>NC_045426.1:657633845-657969678 GCF_902635505.1 Sarcophilus harrisii
CACCTGGGCTTGAAGCCAGCTTGGTGGAGAGTCCAGCAGGGCCACCGCCATCCCCTCCCACGTGGAGTGATAATAGTCATGTAGTTTTTATGCCATATGTCTGTCTGTGGTGTTTTCAACCCTATAGGGCTAAGCCTGCATATGTAATGTCCCCATTTTTCAGATGAAGAAAAAAGTCTCAGAGAAACCCAATGGCTTGTCCAGACTCACACAATTAATAGGAAATACTTAAAATGGGACCCAGTATTCTTAGCCTAGTGCATGCTGTCTGTCTGTATTATCAGGTAAAGCAGCTCCTGGAACACCAATTGATAATGTGCATGTTTCAAAAGCCAGAGGGAAATGACTTGGATTCCCTGTGGCTTGTTCTGGGGCCCAGACCCCCTTTGCTCCTGCTAAGAGGCGAGGTTGAAAGTAAGGGCTTCTCTCCTGTGTGGATTAGGGAGGGACTGCCAAGCCCTGGCCATTGATGACCCTGTGACCACTCCTTCTTCTCCCAGCTGCTTCATGGAGTGAGTGGGGAGCATGGGGGCCGTGCTCGGGGAGCTGCGGGCCCGGCCGTCGCCTCCGCCGTCGGCGCTGTCCAGGATCCAAGAAGGACACATGTATAGGACGTTCTGTGGAAGCTCAGAAATGCGTGCGACCAGCATGTCCCGGTATTGGGATGGGAATGAAATGGTGTGGGAGGGTTGCTCTATGTCTGGATATTGGGGAGGGGAACAGAATTAGTGTGGTTCCTAAGCACTTGTGAATGAGGGCAGTGGCAAGGAAAGCAGAAGAGTTCTAGAACAGTGGAATAAAGGGGATCCAACCCCTTCTGGCGGTTCATTAGTAGAAGATGACGCTTGGGTCAACCAGTTTCTTCATGTCTCCTCCTCATGTTGAGGAATGCAAGGTATCCAGATTCTCCCTGACTTTCTATCCAGATTCACACTAAACTCTGGGGATTGGGAGGAGGTGGGGACACTTCTTTCCGCTTGGGCTTGGAGGTGCCTCCAGCTCTAGGCCCCTGGGTTTGGAGCTCCTGGGGCTGGGCTAGGGCAGGAATAGTTTCCAGTGGAAATTTCCCTTTTATATGAAAAAGTGCCAGGATTTGGAAGAGGAGGGGTGGTGGTGGAGAGGAGCTAGTGAAGGAAGAGGGGAGGTTCTGAGTCAATGAGGCTGGGTTGGCCACCTCTTCCCTCTGGCTCCAAACCAGCTGGGCCCATTTGGATGCATAGCCCTTGCTGTCCCCAGCAGAGCTGGCCCGGAGGAATTCTTCCCCCTCCCTGAGCCTCCAATTTCTACCTTAAACACTTGGTCCCTTCACTGAGTCCCCATTTCCCCCTCTCCTAGCCTCTCTCTTGCCCCATCCATCAGGTTGGTACCCATGGAAGACACTATCTGGGCGTCCATGTTTTGAAAGCCCCCTCCCCAAAGGATAATGCCTGGGGTACTAAGCCTGTGATGCTGCTTATGCCCTTTGCACCCTTCTCAACACCCCACTTTTGGACCCACGACTTCTCGTGCCTTTTCAGAGCCAGTGCAGGGCTTCTTCCTTACTCGGGGCAGCTCTTCCCTGTGGCTTGAGGCTAAAGTGTCACTTTGCCCTCTCCCTGCTTGCTTCCCTTGGATCCCAATAGAGGGAGGATTCCTTTCTTGGAGGCTGGACCCTCCTTACCCCCTGACCTGCTAGTCTTCCTGCCCCCTCAGCCATGGGCTGTCTCTCCAGGTTGCCGTTCAAACTGTGGCCGAGATGTAGCCAGCCAGGATTGCAGCGGCTGTGTCTGCAAGGATCATGTTCTCCTGGGTACTGTGGTCACCCCTGCTGGTCGGCCTCTGCCTGGGGCCCGTGTGACCCTTAAGAGCCGCCCTAAGCCTGTCTTGGCTACCACGGATGCCCGAGGCAGTTTCCGACTTGCAGGCATCTGTTCTGATGGCCACACTAACGTCAGTGTCCAGCTGGAGGGCTTTGCACAAGGCGTCGGCCAGGCTGTGGCCAACAGCTCCACCACGGCCTCTGTCACGGTCATTCTCCGGACTCTGGGTAAGGAGGGACAAGTGAAGGGTCTTCCAAGGGGCCCAGGAGAAAGTACCATATGTGGGGAACAAAACTGACTTAGGGTACTGGGAAAGGAATGAGATGCCAGGATTGATGTAGGATCAGTCTCAGGAGCTGGCTCATTCTGGAATTTTGGACTAGTTCCCTCGTGAATGAAATTGGACTTGCTACCTGGAGAGGTCCATTTAAAACTAGGAACAGTTAAAAATGAATCATGTTACAAAACCCTCAGCATTAAACCAGAATGATGGAGGGGGAGGGTTGGACCTCAGGCTCTGTCAATGCCTTCTATCAATTAACCCTTTCTTTCCTCCTCAGAGAAGCCCTATCTGGTGAAGCAGCCAGAATCCCGTGTCCGAGAGGCTGGACAACATGTGATGTTCTGCTGTAAAGCTCTTGGAACGCCTGTGCCTAAGAAATACTACTGGTGAGCTAACTCCCTTCCTTGCTTCCTAAATTTTTTTTTTATTAATAGCATCTTATTTTCAAAATATATATAAAGATAGTTTTCAATACTCACCCTTGCAAAATCTTATGTTTAAAATTTTCTCCCTCCCTTCCCTCCTACTCCCCTCTCTTAGACAGCAAGTAATCCAAGATATGTTAAACATGTACAATTCTTCTATACATATTTCTATACTTACCATGCTGTACAGGGAAAATCAGATCAAAAAGGAAAAAATAATGAAAAAAAACCACCCAGCTTTCTATTTTTTAGAGGCAATTAGCGTTGTGATTTGCCCAAGGAGGCACAGTTAGTGTCTGAGGCTGAATTTGAACTCAGTCCCTCTTGGCTCCAGGACAATCCTCTATCCACTTCTCCAGCTAGCTGACCCTACTTCTTTTACAGCAAGGAGCTATCCATACCTCTCTGTTGCCTAACCTCAAATATTTCTCAGCTCTGTTCACAGTCTACCTGTCGGAGGAATTGTTCTCTAGGGGTTTGGAGTCAGTAGACATGGGTCCAGATCCAGCTTTGCAATTTGTAAGCTATATGAGCTTGGGCAAATCAATTTTCTCATTTGTAGAATGAGGGAAATTGGCTTACGTGCTCCTAAAGTTACTTTAAGCATTTATATTCTGTGATTCTTCAATTCTGACCATGACTTAGGATAAATGATTCTCAGAGCTCAGCTTCCATACCTGGAAAAGGATCTTGATGACAGTATCTCCTAAAGTGTACTTATACATTCTCTGCTCCAAGACCCCAGTCTGGCTTCAGCCACTTCCTAGTTTTGTGACTTAGGTCAACTCATTTAATCTCTGCCTTACCTCCCAAGGTGGTTGTGAGAATCAAATGGGATAAATGTTTGTAAAGTGCTTAGCACAGTGTCTGACACAGTGTGCTTAATTTCCTTCCTCAACTGGGGCTCCCCAAACTGACCACAGTACTCTAGAAGTGATCTATTCAGGGCAGAGCACAGTAGGACTTCCACCTCCTTTTTTTTCTGGAGCTATGTTCTCTTAACAGAGTTCAAGATCATAAGAACTTTTGTCGGTGGGGGTGGTGAGGGGACGGAAGCTGTCATGTCACAGTATTGACTCCAGATATTCTATAGCTTATAAGAAGAATTAGAATGTGTGCCCCCCTTTTCTAATCCTTCTCTCCCCTAATTCACTAAAGTCACCTATAGGTAAGTCAATCAATAAGCATTTATTAAGCACCAACTATGTGCCAGTCACTGTGCTATGATTTCCATGGAAAATCTGCCTTGAGAATAGGAGCTGGTTGAGCTCTTGGCTAATAAAAAGGAAGTTCATCCTGTGAGGTGGAGATTATTTTTGTGAATGTCCATGTTACATTGAGACTTTGGATTGCTAATTATTTTATATGATCATATTAGCAGAAATGGGCCTAAAATCAGAAAACCTTGGTTATAAGTCATAGTCTGTCATTCATTCAGTAAACATTTATTAAACACTTACTATGTGCAAGGCTCAGAGATTGGCGCTGGGGATTTAAAAATGAAAAAAAAATGACACAGTACTGACCTCAGGGTTCTTACATTCCAATGAAGTCCAATGAATAGGGACACAACATGGACAGAAATAAATATAATGCAAAGAGAAAAGATGAGGGAAAAGGAAAAAAATTGGACAAAGCACTCTAGGAAGACGAAATTGGAGAGCATACTTTTAATTGAGAATCTGGGAAGACTTCATGGAGGAGATGATCCCTGAGCTGAGACTTGAAGCAAAGATGTAGATATAAAAGATCAAGATGAGAGATATGGGAATTCTCAAGCTGGAGCATGCCCAGAGGAAGAAAGGAAGGAAGAGGAGAAAGAAAGAAAGAAAATGGAAGAAAGCAGGAAGGAAAGGAAGAAAGGAGGCAGAGAAGGAAGTGAATATATAATAACTATATACACCAGACACTGTGCTATGATTTACAAATATCATGTCTGCTCTGCTTGAAATGTAGAGGGCATCAAGGAGAGTGATATGAAATAAGCCCAAAAAATAAATTGGATCCAAACTGGAGATGGGCTTTAAATACAGACTAAGGATTTTGTGATTTTTTTTCCTCCTGAGGCAAAAGGAGCCTCTGAAGGGTTTAGAGCAGGGGGAGTGATATGACTAGAACTGTGCTTTATAAAGATATTTCTAGCATTTGTGTGAAGGTTAGATTGGAGAACAGAAGGATGAATGCAGGCCAGCAGACAACTCTTAGTGTTGTACAGGAAATAAGTGCTTAAAAGAAAGGGATGGTCATGTGAATGGAGAGAAATGATATCAGAGATATTACAGAAGTGAAATGACGGTCTGGATAATTGATTATATATAGGAAGGAGAGAAGAAGTGAGAAGTCAGAGATAGCTCATTCAAGTCAGCAGACATTCTCAAACTCACTATGTGTTAGGCACTGGGGATTAAATGAGAAAAGTGAAGCAGTCCTTGCCCCCAAGGGGTTGCATTCTGCCACTCAGATGGCCAGAGCACCAGTGTATAAGTTAGGAGATAGGACAACAGCTGGGGAGCCCCAAGTTGGCTTTGGGAGCTTCTCCTTCCTCCTGTCCCTTATTGTTGCCGTGACAGTTCCAGCCTTGTGTTCCTTCTCTTCCCCCATCCCAGCTGATTCTCTCGCTGCTTCTTTCCTTCTCCCCTTCTTCCACACTTTCCAGGTACCACAATGGGAGCCTGTTGGATAGAAAGCTCTACAAATATGATAGCAACCTGGTGCTCAGGAACTTGGATCCGGAGCAGGCAGGCACCTACCACTGCAAAGCCAACAGTGATGCTGGTACCATCAAGTCCAATACTGCTGTCCTGACTGTGCTCGGTGAGACTCTCTTGAGCTGCCAGGAACCCATTCCCTCCCCTTGATGTCTGGGCTTAGAGCCTTTGGTAGTTGGGCAGGAGAGAACAAGACTAGGACTCCCTTACAAGAAATTTGGGATATAGAATAGGGAGAGAAGATAGGCATCTGCTGGAGGTTTTAGGGCAGTTATTGAGAACTGGACCTGATATTGTGGGTCTATATGAAATCTAGGAGTATGAGTGCATTCTTTTGAGAAAAGGCTTAAACCTTCTGGAAAAGATTAATTTTTCCTGGACACAGTTGAATTTTATCCAGTTCTGGTGCTGAACTGAGTCTCCCTCCATGGTCATGAAGATCTCAGTCTTGGAATGAGTTGTTTGCCCTGGCCTTGGACTAAGGCTGTAGCAGTGGGTTCAGCCCCCACTTACTTTTTAGATTCCGTCCCAATTAATTTCCAAGTTTGAGTTCACCTTAGCCTCAGGCCAAGTTCCCCTTTTCAAGTCCTGAATGGGCTCAAACAGCTTTCGACAATGAGTTCCTGAATGTAGAATAAAAGTTCATTCTAGACTGGGTTCCCGTCCCGGTTGACTTCGGTACCCAGACTAAACCCCTGACGCTGTTATTGATTTCTCCTCCAGCTCCAGGACAGCAAGTCTGTGACCCCCGGCCCCTTGAGCACCTCATCAAGCTGCCGAATGACTGCCGCCAGGCTGCTTCAGGATCCGCCTACTACAATGTGGGTCTCTGTCCGGATACCCGCTGCCCTGGCCGACCTGGCTCCAACCTTCGCTGCGGGGAATCTGGCGACCGCTGTTGTTCTGTGAGCCGTTTAGAGACCCGGGAGATCCAGTGTAGGGGCTACGTCTTGCCTGTGAAGGTGGTGGCCAAGTGTGGGTGTGAGAAGTGCATGCCCCCCAAGGTGCTGGTGAGGGGCCGAGTTGTGGCTGCTGACACCGAGGAACCCTTGCGCTTTGCGCAGATCCTCCTAGGGAAGGAGAAAACTGGCTTCACCGGTTACCAAGGTGATTTCACCATCGAGGTACCCCCAGCCACCGAGCGCCTTGTTGTGACCTTCGTGGATGGTCACCAGGAGTTTGTAGATACAGTCAAAGTCTTGCCGTTTGACCCTCGGGGAGGTGGAGTTTACCAGGAGGTGAAGGTCATGCGGAAGAAGGAGCCCATCACTTTGGACGCTGGCCAGAGCAATACCATTCCCCTGGGCACAGTAGAGGGATTGGACCCCGTAGGACAGATCGTTATACCGGCCAGCGCCTTCTACTATCCGAATGGAGAGCCGTATAATGGGACTGTGCAGGCCAGTGTTACTTTCCTGGACCCCCGTGACCTTGCCACAGCAGCTGCTGCTTCCAGTGACCTCAATTTTGTGGATGACAACGGGGAGCTAGCCCCTCTGAGGACCTACGGCATGTTCTTGGTGGACCTCCGAGCTGCGGGCTCCGGGGAGGAGCTGCACGCGGGGCCGGTGGAGGTGCGCGTGGATGCTGGGCAGATCCACATGGCGGGGCATGCTGAGGAAATGAAGCTGTGGTCCCTGAATCCAACCACCGGCTTATGGGAGGAGGAGACTGACTTCCACTCAGAGACTGCTGGGCGCCGGAGGCGGAGGGAGGAGCGGACGTTCCTCATAGGCAATGTGGAAATCCGGGAGCGGCGGCTCTTCAATCTCGACGTGCCGGAGCGCCGGAGATGCTTTGTCAAGGTGCGCGCCTACATCAACGACAAGTTTATACCCAGTGAGCAGGTGGAGGGGGTGGTGGTGACCCTGGTCAATTTGGAACCGGCCCCAGGCTACTCGGCCAACCCCCGCGCCTGGGGACGCTTTGATAGTACTGTCACGGGTCCCAATGGAGCCTGCCTTCCGGCTTTCTGTGACGCCGACCGGGCGGACGCCTATACTGCCTATATTACGGCTGCCCTTGGGGGCGAGGAGCTGGAGCCGGCGCCTTCCAGCCCCCAGCCTCATCCGGGGACTGTGGGCGTGACCCAGCCCTACCTGGACAAGCTGGACTACCGAAGGACGGACCACGATGATCCGGCTTTGAAGAAGAATGGTTTCCGAATTAATCTGGCCAAACCCAACCCCAACAATCTGGATGAGATCCAAGGCCCCATATACCCCTGGCGGAGCTTGCGGGAGTGCGAGGATGCTCCAGTAACAGCCAATCACTTCCGTTTCTCCCGGGTGGAGGCAGACAAGTATGAATACAATGTGGTCCCTTTCCGGGAGAGTGAGCTGGCTTCCTGGACTGGTGATTACCTCTCCTGGTGGCCCAACCCCCAGGAGTTCCGCGCCTGCTTCATCAAGGTCAAGATACAGGGGCCCCAGGAGTACATGGTGAGGTCTCACAATGCTGGGGGCAGTCATCCTCGCACTCAGGGCCAGCTCTATGGGCTGCGGGATGCACGCAGTGTGAGGGACATGGAGCATACTAGCACCTCGGCAGCCTGTGTGGAGTTCAAGTGTAGTGGGATGCTGTTTGACCAGCGCCTGTCAGACCGGACCCTGGTGACGCTGATACCTCAGGGCAGCTGCCGACGGGTAGGCGTCAACAGTCTCCTGAGGGAGTACCTGGCCCGCCACCCGCCAGTGGCCCCGACTGATGACCTGACAGGCTTCTCCATGATTGCACCTGTAGACCCCTTGGGCCACAATTACGGCATCTACACGGTGACAGACCAGAATCCCCGGCTGGCCAAAGAGATCGCCATCGGCCGCTGTTTTGATGGTACCTCGGACGGCTTCTCAAGGGAGATGAAGGCAGATGTGGGTATAGCTGTAACCTTCCAGTGTCAGGAACGCCCGGCCGGCCAACGAAGTCTTTTCCAGAGGCTGCTGGACTCTCCTAGGACTGCACTCGAAGATATACGCCGGGAGATGGGGGGACCTGGGCGTAGAAGCCTGTCTTCTCCCCCTACTCGCAGAGTTTCTGGCCGCAGAAGGAGGATGGAAATGCTCCAGCCTGAGGCAGGAACCGAGACCTTGACTCCTAGTCCTGAAGTTACCCTCTGAATCCAAGGAAATTCCTCCTGGCTCCCAACCCAATGATAATAGCTGACCCAAAGGAATCCCCTCAAATCCCTGGCCCTAGAGATGATCCTTCATCTCTCACTCCCATCTCTAGGAAGCCCCCAACCCTAGAGATACCTCCTGACTTCAAAGGAAGACCTCTATCTTAGGCATATCACCAGCTCCCACCTTTCTTTCACCCTTCCTCCCCTCAACTCAGTCTCCTCCATGTTCCCTATTTGTTGCTTAGAAAAAGCCTAGATTTCTGTGGAGGGAGCTAGGAGAATGTGACTATCTGTACCTCTCAGTCCAGGAGTGAGAGGATGCTTCCATCTTCCATAGCTCAGTTTAGTCCTTTAACTACTGGGCCAGACTTTATCTTCTTCCTGCCTGGGTTCCAGCGTTTACCCCCTGATGGCAGTAACAGTTATCCCACTTTCACTCACTTTATATTACAGACCCCTTAGGGTTAGACCTCAGGGTAAGTTTGGGACAGATCAGTGGAAGGAAGGGGTCAGTTACTGAGAAAAGGAATAGAACCAAGATGATGTGGGATTGGAGAGAGAGTCTTAGACTGGGCAACAGGGACCCAGCTTCTATTCTCAGTCTTGCTAACTCATTTGTGTTCCCTTGGGGAAGTAATTTTTGCACTAGACATTGCAGGATGGTATGTTGGAAAGAGAACTGATTTTTAGTCCTTTCTGTGGCTGACTCATAATGTAACCCTAGGCAAGTCACTTAAAAATTCTCTAGGGCTCAGTTTTCTCATCTGTAAAGTGGAATGGTCTTTATGGTCTCCTAGCTCTAAAATTGCTTGGATTATGGGATCAGATGCCCTAGTCCTTTCCTGAACTAATGTCAAAACCATTTCCCTAATAGCAAATTGGCCAGTATTTGATAAGGACTCAGACTCCTATATAAAGATTGATTCCTTTGGGGAACTTTAGTACTAGGGTTCTAGAGCAGATCCGGTCCCATCCTCCTGGAAGTACCACACAGCAGCTGGTGATCATTGATCCCTGGACCCTCAATTCCAGTCAGTTCAATATACATTGAGTACACCTGCTGTTTGGAGAACATTGGGCTAGGTGGAATATAAATAGGGGAGACAAAGTTTAATATGTCCCTGCCTGTCCTTATGGAGTGCATAGTCCTTTAAAGAAGGCAAGAAACAACCAAATTAAATATAATACACAGCATTACCTGATAAGTGTATTATTGAGGAGTAAGTCAAGTGCTATATCAGGTCTGTGAGGGTAGATCAGTGCAAACCAGGAAACTCAAGGAAGACTTCCTGGAGGAGGTGGCAATTTGGCTGGGCTTTAAAAGATGGGTAGGAACTCAACAGGCAAAGAGACAGAGAGAAGGTATTCTATGAATAGTATATAGCACAGAACACAGAGTATGGTGGGTGTTTTGTTTTATTTTGTTTTGTTTGGTGGGGGGAAAGGGAGGGGTTTAAGAGAGAGTTTTCCAGTTAGGCTAGAGCAAAGAGTATATGGAAGGGAAGAATACAAGAAAGTTGGAGTGATTGGTTGGGATCAGATGGCAGAGTTTTCAAATGTCAAGAAGAGGAATTTGAACTTAACCCTAGAGCCCAAAGGGAATCCCTAAAATTGGTAAAACAGTAGGCTAGTGTCATTGAGTAGAAGGGGGTGGACTCCAACTCTTATCCTCCATCCATTCCATCCTGGGTTTCCATTTATCTAGCCTGGACATAAGCCCCAAGGCAAACATTTCTCTTCATAGTCACCTTGGGTGATTATTAGTGGTGGGCAGCTTGGGACTACCCAGGCCAACATTAGACCTGAGTATCCCTCTTACTGAGGAACACTTCTCCCATCCCACAAGCACTATGTTTTGGTTATTAAGGACTCATACCTTCTGTTTTTTTTTAAGAACATTTATTAAATATTTTTCCTCTAACAGCTCAGTGAGGTAGGTAGAAAAAGTATTATTACCCCCATTTTGCAGATGAAGAAACTGAAGGTCAGGAAGCTTGTGATTTGCCCAATGTCACACTGTTGGAAAGTGACAGTGCTGAGCCCCAAACCAAGGTCTTCTGATTCTAAAAGTCAATACTCTTTCTATTTCACCAGGGATATCTCCCTGGTGTGAGAGGTCTTGGGGACCTTACCCAGGTGAAGGGATTGGGGCAAGGATTTGGGGGGGTTATTGTCTCCACTCCATGAGGATGGAGCCTTAAGGTGCTTACTCCCTTCCCTTTCCTCCTGTCTTTCCATTGCTTGATTCTCTGCTTATCTCTTCCTTTGGGCTGACCAGCCCCTGCTTCCAACATTCTATCCTGTGGGGTCACTCCTGGCTACGTCAGCCAATACCTGCTATCCTGTTACACTCCTTGAGAAGGCAATGGCCTTTTCAGGTCTGAACTCTGTCCCTTTAAGGCTCCCTTCCCTGAAGACCGGGGTAAGAGGTGCAGGTAAGGGTTTGATTGTTTTTTTTGGGGGGGAGGCGGGGAGAGGGAGGGAAAGAGCTTGATTCAGTATTGACTGAACTGATTTTTGAGACCTTTGGATTTCCCACTGGGGGATCATAGTGCTCATTCATTTGGTGCTTGACGATATGGAGAGTGGAAATAACTAGGTGCTCATGATTAAAGATGCTTCATTAATAAACCTGTGGCTTAGGGGTCTTGTTGGGATGTTTGGGGATGGGTGATATATGAGGTTGGGTGTGGATGCATGTATCATTCCCATCTTATAGATGAGAAAACTAAGGGCCAGAAAGGGAAAGTAAAACCCAAGATCACACAGTGAGTTTATGAAAAATCTGAGACTGTAAACTAGGTTTCTTGACCACCACAACACTCTAACTGATCCCTCTGATCCAACCATTGAACCAGAGATAAGGGGGATAAGGAGTTCTGTTCTCCCTAACCATCTTTATGCTCCTCCAAAACACTTCTAGGCAAATTCTTCCCTGATCTCCAGGGTGGGAGGAGAGAGGTCCATGCTGAGGGTTCATCTGGAAATGAAGATGCACACAACCATGTACCTTAGGATCTTCCCACACCTGTAAACCGATTTTCTATTTCTGTAGGAGAATACATGCAGACCTACAGACGTGTCCCTCCATAGTGTAGTTCTATATACATATGTCTGTTTAAAGAGCTCTTGGTTGGGAAAGGAGCTGTAACTAAGGATTCTTTTACCTAGAACAAAAATATTGGGGTGGGGTGGGAATTGGAATAAACCTCAGTGTAGGGTAAGGGGCAGTGTCACAGAGAGTCTGCCAAATTGGGTAACAAGACATTTCATCCCTCAGAGAACTTAGCCTGAGCGTCCAACCCTGGAGAGTTGAGAGGAAGATGGATTCCAGGAGAGGGGTAGAAATGGGGGATATTTCCATAAGGAATGCTGTGTGGTATGTATTTGGTGGAAGACTGGTGGATGCCAACAGATAAAATAGTCTCCGGGTTAATTTAAAATCAACTCAACGAAGAAATGTTCCCCCAACTTCAGTCATGTTAGTCCCTTAAGCCAAAACCCCAGTTATCCTACCCTAGTTAAAGCTCTGACTGGAAGTCTGATCCTGTGGCTTTCTCTGTGTTTCAATTGTCCCAAATATAAATGGGGTGGGAGGCGGGGGGCTGAAATAAATAGTCTCTTAGGTCCCTTTTAGCCCTGAGGTTCTGGTTTTATATTCTGGAGTCTTTCCAAGACCTTGTACCCTTAGGTCCCTCTCTGCCATCAGTTTTATATGTTTTAGCTTTGAATACTATGGTCTAAACTTTCCTCCTCACTCTGACATTCTGTGTTCCAAGCTCCTTTCCAGGTCTGACATTCCAAGATCGTCTCCAACTCTGACTTTCTCCGTTCCCAGACCCTTTCGGTCTCAGACATCCCGTATTCTGTGCACACATGTGCAAATCTGTGGGCAGACACACGTGCACACACACAGACAAACACGTGCAGAGCTCCCCCAGTGGCCCCATTCTGCAAACACTTGTTGAATAGAAATGCTCCCTGAATAAAGTAGCAGCCACTGGCCTGGCTGGGCCTCTGCTTATTCTGGGCTGCGTCCTAGGCAGTGAATAGGGTCTCGAGCAGGTCCCAGCTGGCCTGGAGGGGAATGGAGGAAGGCAGGACTGTTTCAGTCCCAGGAGCCTCTCCTGAGCTGAGAATTTAGTCCTCATAGTTCTGCATTCAGTGAGGGATAGTGAGCCTAGGAATAGCTGCTTGGGTGAAAGATAAAAGGTTTGGCCTTCTGAGCATGTCAATTTATTAAATAATGTGCAGCAATTGCCTAACAAACCAGAACCAGACTTCCTTAGCTTAGGTTTGGACCTCCAATATAGGGAGTGACAGACTTTTATACATTAAAAATCATTAATCAAATAAGGCAAATTAATTAAAGGAAAAAATGCAACATCAGGTAATCTGATTCTAATTGGAGGAAAGATGAGGGGCTTACCAAGTTGGAAGGGGGACAGTATTAGGGACAATTTCCTGAATTTAGAAAAACAGTTGTTCCACTCCCTCTAACTGTCTGTAAACAATTAAAGGAACACAGAAACAATAACTGATTGATCAGCATGGGCTAGTTTTCCTTTTTTTTTTTTTTTTTTTTCCAGATTCTGTTAGAGACTTTATTTAAAAAAGTCAAAACTTTATTAAATAGATTTCATTTTTTCCAGTTGTATGTCAAATACTTTTTTTAACATTTGTTTTTAAAACTTTGAGTTCCAGAGTCTCACCTTTCTTCCTTTCCCACCTTCCACTGAGGAGGCACATGTGAAGTTTTTTTCCTTCCTCCCCAAAACCCTCAAGAAAAATAAAGTTTAAAAAAAATCCTAAAGTATTCCTCAATCTGTACTTAGGCACAACCAGTTCTTTCTCTGGGTATGGATAGCATTTTTCATCATAAGTCCTTCAGAGTCTTGGATCATTGTATTGCTGAGAATAGGAAAGTCATTCACAACTGATCATCCTACAACTTTGCTATTACTTTATACACAGTACATTTCACTTGCATGAGGGTCACGGAGGATTTTTCAGGGTTTTCCTGAGAGCATCCTGCTCATCATTTCCCATGGAACAATGATAATCAATCATAAAAACATACCACAATTTATTTAGTCATTATCCAATTGGTGGGCATACCCTCAGTTTCCAATTCTTTGCCCTGAGAAAAGAGCAAGCAGGCTAATTTTCAAACAAGACATATGGGTTCCTTGAGATATACAATTGTGAAGCAGCAGGAGAGGTGGTCTAGCTTCCCTGTCAGGTGGACAAGATTCAAATAATGCAATAAAACTTTCTCCTCAATTTCCATGATTGAATCAAATCTTCTCACAAGATAGAAGTTGGACTAGACTTGTAATTGAATTGAAAGGGCACTGAGCTAACTTTAAAATTGAATCATAAAATGTAGTCAATGTTTTTTGCTCTATTCTCATAAATAACCACATGCTGTTCTAATCCCCTGAATTCCCTCACTATCTCAAGGGATCAGAACTTCCTGAGTTTCAGGAGATCAAAGATAGATGCCCAGAGCTGGCAAAGACCTTAAAGCCCTTCAAATGCTTTTATTTTACATATGAAAAAAATGAGAACCAGAGAAGGTATGGGATTTGTCCAAGATAAGCCTGTGGCAGCATTGGTTGCCACAGATACTCCCCTTCTCTGCCTCAGTCCAATTCCCTATTTTTTTCCAGGACTTCCCCTGCTGCCCAGGCCTGGGCCTTTTATTAAAACCATGGAAGGGTCAAAGGAATCCAGGGCCATTTGAAAAAAAATCCATAGGCTCAGGGCCTGTGGATAAGACCAGATTGAGTAGCCAAGCAGTCACTTGATTGTCAATCGACAAGCAATTCTTAAGCATTAGTTGTCTGTCCTTTGTTCCTGAAGAGGACCATGAGCCTAAAGCTCATACCAAGACTTCAAGTGAATTAGATTTAAATGAAGGTACAAATGGCACCAGCCTCATTCTCCTCGAGACCCATCTAGACCCAATGGCAAGCTATGGGTCAGAATGGACTGGAGACTATAGTGGAAGATCTAGGCCTTTATAAGCTATTTCCTAATTGTTGGGTTTGTCTGAGGCAATGTCCAATCAGTGATTAAGGCAAGTGATTAAGGCAATGAGCCAGGGAATGGCCTCTTTTACCTACTCAAAAAAATTATCAATCTAGGAGAGGAAGGCTCTCAGGATTTCTGGCCAAAACAGAAATAATTGCTATTTACACTCCCTCTTAGACAATCAAGGTCCAAACAATGACCAAATAAGGGTTGGGGCAGACCTATCGTTGGCCAATCAATGAGATTCAGAGTGATTTAAGTTTAAGGCATGATTCTCTCTTTTTTAAAAAAGATTTGTTTTTTCAAAACACATGCATAGATAGTTTTCAACATCTACCTTTGAAAAGTCTTATGTTCCATTTTTTTTCTCTCTTCCTTCCCTTTACTCCTTCCCCTAGATGCAGATAATCCAATATATGTTAAATGTGCAATTCTTCTATACATATTTCCACAGTTATTATTCTGTATAAGAAATATCAGATCAAAAAGAAAAAAATGATAAAGAAAACAAAAATCAAGTAAAGAACATCAAAAAAGTGAAAAGACTATGTTGTGATCCACATTCAGTCCACATAGACCTTTTTCTGGACTGCAGATGGCTCTTTCCATCACAAGACCATTGGAATTGGCCTGAATCACCTCAGTTTTGAAGAGAGCCACATCCATCACAGTTGCTCATTATATAATCTTCTTGTTACTGTGCACAGTGTTCTTTTGGTTCTACACTTAGCATCAGTTCATATAAGTCTCTCCAGGCTTTTCTGAAATCATCCTGCTGGTCCTTTCTTATAGAACAATAATATTCCATAACATCTATATACCATGACTTATTCAGCCATTCTCCAATTGATGGGCATCCACTCTGTTTCCAGTTTCTAGTCACTACAAAAAGGACTGCCACAAACATTCTTGCACATGTGAATTAAGGCATGATTCTTAAGAAGGAATTCTAGTTTGTAAACCCTGATATATTTCTGAGCTTCAGTGATTAAAAGCTCAATTCCTTTGGGCATGGATTTAAATGCCCATTTATCCCTTACGGCCTGGACACCAGCATGTGGGCCCTTGCCATCAAGTTCCTGAAACTGTAGAGCTGAGAACCAACACTCCTTACAGATGATCCTTCTGTCATGGCTTTCTGGTGCCAAGGCTTACCTCTTGGACAGGTCTGCTTCCTTTCCTACTTTACCCTGAAGACTTCCTTGGATAAAGGGAATTCCTGGTGCTTTGATATAACACTTCTCCATGTCTAGATCCCCAACTTCTTACTTGGAATAACTGGTTGGGTCTTCCATAAGATGACTAATATCTCAGGTTCACAGATACTATGTAGATTTGACTTCTGAAGCTATTAGCTCATCAATCTCCATTGATATTTTTACTATTTTAGGGGGAGACAATTGGAGTCACACAGCTAGTAAGCCATGGTAGGATTTGAACTTGTGTCCTTCTGACTCCAGGATTGGTTCTCTATCCACTGTGCTATGTAGTTTCCTTGATAGTTTCTTAATAATCAGTGGAAAGAATTAATTTAAAGCAAAGATATTTACAAAGAAGCTATTTTGTAGGATAGCTACAAAACATTCTCCTCCCAAACCTAGGATATATTGTCTCACAGATAAACACAGTATCAGTGGGAAGAAGGGATGTTCACATAAAAGTCTCCTGTAACGTAGTCAGATCATGCCCCTGGCACTGCAGGATCATGCTGTCCTTTTTACTGTATCTTTATGCTTCTCCCTGCTGGGAAGGGAGAAAGGTCACTCAGCTGGGCTCCTTGGGTCAGTTTGACTTCATGCTTCCTGGGATAATTTTCCTTTTTTCTTCCATAATTGAACTCTTCTGAACTTCCTCTGATGACTTTCTCCTGTCTGCCTCTGGGTGAGGATACTAGCTGCAAAATCCCCTTCACTCCATTTGCCTCTTGCTACAGTTAAATGGTGAAAAATAAAAAAGTGATGCAGTTACAGATGGATACAGATAGTGGTTTCCATGACAAGTCTATTGAAATTTCCTTAAATCACCTCATTGTTGAAAAGAACCAAGTCCATTTGTGACATCTTTTTGAACCTCATACCAATCCTGTGAAGTAAGTACTACAGGTATTATTAGCTCCTATTTTATATATGATATAATTGAGGTTTAGAAAGTGGATTTGTATATATTCACATAACTATTGTCCCACAAGGAATCAGGTCTTTCTGATTCCACATTCAACATTTTGTCCATTATATCACACAATCTAGTTCCATCCAGTCCAATCCTATCTAGCAAGTCTTTAAAATTTCTTTCTTTTTAACTATTGCAGATATTAAAATATTTTGTTGAGCTCTCCTCCTCTTCATCCTCCTTGTCCTCCTTCTTTCTTCCTCTTCTCCTCCTCTTTCTTCTTCTCTTTCTCCTCCTCTTCTTCCTTCTCCTCCTCTTCCTGCCCCTTGATACCACCCCCTAAAAAGAAACAAACAAAAACCAAAATACCACTATGCCTTTCTGTGAAACAAATAACACCATACAATGTATTATTTAACATTTGTGCTATTTCACAAAACAAATCCACATGCTGGCCATATATGAAAACGAATATTGCATTGCATTTCAATTTTTCACTTCTATGTCAAGAGGAGGGACTCTTTCATTGATACTTTGGAATGATGGTTGATCACTATATTAATTAACATTCTAAAGTCTTTCAAAGCTTAGATCCTTTGCAATGTTATAATTATTGTATAAATTGTCATCTTGCTTTTGCTTACTTCTCTTTGCATCATAAGTCTTCCTATATGTATCTCAAAGCCATTCCTTTCATAATTTCTTAATGTCAATTAATTACCTTGAATTTAAATAACTGCTATGTGTTAGGTACTGCGATAAATTTCTAATTAATTTAATTAAATAATCTAATTAATTCCATTGCTTTCATATACTACAAGAGTTGTTCAGTCTCAGTTCTTGAGATTCTACTTAGTTTTCAATACTTCATTTCAACCAAAAATGCTACTACATGTATTTTTGGCTTCTTTCCCTTTGATCTCTTTGGGCTGTATGCCTAGTTCTTATATCACTGGAATAAAGAATATGCTTGGTTTAGTAGCTTTAGTAGTTTTTGGGTAGTAGTTCCAAATTTCTTTTCCAAATGACTGAACCAATTTATCTACAAACAGTATATTATTATGTTTGTCCTCCCCTATCCCTCCAAACAAATGTATTTTCGGGAAATCATCTTTGCCATACTGATGAGCATGAGACTAAACTTCAGAATTATTTTAATTTAAATTCCTCTTATTATTAATGAATCTGAGTATTTTTCATATTCTTGTTGACAGTTTGCACTTCTTTTGAAAGCTGATGGTTCATATCCTTTGATATTTGATCATTTGGGTAATGACTTTTATTCTTATATAATTGAATTAATTCCTTTACCAGAGAAATTTGGTTCATAGAATTCCTCCCCTCTTCTCTTCTGATTTCAACTGTATTGATTTTGTTTGTGCAAAACCTTTTCAATTTTACATAAAAACTTTGCATTTTAATTTCCTTTTTAATATTTCTAGCTCTTGTTTGGTTGCCTAATCAATAACTGATTAGAGCCTAAACTAATATAGTATATAGTATTTATGAGAGATGTTGTGAAGGAATAAAAGGCAAGGTTTGTTAATAGATTAGATACAGGATGAATTAGAATGAGACAGCAAGGTGGTGCAGTGAATAGGACACTGGGTCTGAAGTTAGGAATACTGTAGTCCAAATCTTGCCTCAGACACTTATTAGTTTTGGGCAAATCACTTAAGCCTGTTTGCCTCAGTTTCCTCATCTGTAAAATAAACTGGAAAAGGAAATGGCATATCACTCCAGTATCTTTGCCAAGAAAATGCCAAATGGGGTCACCAAGAGTAGGACATGATTGAAAACAACTATACACAAATGAAAGTTAGAATTCAAGAATTGCATTGTAATTTTCAGCTTTTTCGTTGCTTTTGTTTGTTTTTTTTTCTTTCTCATGCATTCCCCCTTTTGATCTGATTTTTCTTGTGCAATATGATGAATATGGAAATATGCTTAGCAGAATTTCACATGTTTCATCTATATTGGATTGATGCTGATTTGGGGAGGAAAAAGAGGGAGAAAAATTTGGAACATATGGTTTTACAAAGGTGAATGTTGATAACTATCTTTGCGTGTATTTGGAAAAATAAAACACTATTTGAAAATAAAAAGATTGCATTGTAAGCAAGGTTTTGAACCTGGGGGATTGGAGTGGTGATTGTACCCTAGATAGAACTGGGAAAGTATAAAAGATGGAAGGATTTAGGGAGAAAATAGTGAGTTCAGTTTTGGGCATGTTGAATTTGAGATGCCTCCAGGAAATTCAATTTGAAATGTCCACATGGCTAGTGATTATACAAAGCACCTTATGAAATGGCATATTAAGGACAATAGCAACAAAACATTTCCACACTAAATCTTCAGGTATACTTTTCCACAAATATACATTGTGCCAGGGGGAAGAGTTCAGGAGTATGGCGGCATACGTGTAGGGAACTTATATGGCCAAAGCATGTGTGAGGCACATTCACATCCATATCCCCCATATCCAATCTGTTGCCAAATGCCTGTGGTTTACCTTTGTACTATCTTTCAAATATATTCCCTTCTTTCCTCTGACATTCTTACCAGGTACAGGCCTTTATCTTCTGAACTATTGAAATAATATGCTGATTGGTCTGCCTGTACCCAGTCTCTCTCCTTACTCCATTCCATTCTCCTTTTACTTATTAAAGTGATTTTCCTAAAGCACAAGTTCAATAATATCACTCCCCCTCTTCCCACACCATAAATTCTCGTGACTCCCCATAAACAGAATCCTCTATTTAGTGTTTACAGCTCAATTTACATCTCTTCCACCTTTCCAGTCTTCTCACCTCACCCCCTGAAACTTCCTTGAATACTTTATCATACAATGACACAAGCCTCCTATCTATTCCTTGAGCATGGCATCTCTCTAATACAAGCATTTTTCTCTGTTCCTCACACCTGAAATTCTCTTCCTCTTCATCTCTGCCTTTTAGCCTCAACTAAAATCCTACCTTTTAGAGAAAATCTTTTCTAATCCCTCTTAATTCTAGTGCCTTTTCTCTGTTAATTATTTTAAATTTATTCTTGTTTATAAAAGTTGTCTGTATATTGTCTCCCCATTAGATTGTAAGCAAGGACAGGCACTGTATACTCAGCATTTAACATAATGCCTGGCCATAGTAGCTATTTAATAAATGTCTATTTAATGACTGAAATTGCAGGACTTGCTGATCTTAGTTTCATGTTGATTTAGGATATTATGACTCTTTAATCCCAATCCTGGGCCACCTGCCTCTTCCCATGATGCTTGGCTTGATGTTAAGACTGAGTTAAGATCCTGCCTCAGATATTTACTGATGGTGTGACCTCTGGATTACATTACAGGTAAGTCAGTTACTTCACCTGTTAAAAAGATGGGGGTGGATTCAATGGACTCTCAGGTCTTTTTCAGCTCCAAATTTCTAATCCTAGTGCTACAGGAGTTCTGTGTTCACTTTTAGGAAGCGCTCTGATAGAGAGTGTCCAGGAGATGGTGAAAAAGCTAATGATATATGAGGAATGATTGAAGAAGTTGGAGCTGTTTAGTTTGGAGCAAAGAAGGCTCAGCCATGGTCCTCATCAGGAGGGATGAGAGCCTGTTCAGAGACTGGAAGGGCCGTCATGGGCAAGAGGATTTGGGCTCCATAAGGCACAGTGGTGCAAGGGGCAGTGTTGTAGTTGGGTGGGAGGGAGTTACAAAGAAGCAGATTTAGGCGTGATGTTGGGAAAAACTTCCTAATTTTAGGAATCTAAAAAGTCTATGTGCTGCTTGAGTGGAGTGAAGGATGGGAGGGAAGGGAAGGAAATAAGCATTAATTAAGTACCACTAGTCCCTGGCACTATGCTAAGCACTTTACAGTCAGCATCTCAACTATTCTGGGAAGTAAGTATTATTATTATCCCCATTGTACGAATGAGGAAACTGAGATAGGCAGAGGTTAAGTGACTTGCCCAGAGTCATATGGCTATAAAGTGTTTTAGACAATATTTGAACTCAAAGTCCAGTTGCTGCCTCCAGGGGCCATGGAATCATAGGATTTTAAATTTAGAATTGGAAGGGACCTTGGAAGTTATTTAGTCCCACCCACCCATTTTACAGATGAAGAAACTGAAGTCCAGAGTCCAGTGACTTGTTATATCTAGTATTTTTTCCACTGCCTCTTCCTCAATTTATGTGTATTTCATGCCTGTGAACTGTAGTTCTCTAGAATATCTCCATGATGTTCCACCTCTTTCTTTGCCTTAGTCCAAGTTGTTCCTCATGCCTAGAATTAACCCCTTTCTCACCTCATTCTGTTAGGGTCCTTATCAAAACTTGGTTTCTTACATAAAGCATAGCCTGATCCTCCTAGCTCCTAGTTTTCCCCACACCATCCTCATCACTTACAGCTTATCTAAGCAACTACCCATGGCATTATTAAATACATTATTATATATTAATATATCTTATATTACATAATATTATCTATATCATGTATTAGGTACATATTTATTTTATCCATTTATCTAAATCTTCAGCTGTCTGAGGTCATGGATTTTAATGCTAAATGGTTGTGTTGAGGTTGGGAAAGGAACCCCCAAAATTTGGGGTCACAGACCGGGTTGCGAGATGTCTCAAACACATTTGCAGATTTGAACCCATTTTCTTGTCAAGGGCAAAGTTTACTGTAATTGTAATGCCAATTGCAAAGCAAAGAGATACATTTATCAGTTTTCTATCACTGACATGCTAATTCAATAACCCAGAGGAGTGATCTCCAGAATTTGGTTATCACTGACCAGATAGATCATCAGTCAGCAATGAATTGAGGAGTGGTCTATTCAGAATCAGACAGATTGTTGTTCTTAGATTGGTAGTGTAGGAAGTCCCTGAGGCAGACTCCAAAACCAGAAGATTTAGAATTTACTGACTTTATTGTTTAGAAAAGAAGCCCTCCCCTCAAAAAATCAGGAGACCACAAAACCATATCATATCAGTTGGAAGGCACTAGCCAGAGCCAGAGGAAAGTCAGATGAAACCTCTACTGACTGAGGGATGGTTGAAGAGCATTTTCCACATTTTAGGGGAATGTTAGGTCAGTTTGGAGGCTATTAATGGGAAGTAATTGGGATTGGGGGTAAAGGAGAAAAAACTGGGGTTGAGAATCTTTGGGGATCAATTCATGTGGGTAGGAACGAGGAGACAGTGGGCTGGAGAGTGGATGAGGGCAAGCCCTAGGTTTATCAGGACAGTCTGGGATGGAGGCTAGGCTCTGGTAGTTGGTTTGTTCAGTTGCCTTAGGTTGAAGGCTGGTCAGTGGCTGGGTTTTAGGACAGTCTTGACCAATTTCTGGGGATGAGAAGTGGCTGGTTGAAGCATTCATGGTTGAGAAATATTTAGGACTTGGGCCCAGCACTTGGACAGAAATTGTGTCTAGGACCAGTGCCCTTGTGGGAAATGGTCATAGGTAGTGTCAATAGTTGGGAAATATGTCTGCTGTCTGCGACAGTGAATAAGAATAATAATCTTTCATTTATCCCTCTCTTCCATGTGTTATCTTTCTCCATTTGAATGTAAGCTCCTCGAGGCCAGGGTCTTTCTTTTTCCCTGTGTTTGGTACCTAGTAACCCTTAGCTGTCATTTTCAGACAGTTAAGAGTCACTGTATTGAACTTGGAGTTAGAGAGATCTGAATTAAAATCCAGCCTCCTTTTGTTTGCCTTAGTTTCCTCACCTGTAAAATGGGAATTATAACAGCACTGACCTAACTCACAGAGTTGTTATGAGGTAATACTTGTAAAGTACATGGCACAGTGCCATGGCACATCTCTTCTTTAAGATTTTTAGAGTGATTGTTAATGCTGTGGAGTTACCCATGTATATATCCTGTAAATAAAAGGCTATTAAATTAAAAAAAAAAAAAAAAAAAAAAAAAAAAAAAAAAAAAGATTTTTAGAGTGCCCTACATATATTTTCTCATTTATAGCACCAGAACTGGTGAGTTAAATGCTCTTTTTTTAGATGAGGAAATTTCAGCTCAGAGAGTAAATGATTAGTCCAGGGTCACACAGTGAGTGTCTGAGGTGGAATCTAAGCCTGGGTCATCTGGACTTCAGGTCTTATACTCAATCCACCATGCCAGGTGGGGTCAGTGCCAATGGCTGGAGAGTGAGGCAGTGCTTGGGATTGGGGTGTGGTTAGGAGAAGTGTCTCGGGTTGGGGAGTGACTAGGGATAGTGCCCAGTCCTGGGGAATGGCCAGGGACAGTCCCCAGGATTGGGGGCAGAGCACAGAGAGAAGGGATGGGGGTAATTGGGGACACTGTCTGGGGTTGAGGTTAGGGGCAGTCCTCTGAATCGGGATACAGTTTTGGGGCAGTGCCCGTTACTGAGCAATGGCTAGTGATCGTCCTTGGGCTTCGGACATGGGTGGGGGTAATACCACTGGCTAATAGAAGACAGTGCAGGGGGCTGAAAAATTAGGGGGAGTTCCAAAAAATGAAAAATAATCAGGGGAAATGCCTGAATTTCAATGAAGGTAGGAAGTTCTTGGGATTCAGCGCCAGAGCGAAGGGCTTGAAGTGGCTGTTGCTTGGAGACAGTGCCCGGATTTGGGGGATGATCAGGGAAATTCCAGGGTTGGAGATGGCCAGGGGAAGTGTTTGTCATGGAAGTGTCTGGGGGACAGTGACTAGGATTTGGGAAGAGGAGGGATTTTTGGTGATGGTGCCTGAATTCAGGGAATGGTTGGGTTCAGGTCTGAGATTGAGAGGTGGCCAATATTAATGCCTAGTATTGATTAGTGATATCCGGCAGTCCTTGGAATTTTCTGATAATGGAAATGGTTCCTTAAGACCATAGGCTGAAGGGCAGGACCAGCACAGGGCGGTTAAAGAAAAGTGACCATGGCTGGAGGTTGACTGGGGACAATGGGGAGTGGTCTGGGTAGTGACTGAGTCGGGAGGGAGGGAACAAGTATTTGAAGGGTTGTTACATGGAAGAAGGATTAGACAGTGTTCTTCTTGAACCCAGAGGGCAGTGCCAGGAGCAAGGGATGGATGTTTCAGAGAAGCAAATTTAGGCTTGAGGTAAGGAAAAACTTCCTCTTAACCATGTGAGTTAGCCAAAAGCGGAACAGGCTGCTTCTGGAGGTAGTAGGTTCTCCCCTCTATGGAGAGTTTTAAATAAACGCTGAAGGACTAGTTGGGAAGTCAGGAAGAAAGGCTTAGATACTGGCTGTGTGGTGTGGTGGGACGCCACACCCTGTCAACATTGTCTCATCTGTAAAATGGGAATAGGGATTGATTTCCCTTACCTCAAAGAAAAATTGTAAGAATCAAAGGAAATGATGTGGGTCAAGTGCTTTGCAAGCTTAATATGCTTTTAAATGTCAGAGATGATGATGATAAAGTAGATTAATAATAACAATAATGACGACAAGCATTTATACAGGACTTTAAGGTTTGTTAAATGCTTTCATATATTATCTCATTTGATCCTCACACAAAATCTAGGAAATAGCTATTATTATTATGCCCTTTTAAAAGCTAGAACTGAGGCAGTGAGGTTAAGGGACTTGTCCAGGTTCCACAATCACTGTCTGAGTCAGGGTTCCAACTGAAGTCTTTCTGTCCAGATCAGGCACTCCACACTCCTCAAATATGGGTTGAGTTCCATCCCTTCTGAGTTCTTTTCTAACTCTGAGATGCTGAGGGTCTGGAATTGAGGGATAGTGTGTGTGGGGTGGTGGCTGTGTTCATACTGGAGGCTGTTTTAGAATAATGCCTCAGTTTGGGAAGCAGGAGGGGGAAGTCTCAGGGTGGGGATGGGAGGGACAGGGGATTCAGAAGCTGTGCCTGGAGGTGGTGGGGAGCTGGTTCTCTGGGAGTCAGTGGCCTGGATGTTGGTGTTTGAGGGAGGGGGTGCCCAGTTTGGATGGACTCTCCTCTCTTGGTGGCATAGGGCCGGGAGCAGCTTTATGAAGTGTCCTGGCAAAAGAGCTCATCATTTAGAAAGCACTTGTAGCTGATTCTTGGCCATAGTTCTGCCCCCTCCTCTTCCCTGCAGAGGGAGGAGGTAATCCAACTCTGCTGCTCCAGGGAATTGTGCTTGCTTATGGCTCCTCGCATCTCTTTATTGCTCTGCCCCCATTTCTTAGGTTAGCAGGCTCTGGATTGGGATCCTCCCAAAAGCAATATGCCTCATTCTCCATCCTCTATTCCCTGGCCTCCAGCTCTCTCCACTCCCATCTCTTCAGCATCCGCAGCTTCCATTTCCTCCATCCCCCATCCTCCAATTTCCAGCTCCCACAATCCCTTATCTCCCCTCCTTCAGCCTCCTAGCTCCCACATTTCAGGCTGGATGGGGTTTCTGAAGGTTTCCTCAGCTTCCCAGA
The DNA here is from genome assembly GCF_902635505.1 of Sarcophilus harrisii. Classification (NCBI taxonomy): domain Eukaryota; kingdom Metazoa; phylum Chordata; class Mammalia; order Dasyuromorphia; family Dasyuridae; genus Sarcophilus; species Sarcophilus harrisii. The sequence continues at coordinate 657,658,700 of NC_045426.1, forward strand.
GGGGACCCCTCATCTCCCCAAGGCTGGGAATCTCACCCCCACCCCCAGCTGGGCCTCAGGCATCTGGCCCCCTCCCCAGTCCCTCCCTCTCTCCCTGGCCTGGCTGCCTCCCTCCCCGGAATGTGCTCCTTGGCCCCCGACGGCGTCTGCACCTCCTGGCCTGGAAAAGAGATCACGGCGCCACCAAGGAGGCCTGTTAAACCCATCCCTCTCCCAGCCCAATAGTTCTGGGGTGGCTGACAAAGTCCTCCGGCTCTTTATCGGCCCCTCACTGTGGCCCCTTGGGAAAGCTGGGAAACCGAGTTTGAGGCACAGAGACACTCCGCCAGAGTTTGGCTTCAGGGGTTTCTGAAATGATTATTTACATTTTAAAGTCAACAGAAATAAATGTTCCATTATACTTTCAAAGTATTGTAGCTCTTAATTTATACCAGAGCCTCGAGACTCCTTGATTGGAACTTTGCTCATGAATTCGATCTCTCTGTCTCTCTGTCTCTCTCTGTTTCTCTCTCCCTTTCCCTTCTTCCCCTCTCTCCTCTCTATTTGTCTTTCTGTTTCTCTTTCCCTCCCTCCTCTCCCTTCTCTCTGTCTTCCTCCTTCTCTTCCTCCCTCTTATTTTCTCCCTCCCTCTCTTTCCCCCTCTCTTTCTCTCCCTCCCTCATTCCCTCTTTCTCCTTCCCCCTTTCCCCCCCCCCCAATCTCTCTGTCTTTTTCCCTCCCTCCCCTCTCTCTTTCTCTATCTTTATTTCTCTCTGTCTCCATTTTTTTTAGAGAATAAGATCTTTTCTTTGGTATTTTCTTATCTCTTTGGGAAGAAAGGAATAAGAATTTAGACGTTTACTGTGTGCCAGGCAGGTGAATTAAGTCCTTTAAAAATATTATCTCATTTGATCCTTATAACAACCCTGGATAGTAGATTCTGTTATTATTTCAATTTCACAGTTAAGGAAACTGAGGCAGACAGAAGTTAAATGACTCATTTAGAGTCACACATCTAGTATCAAAAGCAGGATTTGAACACGGCTCTTCCTGACTCCAGGCCCTCTGCTTTATCCACTGTACTTTTAGTTGTCTTTGGTCCTACCCCACCCTTGGTCAGCGACCTTTTTTTTGGCTTTCATTTGCTTACAGTCCCTTAGTATGGTATTCAAATCTCTGCACAGCATGGCTCCATCTTGGCCTTGAAGGCTCTCATCAAATCCCTTCCCTGGGATAACTCAGTGTAATAGATAGAGCTGGACCTGGAGGCAGGAATAGCTGGGGTCCAATCCAGCCGTGTGACCCAGGCAGGGCAAATTCTCTGAGTATCAGATCATCGATTCTAGGACCTGAGAGGTCTTTGCAGAAGAGGAAACTGAGACTGAGAGATAGAATAAATGATAGACAATAATATCTATCCAGAATATGAATCCAGATCATCTGAGTCCAAGAAGTTTTCTCATCTATAATATGGGGATAATAATATTTGTGATGATTATTGCATAGGACTGGGGTGAGGCAAATGAAATCATATTCATAAAGTACTTTACAAATTTTGAAATACTATATAGATGTCAAATATTATTATGATTATAATTATCAAAACTATTGTTCGTGATTCTCATAGTCAGTCAGTTTTAATAGAATAATATTGTGTAAAGTCCCCTTACTATGAAATCAGAACATTTGGCTTCCAATCCAGTATGATCTAGAGCAAGCCATTTCCCTTTCTCAATTTCCCCACATATAAAATGGGGGAGGTCGTTTTAAAGGGTTTCTCAAACCTATTCTGAAGTCTGTAAGACATGGTCCATTGATCTTGTCCCTTTTTGTCTCTTGTCTACAAATGTTCCTGGGCACTATCCCTCATGCTTGAGTTGAATATGGGTCTTGAGTTGAGTAAACAAATATACTTAAGAAATGTTTGTTAAATGGAATTAAGTACTCTGAGATATGCTGGTTGGTCTTGAACTCCTTTCCTGGCCAAAGCCCAGCTTCCCTATCTGGCTGTCCCCATTGACTCATAAGACTGAGACCAGATATCAGCCAAATCTGAGAGAAAATGAGAAAAATAAGAGGAGAGAGGCACTACTGGGAAATGGTGGGCTACTGGGTATCTCTTGGTAGAGGATTAAATAAGACAGAATATATGGAGTCCTTCAGGTCTCATTCTGGAGGATGTTGAATGCCAGGAAAGAGAAGCAACTTAATCTGGTAGGAAGAATAATGGCCTCATCCTTAGAAGAGTTTGGTCCCAGTTTCCTTATTAATAGTCATGGAACTGTGGTTCATTCAGTTTTCTTTTTTTCAGTCTCACTTTGCTCATCTGTAAGCTGAACATTATGATGTCTTCTCTCTTTACTTCAGGGGGTATTGTAATAAAGATGACATGAGATAATATATTCAAACTTCAAAGTGACATAAAATTTTGAATTATCATCATCAAAATTATTATCAAGATTATAATAACTGATATTTAGCACTTGAAGGTTTGCAAAACATTATGTACATCATCTTATTTGAGTCTACAAGGAATTCTGCAAAATAGAAATTAGAGACATTATCATCTTCCTTTTACAGATAAGGAAGTTGAAATTCAGAAAGGTTGAATTTCTTATGGAGCCTAGACTTCCCTCACAGATAATGGGGAGCCATGGAAAGCATCTGATCAGGGAGAGGTTTGTAAGCAGAATTGAACTTTGAGAAGATGATTCTGGTATCCCATAGATCAGAGGCTGGATTGGAGAAACTAGAGAATATCAGGGGTCATTCTTTAAGCATTGACCCAAAGGCTAATGGAGCCTTCAGAGAATGAGCCTTGACTGGGAGGCAGAATCATTGGGCTTATAGTTCCCAGTGCATTTTGGGCTGGGTTAGGCTTTTCTTGCCTCCTTCTTTTGGATTATAGATATCTTAGTTCCCAAGTGGGAGGGACTGGCTAGTTCTGAGGTTGGAAAAACCAAGTAGCTCCAAGAAGGAAGAAATGGTGGAATCTTCTAGGGAGCATTTCCTATCTTCCCTGCCTTAAGAATGTTTATATATCTGTTTCCCTAGCATGGAATACAGAGCTTTGCCCCTACTAGTTTGTTTTCCAAATTGATTGTTGAATTCTTGATTCTCTATTTTCCCTTACTTGGGCTCCCTATCAATATATTATCCCCTACTCCCCCCCCCCCCATGTTGGAGCCCCTAACAGATGGGTTCTCTCTGAGAAGCTTTTTCCTCTGGGTCTTTTCCTCCCCTCTTTCAGAGCCCTAGGCTTCCCATTCTAGTTTCCCTCCTTCTCTTCCAGCTTTGAGTTTCAGGTGTATGTGTTGAGAGAAGGAGGGGATTGGAAGAGAGGAAATAGGGGGAGCTGCAGGAGTGGGGAAGAGGGAGCCTCAACTTTTTCTTTCAGGGAAAAATCCTGGAAACTAGGTCGCTGAGTCAGGGCCCTGAGCTAGGGGAGGGTCTTGGATCCTGATGTGACTGGACAGGCAGACTGGAGGGGGGGGGCAGGGAAGGAGGGAGCGCCCACTCTCAAACCTCAGGTATGTCCTAATGGCTTGGCCAGGGTGGGGGTGGAGGCTTTGAGTCTTATTAGGTTCCAGAAGCAACCCCCTCTGCCAACTTTCCCCTCCTAGTTTCCCCCTTTAAGACCCCAATAATCTATGGGCCATTAAGCTTCCAGTTTCTCTTGCCCTCAGGCCCAATCCAACAGTTTCTGATATTCCTGGTCCCAGTCTCTCCATCCAGGTCTCAGTCCTGTTGTTTCCCCCTCCCCATCTCTGCCTTCTTCCTTCCATCCAGCCCTTCCAACTGTTCCAGTCCTTAGGCTCCAGTATTCCCAGGATCTATCTTCTAAAGTCTCATTCCTCAGGCCCTGTCCCTTTTGGTCACTACTGCCCTTGAGTCCAGGCCCTGGGACTTCTAGCTCTTCGGGTCCCCTCTCTGTCCTAGTGCCTACCATCCCAGGCCCCTATCCCAGGTCATCTCTCCTCAGGTTCTCACCCTTCCCCAGATCTCATCCTCTCAGACCGTAGCCTTCTCTCCTCTCCCTGTTTCTCTCTGCCCCCTCCTCTCCATGTTCTAGACTCTGCCAGGGTGCCTTCTAGTCCCAGCTTCTCCAGTCCCATAGGACTCCAGCATATTTAGGATACCAGAGACAGGACTTATCCACAATAAATTGTGGGACTGGTTTGTCAGGAAATAAACATTTTAGTGCCTACCAAGTGCTAGGCATCATACTAAATATTGGGGATAAAAAAAACCTAAAGGGAGAGACAATATGCAAACAGCTATTTGTAAATATATACAGGATAAATAATTAGATTATTTAATAATGATTAGAATGATTATTATAAGAATAATAAATAGACATAATTAAAGCCACTGGCATTAATGGGGATTAAGAAAGGCTTCTTGTGGGGCACCAAGATGGCACAGGGCACCAGTTTTGGTGTTAGGAAGACCTGGATTCAAATCTGACCTCAGACTAGCTATGTGACAAGTATATGACAAGTCACTTAACCCTTTTTGCTTCAAAAAAGGAAAGAAAGAAAGGCAGAAACAAAGAAAAGCTCTCTGTAGAAGGTTCGATTTTAAATGGAAGGTGAAAGAAACCAGGAGATGGAGAAGAAGGGGGGGACTAGTAGGAACTACCTTTGGGCAGGCCCTCATATCTCCTGCCTGGATTACTTACTATAATAGCTGCTGGTGGCTCTGATTGCCACAAGTGTCTCCCCACTCCAGCCTATCCTCCCTCCTCTTAGCTGTCAAAAAAATCTTGCTAGAGTACAGGTTTGACCACCTCCACCTCCTCACTCCCAAACACTAGTGGCTCCCTATCATTTCCAGAACCAAATATAAAATCCTCTAATTGATGTTCAGAGCCCTTTACAACTTGGTCCCTCCATCTATTCCAGTCTTATACCTTATATTTTCCCCAACTCCTAAATACTCTTCAACTAGTGACACGGGAAACCCTGCTGTTCTTCTAATAAGAAATCCCATCTCCTGACCAGACATTTTTCTGGATGTTCCTCATACCCAAAACTCTCTCCTTTCTCATGTCCTCTTCAAGTTCCAGCTGAAATCCCAGCCTCTGCAGAAAGTCTTTCTCATCAGGACCACGCCACTTGATTGTATTATCTTCACTCTGTTGATTATTTCTAATTTATCCCATCTATAGTGTATTTGTATATAGTTATTTCCATGTTGTTCCTCGTTAGATTATAAGCTCCTTGAGGACAGGGACTATCCTTTCTATCTCCAGTACTTAGCATTGCCCTGGCACATAGAAGGAACTTAATAAATGTTTGTTGAGTGACTGCTGCCTCTCTCCCCTCCCTTCAGGGACCTGCCTTTTCTTCCCAAGTGGCTTCTGTTCTGGAAAGAAGAATTTCTAGTCCTGAAACATCCTTGACCATTCAGGCCCTCAGCCAACCGAGGTATCAATAACCATTTCAATAAGTATCATAACCAACATCAATGTGGTACTCATGTTTCAACATGGAGCTTATGCTTCCATGGGCTAGGAGGTCTCTGCTAGAGGGGTCCTGTGCTCCAAAAGCAGTGTGAGGACTAAGGCTTGGGGTTCTAGGGGAAGCTACCATTCCCCTTTTTTGGTGTAATTCTGATCCCAGCAGAAGTGTTAATGGGAAACAGCCAGGAGATGAGTTTCAAATAACAAGGGCATGATCATAGGGGCCTTCTAGAAGCAATGTCCCTAGCATTGGGTCTGTAGGGACTCACATGAGCCTGAAGCATGTAGGATCTCCTTTTGATCAAGGCTTAACCTACTGCTTTCCTTGGAAGCTCCTGAGGGTGGGGTTTTGAACCCTGTCAATTGAGACCCAATCTTTGTTTTCTTATTGCTCATCAGCCTATTATTTGATCCTAAAAAAGAATATAAAGTTTTGATAGGAGAAAGAAATTAGGTCCTAAAGGGCAGATCTCTGGAGTCACATTTAAATCCTCAATATTAGGAAACCACAGGACCATGATTTTCCCAATTTGGAAGCCTTGCAATTCCCTTATTCCCTTCAATTGCCTGGGGGAGGAAGTTGGGAAGCCCTGACAGGTGACTTTACTTTTTTTGAGACATCTAGGGAGTGACAAACCAGAATCATCATCTCAGCATTTTTTCCCTGGTCCCCATAAAGTTGGGCGCTGGCCCTGGTGCCCTGTACTTAAAGTCTCAGTGGAGGACTCATAAAGATGACAGAAGATGCTATGTCAGCCCTGATGAGGTCTCTGAGGGTAACTCTGTCGCCAGGCTAGCCAACCCAATGGAACATGACTGGGTGGGGAGCCTGCCATGGGTTTCTCAGAACACATATAAAGATATATATATATATATACATACACATATACATATATGCACATAGCAACACAGTGATACACATACATATATGTGCACACACATGTGTATGTCATGTAAAATAGACATGTAAAATGTGCATCCATGTCCAGCTATGCACACAGAGGTATAAATCCAAGAGTGCTGACCTTGGGCTCATAGATCCAACGTGTCCTAAATCCCAAGGCTCTAGTTCTTGTGAAGATCTGTACCATTAAAGTGAGACCTTCTCTTCCCTTACTAAAGAAAGGTTGTGTCCAACCTGCTTTTGATTTTGAAAAGCTATGAATGTTAGATAGAATTAAGAGCAGAAAATGGAGGATGAATTTAAAAAATAAGTGTTGTAGTCTTCCTGGAAGAATAATGACAGAAGGTAACATTCAGAATGAATCACAGATGGTAAGCGTGTAGAAGATAATAAAAAAAGACACCATTTGGCTATGTTGGGGCAAGAAGAAGATCAAAAAAGGAAAGGCTTGCTATTTGCTATCTAGTAGGATGATTACAATAGATGATTTTGCTTCTGTTTTCTCTACCAGGAATCAATAAACATTTATTAAATTCTGGAGCAGCTAGGTGGTGCAGTGGCTAGAGTATAAGACTTGGATCAGGAGGGTTCTTCCTGAGTTCAAATCCAGCCTCAGACACTTACTAGCTATGTCACCCTGGGCAAGTTACTTTACCCTGTTTACCTCTGTTACTTCATTTGTAAATGGGTTGAAAAAGGAAATGGCAAACCATTCTAGTATCTTTGCCAAGAAAATCCCAAATGGGGTTGTGAAGAGTTGCACTCAACTGAAAAATAATTGAACACTTGAACTGGAGATATGGAGAGGTAAAAGACAATTCCTGTCCTCAAGGAGTTTACGATCTAATGGAGGAGACAACATGCAAACACAATACACACAAGGTAAACTAGACACAGGATAAAGAGAAAATAACAGAGAGAAGACACCAGAATTAAGAGAAGTTGGGGAAGGCTTCCTGGAGAAGGTGGGATTTTGGTGGAAACTTAAAGGAAACCATAGTAGCAGAGAGATGGAGTGTCATTTATGGAACAGCAGCCAGGAGGCCACTATCACTGGATGGAAAAGAACCCTGAAGTAAATAAGCAGCGGAAATGTAGGAGGGGGCTAGGTTATGAAGGGTTTTGAATGTCAGACAAAGCATTTTGTATTTGTTCCTGGAAACAACAGGAAGCCACTGGAGTTTCCTGAGTAGGAGGGTGACATAGTTGGATCTGCACTTGAGGAAAATCACGTTAGTGGGTGAATAGAAGATGGATTAGAGTTCCTAGTGGGAAAAGTAAATCAAAAAATAGCTAAGGGCAAGAAGAAATTCAAAGTAAATGAGATGGTAATACTGTTGTTGGGCAATCTGTCTGACTCTTTGTGACCTCATGTGGGAATTTCTTGGCAAAGATACTGGAATGTTTCGCCATTTTCATCTCTAGTAAATTAAGGCAAGCAGAAGTTAAATGACTTACCATGTTTATACAACTAGTAAATAAATATCTGAGTCTGGATTTGAATTCAGCTCTTCCTGACTCCAGGTCCAGCATGCTTTCTATTGATTCACCTAACTGTTGCCTAAGATAACACTAGCTGCCTTCAACTTGTTCAGATCATCAGTCCTAGAAGAATGGCAACCCATGGTACCAAGACTTGAGGCTTGTGATTGCTGAGCCACTGAAAAAACAATGGACAATGGGAACACTGGCCACAATATTAAAGATGGGCAAGTGTTCTGATTTTCACAAGAAGAAAATGATAGCCTCTTCAAATTACCAACCAGAGAGTTTGGTTTTCATTTCTGGCAAAATTTTAGGAACATTATTAAAATTATGGTTTTTGATCATTGAAAAAAGATAGCATTGATCACAAAGAGCCAGTATGGGTTTGTCACCAACAGGTCATGGCAGTCTAATTTCATTTCCTTTTTTGGACAGGATTACTATTCAATTTAATTCAATCTCATGCATACTTTATTAAGTGCTTCCTGTGAGGAAAAACATCTGTGCTAAACACTTGGGATGCAAAATAGAAATAAAATAGTTGTTGCCTTCAAAGAGCTTAATTTCTTATTGACAAAATGGAGAGATAACAAGAGCACCTTTTTTACAGGGTTACAAAATAGAAATAAAATAGTTGTAGCCTTCAAAGAGCTTAATCTTTCATTGATAAAATGGAGAGATAATAAGAGCACTTTTTTTTTTTACAGGATTACAAAATAGAAATGAAATAGTTGTAGCCTTCAAAGAGCTTAACCTTTCATAGATAAAATGGAGAAATAACAAGAGCACCTTTTTTACAGGGTTACAAAATAGAAATAAAATAGTTGTAGCCTTTAAAGAGCTTAATCTCTCATTGATAAAATGAGAGATAACAAGAGAATCTTTTTACAGGGTTTTTGTGAGATTTTGAGCAAGATAATATATGGAAAACATGCTGTACACCTTAGAGAGAGATATATCAATGTTAGCTATATAGTATAAAAATACAAAATATAAATTTTCTTTTTGTTTGGATCTGTGGTTTCATTATGTAGAGGACTTCCTATGAGGAAATTATTCTGTTTTAAGAGTTGTTTTAGAGCACTGAGAGGTTACGTTTCTTGTCCAAGGAGACACAGTTTCTTGGTGTCAGAGTCAAGTTTTGACTACCAGGCTTCTTGACTTTGAGTTCAGTAATACAAAATATTCAGGAAAGGGAGAGGGAAAAGGAGAGGGAGAGGAAGAGGGAGAGAGAAAGAGAAAGAGCGAGAGGGAGATAAAGAGAGAGAAGGAGAGAAGGAAAGAGAAAGAGGGAGAAAGGGAGAGAAAGAGGGAGAGAGAGGGAGAAAGGAAGAGGGAGAGGAAGGAGAGAGAGAGAGAGAGAGGAAGTGGGAGAGGGAGAGGAAGGAGAGATGAAGAGGGGAAGAGAAAGGGAGAGAGGGGAAGAGAGAAAGAAAGAAAGAAAGAAAGAAAGAAAGAAAGAAAGAAAGAAAGAAAGAAAGAAAGAAAGAAAGAAAGGGAGAGGGAGAGATAGAGAGGGGAAGAGGGGGAGGGAAAGGGAGAGACAGGAAAGAGAGAGAGAGAGAAAGAAGGAGAAGGAGGGAAGGAGCACACTAATGAGTGATAAAGAAGGAAAGACTTTTTGTGAAGGGTGATAAACTGTGCTTTGAAGGTTAGTTACTGAGACTGTACAAGGCATAAGACACAACTTAGACAAAGCATGGAGAAAGAAGATAGGATGTTCTATACTAGAAACAGCTTCTCTGGAAGGGATAGTGTGAGAAAGAAAATACTATAAAATAGATTGGAGAGGTAGGTGGGGAGTCCTATTGAGGAGAGCTTTTAATGTCAGGCTAAGGATTTTGTGGGAAGTTAAGACCCACTGAAGATGTTTGAATAGATGAGTGATGTGATCAGATCTGTGTTTTACGAATGCCAATTTTGGGACTGTGTGGAAGAAGAGATTATAAACAAAGAGACGAATGATTCAGACAAAAGATGAAGAGGGCTTGAATAAGGGTAGAGGTATATTGGGAGTGAGGAAATAGATGGAAGAGATATTGAGGAGGTGGAACTGTGAAGACAGAGCAAATGGAAGAGAGGAAGCATGAGAAAGGGAAGAATCAAGGATGATTCCAATGTAGTGAACCTTGTTGATTGGAGAATAGTGGTGTCCTTAATAGAAATAGAGAAATTCTCCTTTTTTGAATATACTCAGTTTGAGATGCCTATGGGATGTCTAGGAGGAGACATCCAGGAGGAGGCATCTAGCAGGAAGGGTAACATAGTATTAGAATTTAGAAAAAATAGTTGTACTAGGTTTGGAAGTAAAACGCATAGAGATAATAATTGAACCCTTGGGGACTGATGAGATCATTGTGTATGTACAGAGAAGATAGAACTTTGGGAATCTCCATAGTGAGTGGGTGGGAAAATGATGACTCACCTGGAAAGGATACAGAAAAAGAATGGTCAGACAAGGAGGAGGATAACCAAGAGAGGAAGGTTATAGCAGTCAAGGGAGGAGAGAATTCCCAGGAAGAACAGGTGATCAGTAGGGTCAAAAACTGCACAGAAGTCAAATAAAATGATAAGTGTATGGGATTTAGCAGTTAAGAGATCATTGGTGATCTTGGAGACAGGTAGTGGGATGAGAAACCTGAATATGAGGGAATTAGAAATAATTGCTTAGAAAATGGTGCCAGTGAATATAGATAACCCTTTCTATGATTTGACCTATAAAAAGGAGGATGTATAGTATGATAACTTGAGTGGAAACCTAGGTTTATTGGTAGGCCATGGAGAAAGTCAATGGATAATGAGAGTTTGAAGAGGAGAGGGGAAAAAAAAGAATTATTGAGGAAGCAAACTGTTGCAGAGGATAGAAAGGGATGGCATCAGGAGCATAATTGAAGGGATTGATGTTAACCAAGAGAAAGATCACCTTTTCCTCTGACTCTAGAGCAAAGAAGGAGAGAGAGAAAGGATTTTGAATTGTAGAGTGGGGAAAGGGAAACTAATGATGAATGACTTCTAGTATTTTGATAAAGTAAGAAGTGAGGCCATCTGCTGAGAGGGAGTAGAAAGGAGGGAGCATGGGAGATTTAAGGAGAGAGGATAAGATTATAATAGCACTGTGGAGAACTCAAGAGAGAATAAATCAGGGAAGAATAAAAGAATTATGCAGAATCAAAAACCTAGTTAAAATAACAAAAATAATGACCAAGCTTTACATAGTGCTTTGAGGTTGTAAAGTTCTTTATCCTTACAATAATCCTGGGAAGTAGGTGCTGTTATTATCTTCTTTTTACAGATGAGGAAACTGAGGCAGACAGAAGTTAGGTGATTTCCCTAAAGTTACACAGCCAGTGTCTGAGTTGACATATGACCTCAGGTCTTCATGATTCTAGATCAAAGGCTCTATCCACTGCACAACTAAGCTGTCAATAAGAATTTTCAGTAAACTCATAATTAGAACTTTTGTGACTTGACATTCAGAAGAATACATTCTAGATTTCTTTAAAACATTGGCTGAAGTCTTGCATGTGAAATTCTTGTGGACATGATGAAGATATGGGGACATAGATAATAATAGCTTTAAAATAGGTTGAATGACTCCAAAGAGCAATTATTATTGATTGGGTGTCAACCTGGAAGGAGATATCTAGGGAAATGATCCAGGTAAATCCTCTTGGCTTTGTGCTGTTTAGGATTTTTATCAATGGTTTGAATTAAGACATAGACTATACTTAAATAGTTGGCAGCTTCTATGGAAACGGGAGGGACAGCTTATATGAATAACAGTCAGAATCCCAAAATAACTTATTGGGCTAGACTATTAGGTTGAATCTAATAAGATGAAATTTAATAGGGACAAATAGCAAAATCTAACTTGGTTTCAAAAATCAACTTCAGAAAGACAGGCCGAGGGAATCGTGGCAAGACAACATGTCATGCGAAGGAGAGCTGCTGATTTCAGTGTTCTTCAAGCTTGATGCTAATCAACAATGGCAGCTAATGGCTATGGCAGCCAAAATATCTAATGCAATCTTTGGCTATGTTAAGAGAGGCATATCATCCAGAATACAGACAGTGACAGCTCTGCTTTATTCTGTTTTTCTCAGGCCACATTTGGAGTATTTAGATCAATCTTGGGCACCACCTTTTTGGAATGACATTGACAATCTAGACAACATCCAGAGAGGGGTGACTAGGATGGTCATATCATGTAAGGACTGGTTCAAGGAGTTGGGATTGTTTAGCCTGGAGAAGAGAAGGTTTGTGAGCTCATGAAGCTCTCTTCAAATATCGGAAATATGGAAGAAGGATTAGACTTGTTCTGATTGGTCCCAGAGAATAGAAATCGGGGCAATGGGTAGAAATTACAGAAGCAGATTTTGGTTATCCCTTAACAAGAGCTATGGATCCTGTCTCACCAGCAGAAGTTAGATTATTACTCACCAGGGACTGCTGTTAGATATGAGTTGGATGATATGACCTGGACATCCTCAGGCTGTGATTCAGTGAACCGAGGCATCAATAGCTATACTTAGGTGCTGCTGTTAAACTAAGCTGGCCGCCTCTTTTGAATTCTAAGACATTCTAGATGTCTGGGTCTCAGATTCCTCACTGAGTCTTCATGGCTGGCTCTAAAATGTGGACACTGACCCTGGCTGGAGCACTGAGCGCATTCCTGCCAGGCTCATACTATGAATACCGACCCTGGCCCCTGTCTCTGACCACATTCCTGTTGTACGCCAGTTTGGGACATTGGCCCCAGCCTCCGTCCTTGAGTTTACTCCTGCCTAGCTCCAGCCTGCTGACACTGACCCCAGCCTCTGTATCTGGTCCTGTTTTGCCAGGACCTTGCATTTGAACAGGAGCCTCCCTAAGATAGTACCTCCACATTTGTTATCTCATCCTGTGAAAGGTCCAGCCCTGGAGCTTAGGCCTTGCTTCGAATCCCCCATTTGTCCAGGGCTCCAGTTCTTCTTGAGAGTCATACAGAGAAACATTAACTTCAATTCCATAGCCTTCATTGCTTCCTGATAGGAGGGTTCTTAACTTCTTTTGTGTCATGGGCCTATTTTCTGGAGAAAACTGTGGACTTTTTCTCAGAACAGTGTTTTTAAAATGCATAAAATAAAATATATAGGATTACCAAGGAAACCACTTTGATTGAATAAACTATTAAAATACTTCCCCCCCCCCCCTTTTTTTTTAAATCAAAGTTCATGGACTCCCAGGCCAAGAACTCCAATAAAAATTTCTTGATCTCTTTGATCTGTAAACTTTGGCCTCATACACACTGAGATCAACTCTAGATGACTGAGCAGGCTTGGATTTTAGGGTTCAGAAATCCCTCACACTTTTTGCATCTTTACCCTTTTCTCCAGTTATTGCTGACCTATTTTGATGCTTGAGTTTCGGTTTTTCTTCCTTTCTCTTCCTCTTTCTCCCCATTTCTCCTAAATCCAGGTTTAGGCTTTCTAGAGTGTGATTTTTTTTCCAATGGAAAAAAAATCGAAATAACATTAAAAAATAACTGAGTGGAAAATCATTAGACATGTATGAAAAAGAAACGTACTTACTTGCAGATTGGGGCTGTCCTTCACTTATATTCCATCTATCTGTAGTTCTTCAGCTCTAACTTGGTTCAGCTTCCTTCTCTAGGATTGAGTGTATATATGGTATCTTGTGGCACACAGATTTAGTATACATATACACATATGCCATCAAATCCCTAAATAGATTTGTGGGTTCCTCTAATCAAGGAGAAATATATCGTATAAGGATATATTAGAGGAATTGGGGATTTTCAGCCTGGAGAAGATTTCGATCAGAGGTGTGATCGTTGTCTTTAAGTATTTGAAGAGTTTTGCTGTGGAAGAGAGTTTAGCCTTAAAAGCCTATGGGTAGAAGTTAGAGAGAAATTGATTCACGTTTGATGTAAAGGAAAACTTCCTAGTCTTTAGCTCCAGCCTAAAATGTAAGGGCAAAGATTGCTTTCATCTCCCTTAGGAGACATCTTCAATCAAAGAGTGGATGAACATTTGTAGGGGAACCTATAGGAGCAGCTCAGTGGCACAATGGATGGGACAATGGATCTGGAGTCAGGAACACCTGAGTTCAAATCCAGCTTTGGTAATTTACAGTGTGATCCTGGGCAAGTCACTTAACCTGGACCTACCTCAGTTTCCTTATTTGTAAAAAGAAGCTAATAATAGTATCCACCTGCTAATGTTGTGAGGATCAAGAGGAATAATATTTCTAAGAAGCTTTCAAACCTAAAAGCATTATATAAATGCTAGCTATTATTAGAAATCGTTCAGTTGCAGGTTATGGGGCGGGGGCGCTGCTAATGTCATTTCCGACTCTGTAATTATGAAATAGAGTAGAAGCAGGACTCTCTTTGCTTTAAAGAAATCAGTATAAAGCAGCCTCTCCCCATTCTCACTCCCTACCCCCCAGCTTCAAAAGACAGCTCTTTCCCCTGCAATCCCATCTCTGGAATAGGGACACTGCTTTCCATCAGGGCTCTATGGTAACTCCCCTCTGTTTCCAAGTCATAAAATCAGGTCTCTCTCTAGGCGGCATTTTCTGACGCCTTCTTCGGCATGGATTCGAACCCGGGACCTTGAAATGGGAGTCCGAGCTGGGGCCAGTTGTTTTCGACCCCGGGGCTGCTTTCTTCGCCCCGGGCGGGTGGTGAGCCGCCTGCCCCGCCCCAGTCCCAGCCCCAGCCCCAGCCCAGCCGACCCCAAATATTTGGAAATTGCCGACTGAGCGGAATCATTGTTATTGACTGCGTGTTCTCCCCACAGAGGAAACGCCTGCAGGAAAAAAAGAGAAAGAATGAGGACGGGGAAAGGCACCAACGGGAGGCAGCCGCCGCCGCCGCCGCCGCCGCCGCCGCCGTGTTAAATTTCACCGCAGAAGTGAACAGAATGTGAAGCGAGCCCGGCCCGGCGCTGCCAGGAGCCGAAAGAATGTGGGCTATTTATAGCCAATTAGAGAAAAACCAATTTGTCTTGTGGCTCTGGGCTCAGCCCTGCTGGGCTGCCTTCCCGACAGAGGCCCTGGTCTGGGGAGGAGGGGCCAAGTGCCCTCCCCGGGCCCCCACGCCCGCCCGCCCCCAGCTCTCCCTTCCCGCAGTGCCCTGGGTGACGCGGGCTTTGCGGCGAGCCGGGTGAGGGCAGGGCGGCAGCTAAAAGGGGGCCTCAGACTCAACTGGCAGGGGACTGTCCACCTGGAAGTTCTGCCAGAATCCGAATCCTGGAATTCATAACTGGAAGGGATTAAAGAACCCAGAACACGGGACGTCGGAGTAGGGAGGGACCTTAGAAGTCAGAACCCGGGAACGTCAGAGCTGGAAGAGAGCTTAGAACAAAGAATGGTCAGAACCTGGAGGGACTTTTTTTGAAATTAAATTTTTCTTCTCATTGAACAAATATCTATTTCTTCTCCTTCTCCCCTTGTTAGTGTAGTTGGCATAGTAAACAAGAGAAACAAAAGCAGCAGCTACCCCAGAACCTTGGTGAAAGATCCCAAAATATACCCTTCCTTCCCCCAAAATGGGGAAAGAAAAAAAAGAAAACCTTTTTCTTTTTCTAACAAGTAATAAGCATAAGTATTCAAGCACAAAAAGAAAAAAAAATTCCCACGTTGGACAGTCTTAGAAAATACACCTCTCATTCTGCAGGATGAATCCATCAACTTTTTGTCAGGAAGTTGATAGCCTAGCTCCTCATTCAGGTCCTCACCAGTCCCGTCTTTGCAGTCATCAGAATTCTTAAGTCTTTCAAAGTTGCTTGTCTTCTAAATGTTGTTTTTATCGTACAGCTTGTTCTCCTGGTTCTGCTCAGTTCACCTTGCATCTGTTTAAGTGTTTCCTGGTTTCACTCCTTTTCATTGTTTTTAATAGGACAATAGTATTAATTTGCATTCACATAATAATTTTTTTTTCTGCTATTCCCTAATTGATGGATACCTACTTTCTTTCCAATTCTTTGCTATTACTAAAAGATCTGCTATAAATATTTTTGTCTTTTTCCTCTTTCTCTGAACTCTTTGGGATATAGATTTAGTAGTGTTATTGCTGGGTCAAAAGAGGAACATAGTTGGGGATAGTTCCAAATGGCTTTCCAGAATGGCTGGACCAATTCACATCTCCGCCAACAGTGTATCTACACACCCATTACATAAATCATAGACTTCAGAATTGGAAGCATCATTAGAAATGTCCACCCTGAGAGGCCGTGGCATAATGGAAAAAATGTTGACCTTAGAATCAAAAATCCTGGTTCAAATCTGGTCTTCAATCATCATAGACGATCATAATTTGTAAGGAGAATGTGATTATATAAGTCCTGATTAATTTCCTAAATTCTTCAATTAATATACGATTAAACGTTGTGGGCCTTCTTTTGGAATTAATTTGGGGGTACCACCCCTTTGAACATGATGGTGTTTCAAAGACTGGCACTGCCTCCTGATTTCTGGAAGACCTAGAATCAATTACTCCTCCACACAGCAGAATTAAAATGTAATAACTTATGGAACATGAGGCACGATTAAAAGCAACTTTATTAAACAGGAACGGAAAGAATACAATTCCAAAGTTAAGACTCTTCTTTCTTCTTAGTCATCACAGGATAAATCAGCTGGAACAGAAAAGTATATCTTCATAGCTAAGGTAAAATATTTATCTATTTCTTCTCTCTATACTTCAAACAACCCAGGGCAGAGTGAAAGGATGAGTGTGGGTGGGGGTGAGGAGACTCAAGAGTACTCCTACTCTTAGCTCTCAGAGATTCAACCTTTGGTGGCCTAAGTATACAACAGAGTAGAGACTTTGATCAGAAAACATCTCCTTAAATGAACTTGAGCTTTCTCTCTTGGTTGAGTTGAAATCTTTTCTTGTTCCCATCTAAAGAAGTCATTCATTCTTGTGTATTTTCCAGTATATTCTAATCTGGATGATTTTTTCCAACTTCTGTTTGCTATTTTCTTGGATAAATGAGTTTATTCACAATTTGCTATTTGTAATGGTGTCTTGTGAAACCAGAAACAACTGAGGAGCCAAGAATGGAGCTACCGTTTTCCTTAAGGGTGAACAGAGGATCAACTTTCCTTCTGAATTATTCCTCCATTCTATTCCCCTACCGCTAGACCGGAGATATTTGAAGGAGGCAAAGATATAATTTTGGTGTAGTATCCCTATCAGAGAATGATGAAAAGTGTCAAGTTTAGAGATGCTCCTGCCTCTCCCCAATTCCCTCCTTCCCCCCCAGCTAATAGCTCAAATTTCAGGAATAAATGTATCTATACTACTCATGAACCATACCCAAACATTAAGACAATCTCTGTTGATACACATATCTTATAAAGGCACACATTTAACTTACATGTGCCCAGCAATATTACACTATATTCAGGCACCATGAATTGCTTATCTATTCTCAAGTCAATGACCATTTATTTAATTTCTAGTATTTTGCTACATTGAAAAATGCTGCTAGAATTATTTTGGAGTTTCAGGAGCCTTTCTTTTCTGTCAATGACATCCTTGGGGTATATGCCTGGTAGTGGAATCTCTGAGTCAAAGGGTATGAAATTTTAGTAGTTTTATTTACATAATTCCGAGCTTGCTTTTAAAAGGCCACCAGGGTGTGCCTGATCCACCCTATAATTCCATCAAGTTGATGGAGGAATTTCATTTCCTAAAGAAACAACAGAGAGATCATAGGGCCATAGATTTAAAGCTGGAAGAGCTCTTACAAGTCAAGTTCCAGCCCTTTCATTTTACAGATGAAGAAATTGAGGCAGGCAAAGAGCAGTTAAGTGGCTTGCTCAGGATCACACAGCTAGGGTATCTGTGGCTGGATCTGAACTCAGATCTTCTGGATCCACTGACCTATTAACTACATCCTGTTGCCTGTCAAATACTTTTTTTAAAACTTCCTTTATCAGCAGTGAATGACTCACTTTTGCTTTCATACACTTTACAAACTATGGATATGAATTCAGGATATGAGTTTCCCAAATTGTCAGATCCTTGCAAATGTGATATCTCCAAGTCTTAAACCTGGCTCAGGTTTTTTTCTTTCATCAATCTCAGTGCCTCAACTCTTCCCTTTCTCTCACCTGCGATATCCAATCAGTTGCGAAGCTCTGTTATTTCTGCTTTTGTAGAATTTCATACCTAGCTATTCTTCTTTCCTCCGACACTGCCATCACTTTCGGGCAAACCCACATCATCTCACAACTGGACTAGACCTAGTTCAGTAACACTAGTCTCTTTGTTAATTTTTGAACAAGACACTCCAACTCCTGACCCTGAGCATTGCCAATGACCATCTCCCTTGAAGGAACAACCTCTCCATTTCTGGCTCTTGGCTTTAAATCTCAAAGTCCTATCTCCTGCAACCTGGATCTTTCTCAGACTTTCTCCAGAAATAATCTCCAATTTATCCTCTCTATATCATGTGTATTGTTTACCTGTTGTCTCCTTCATCCAACTGGGAGCATCTTGAAAGCAAGGAGTGTCTTTTGCTTTCCTTTGTATTCCCCGGTATACAGAGTTGCCCAATTCCTGGCACATAATATGCACATTGCTTGTTGATGGACTGACTCATTAAGTGGGCCAAAGAAACTTGGTCAGGGGCCCTAGAATGAACTCCTGCTATGGATGGTAGTCGGGGACTGTTAGTCACTTTGAAGAGTGCCATGAGTATATCCAAAAGTTTTCCAGAGCATCTCTAGGCAGAGGCCATGAGCCAAAGCAAGAAAACGGCTTGCTTGGGCTCATTCAGTCCTCAGAATAAAAGCTAGTCTAGTTTTGAGCCATGGATAACTAGATGACATAATGGCTAGAATGCTATTATTGGAGTCAAGAAGATCTGAGTTCAAATCTAACCTTAAACACTTAATAGTTGTGTGACCCTGGACAGATCACTTTATTTCTATCTTCCTTAGATCCCTCAACTATAAAATGAGGATATTCTAGCACCTATCTTCTAGGGTTGTTCTGAGGATCAAATAAAATGATATTTGTAAATCGCTTAGTGTAACATTAGGCAAATTGTAGGAACTTAATACTTGTTCTCTTTGCCTCCTTTTTGTTTCCACAGACCTTTAAGAGTTGTAAAGAATTTCCCCCACAATGACCTTGTGATGTAGTTCTAGAATGATAATTATCCCCATTTTATAGATGGGGAAACTAAGATTGAGAAGTTGAAGTGACTTACCCAGGATCATACAACAATTAACCGAATCAAGATTTCATAATTTTTAAGTCAATGTTCTCATCCTCTCTGAACTTTAGTTTCCTTATCTGTAAATTATAGACAAAAGTACATATTACCTGTCATAGAATTGGTGAGAGAAACTATGCTACATACCTCAAAGTGCTACAAATGTCCACTGTTACACTTTTCTAGCTGGTCGGGGCTCATGTGTAGCTAGAGGCAGAGAAAGTGACCTACATGAAGTGACAGGAGGCTCTTGTGGCAGTAGTTTTAGTGGCATTTATTACAAGGATACACATGAGCAAAAAAAAAAAATAAACACAATGAGTCACTCTGGGCTCCAGAATTTCTGCCACTGGGGTACACAGCAGGCTCTACCAGTCAAGAGGGATTTGATGTCACTTAAGACACTCAGAGCTGAGTGAGCACCAGCACCTAGGGAACCAAGCTAGAAAACAAGACAACAGGAGTTGTCACCCAAGCCAAGCATCAAAGGCAGAAAAAGACAGGCATTGATATAACTTTGGAAAGCCTTCCATACTTGGGCAATAGCCTGTCTGGGAGCATGGAGGAATGGTGAAATTGAGGAATATTCTAGCAGAAGCTGCTCAGATTGGAAATTGAGAGCTAGACATAGTGGAAGAAAAGATGCTGATAAAAAAGGGAAAAGGACCTATGTGTGCAAAATGTTTAGGGCATCCCTTTTTATAGTGGCAAGAAACTGGCAAATGAGTGGACACCCAACAGTTGGGGTATGGCTGAATAAGTTATAATATATGCATGTTATGGACTATTATTGTTCTGTAAGACATGATTAGCAGGATGATTTCAGAGAGGCCTGGAGAGAGTTACATAAACTGATGCTAAGTGAAGTGAGTAGAACCAGGAAATCATTGTACATGGCAACAGCAAGATTATACGATGATCAATTCTGCTGGACATGGCTCTTTTTAACAAAGAGATGATTCAGGCTAGTTCCAGTAGATTGCGATGGAGAAAGAGGCATCTGCACCCAGAAGGAGAACTGTGGGGACTGAATGTGGATCACAACAGTTTTTCATCTTTTTGTTGTGTAATGTTCTCTCTAAAATATAATGTTCTTTGTTGAGGTTTTCTTGGGGTCTCTGGAGGCAGCCTTCGTTTCAGTTCAGTAATCACCACAAGTATAGCCAGGATGTTAAAGTCCAAATCTTTTATTATCTCTTTCAAAGTCTTGTCTCCTTTCCTGGGGCCCAGTTAGCTTTCTTAGAGGCCTATCTCTCTTGGTTTCGTGAGCTTGAGCGCCTGCCTCCTTCTCTGTCCTCTGAATCTCTCTGAATTCAAAGGTTTGTGCTTCAGTCTCCAGCCACCACAAAGGTGGTCGATGGAATGAATTTGTCTCAGCCTCTGAGAGCTTCTAGTGCACTTGTCTTTTTTGGCCCTGAGAACTTCTAGCTTATATTCTGTACACTGAGTATAAACCAGTCATTATATTACTAGGAAACCATTATTTGTTGTAGGATTAAGTCAATCATACTGAACCATGCTAAACTAGATAACTATTGTCTCTATCAATTCCATTGACTTAGTACCCTAAAAATCCTTTGTTTCAAGTTCTGGCCCATAACATTGTTGTTATTTGCTTGCTTTTTGTTTTCCTCTTTTTTTTTCCTTTTTGATTTGATTTTTCTTGTGCAGCATGGTATGTGTGGAAATGTGTATAAAAGAATTGCACTTTTTTTAAACCTATTTTGGATTATTTTCTATCTAGGGGAGGGAATGGGGGGAAATGAGAGAGAAAAATTTGGAACACAAGTTTTTGCAAGGGTGAATGTTGAAAACTATCTTTGAATATATTTTGAAAATAAAAAGCTATTATTAAAAATAAAAAAAGAAAAGATGCTAAATTTGGAATCAGGGAAGTGACATTCAAATCCTGACTGTCACTCATTCCTTGTGTGACTTCAGCAAGAGATTTCTCTTCTTTCGGGCTCAGTGGAGATAAGCTGATGTCAGCTTATGAAGCAAGCTAACTTGCCTGTGAAGATGGGGGTTGGGATGAGGATCTCCCCAATTTATAAATGATTATATATAGAGTCTAATCTGGGATAAAGATGGGGCTCTTTGTATATGTGGGGACCCACCAGAGGATTCTACTCAGGATTTTCAATTCTAGCTTCTGGTATCCTCTACAGAAAACAAGATATCTGTAGGATAAATGATAATTTCAGAGAGAAGGCATTAATATTAAAAAGGACTGGAAAAGACTTTTTGTAGAAAGTAGGGCTTTATCTGAGACTTCATCCGAGATAAGAAGGGAGAGAAATCCAGGCATAGGAGACAGACAATGAAAATGTCTGAAGAGGCAGTCAGGTGGCACAGTGAACAGAATACCAGTCTTGAAATCAAGAGGACTTGAGTTCAAATTCAGTCAGACACTTACTAGCTGTGTGATACTGAGCAAGTCACTTAATCCTAATTATACTCCCCTCCTCCCCCCCCAAAAAAAGGAGATGAAAAGGAATTGACTGGGGAAACGAGATGGTGCGATGGATAGAGCATTGGGTCTGTAGTCAGGAGGACTTGAATTCAAATTTAGTCTCAGACACTTAGTAACTATGTGACTCTGGACAAGTCACTTAATTGCAATTGCCAGGAGATAGAATGTCTTGGAGCAGCAAGGAGGCCATTGTCATTGAATGTATGGCTGAGGATAAAAATTGAACAGGATTTTATTTTAGACATCGAGGTTAGTAGGCAGTCATTGGAATTGATTATGTATGGGAGTGATATGGTCAGATCTGTGCTTAGAGGTATGTATGTGGTGGATTGGATTGTGGGAGAGACTTGCAGCATGAACACTGATGAGCAGGCTATTGCAATAGGACAGACGTGAGCTAATGAGGGCTGCACCAGCGTGTTGTCTGTCCATCTGCATGTCTGGTGAACACCTAGGATCAGAATATGTAGAATAGAAAGATCTTAGAATAAAGAACACACCCTGTGCATTTCTTCCACTATGTCTTTGTCCACATCTATTTCTCTGTCTAGACTGCCCCCCCCTTCTCCACTTATCCCTAGAGTGGTGCATTGGGAAGATCTTTGTATAATGGAGCCAAAGATCTGGGTGGTTCTGCCACTTGCTACTTGCATGACCTTCCCTGGTCAAGCCAAGCAATCATTAGGTCAAGTAACCCCTGGGGAATCTCAGTTTCTTCACTGGTAAAAGGAGGTTAGAATATATGACTTTATGATATCATACATGCCTTGTGTGTTCCTACCTCTGGGCCTTTGCTAATACCTCTCCCCATTCCTGGAATGCCTTTTCTTTCCAGCCAATTTGACTGAAATGATGAGATATTGTGTGATACACTGTAAACAATGCTGGATCTGGAGATAGAAACTCAGAATCTCTGGGTTTCCTCAAAGAGTCCTCAAAGGCCATCTACTCAACACCTACCTGATTTTGCAGTGTTTATAGACTTGCAGATGAGGGGAACAAGCATTTATTTATTTTGGATTTAAAAATTTTTTTTCCAGTCACATGTTGTGGGGAGCCGGCACTAATCTACAGCCACATAAGGCCAACCTTGAATAGGTTGAATCTCCTAATCACATTATACCAAAGACTTCCTGAATAGGAATCTCCTAATCACATCCTAACTTTGAATAGGCAGATATCTAGGCATCCCCTAATCGCATCATAGAGCTTCCTGCCACCTGAAACATCTGAACAGCTCATCCTTGGGCGGGATACCAACCCTTTGTCTAGGACCCCCACCCTGTACTGTGTTTGAACAAACCCTGCCTTCTTTTCTACTGCTATATATAATCTGTACTATTGCACCCATTAAAATGAGGCTTGATCAGATGGATTTGCCTTGCCTCCATTTTGCCTGTCCCCTCTCTCTTGCCCTTATCTCTTTTCTTCCAGGGTCCACACACTCTGCCTTGGGGGCCGAGGCAACATGTAAAGATAGTTTTCAACATTCATTTTTGTAAGATTTTGAGTTCCGATTTCCCCCCTTCCCTCCCTTCCTTTCCCTTCCCTCTCCCCAAGACAGCAAGCAGATCTGACATATGTTATACAGTACAGTTATGTTAAATATATTTACACATTAGTCATGTTGTGAATGAAAAAAAAAGAACAAAACAGAAAAACTATGCAAACAAAAACAAAAAAGTGAAAAGAGTATGCTTCTATCTGCTTTCAGACTCCATAGTTCTTTCTCTGGATGTGGATACCATTTTTTCCATCATGAGTCTTTTGGAATTGTCTTGGATCATTGTATTAATGAGAAGAATTAAGTCTATTGAAGTTGATCATCACACAATGTTGCTATTACTGTTCACAATCCTCTCCAAGCTCTGCTTACTTGACTGCCTCACTGCATCAGTTCAGATAAGTCTTTCCAGATTTTTCTGAAGTTTGCCTTCCATTATATTCATGTACTGAAACTCGTTCAGCCATTCCCCAGTTGATGGGCATCCCCATAAGGAACAAGCATTTGTTAAGCTCCTACTATGTGCCAATCATTGTGCTAAACACTTTATGCCTTATAAAACTCTGAGGGAGATGCTAGTATTATTTCCATTGTGCAGTAAAGAAAATTGAGGCAGACAGGTGAAGTGAGCTGTCCAGGGTCACATAATTAGTAAGTATTTGAGACTGAATTTTGAACTCAGTTCTTCCTGATTGCAGAAAGTATGCTCTGAGCACTATAGATTTACTGTAAAGAAAAATCTCCTAATACCTGAGTTATACCTAAAATGGAATAGGTTGCCTTGGGAAGAGGTTGGCGTCTTTTTACTCTTCTCACACAACAGCTAGATAATTACTTGCTCGGTGTGATATTTTTGAGTTATTAGTTGTGTCTGGAGTATTATAGAAAAGATTCTTTTCCAGTTACAGGTTAGACCAGATAGAGGTTCCTTCTGACTCTAAGATTCTGTAATGGAATGACAAAGCATTCCCTTGATGATATCCCCAACTAGGTATTCTAGTCTCTTATTTAAAGTCCACTCGTAAAAAGAAACTCATTTCCCTCTCTACTTCCAATTCTTAGAAAGTTTCTCGTTCTGTCAAACCTAAATCTGCCTTTATAACTTCTACTCACTGCTCCCAGCTCTGATCCCAAATCTTTTATCTTTATTTATTTTTAAATTAAACCTTTTTCTTTTCAAAATATATACACAGATAATTTTCGACCTTTACCCCTACAAAACTCTGTGTTCTATTTTTCCCCTCTCTTCCTCTTTTTCCCCCAGTCGGGAAGAGATCCAATATATGTTAAATGTAATTCCTCTATACATATTTCCACAAATATCATGCTGCAGAAGAAAAATCAGATCAAAAAGGAAAAAAATGAGAAATAAAACAAAATGCAAGCAAACAACAACAAAAAGAGTGAAAATGCATTGTTGTGGTCCATATTCAGTTCCCATGGTCTGGGTACAGATGGTTCTCTTCAGCACAAGATCATTGGAGCTGGTCTGAATCACCTCATTGTTGATGAGAGCCACTTCCATCATAATTGATCATCATAAAAGCTTGCTGTTGCCATGTACAATGATCTACTGCTTCTGCTCATTTCACTCAGCATCAGTTCATGTAAGTCTCTCCAGGCCTCTCTGAAATCTTCCTGCTGGTGATTTCTTATAGAACAATAATCTATAACAATCAGATAGCATAACTTATTCAGTCATTCCCCATGGATGATGGGCATCTACTCAGTTTTCAATTTCTTGCCACTACAAAAAGGACTGCCACAAACATTTTTTGCAATGTGATCCTCAAATCTTTTAACAGCAAACTGATGCCCAGCCAAACCTCCATAATTTTATAGCTGCAAACTTGACCTTTTGGGTCAAAATGTAACTTTCCATTTATCCTTATTAAATTTTACTGTGTTAGGTTGAGGCTGTCTTATTCTCTTCAGAGAAGCCCATCTCTGTCATTCATTTCCAGCTTTGTGTCATATTCAAATTTGGTCATCCAATTGGTGTTAAATAATATTGTGCTGAAAGCCTACTGATAGGAAATTTCATTAACTATTTTGCTCTAAATTGACATTGAATTATTAACTCACTGGGTCTGGGACTAGTCATATAACTTGTCCTAAATTTACTTGCCTGTAGAGCTATATTATTTCCTCAGTTTATCAAGTCTAGTAAACCTGTCAAAAAAGGAAATGAACTTTATCTGATCTGATCTGTTTCTGATGAAGTCATGTTACTTTTAGCAATCACCACTTCCTTTTCTAGATGGTCACAAGTTATCCTTTTAATATGTTACAGAACAAACATTAAGTTCATTAACATAAAGATTATAGATTCTCTTTTCTTCTGTTTTCTAATCTTCTGGCACCTCTCTTATTTCCCATAATCTTTCAGAGATCACTGGCAATCACATAAGAGTCTGTTCAATCTCCTGGGATATAGTTTATTTAAGTCTGGTGAATTGAACTCATAAAGGCAACTAGATGTTATACTTCCTGACTAATCTAGGGATTCAGCTCTATATTAGCCGTTTTTACTCTGTTCTTTCTGGTGCACAGGACATTTTCCTTTTTTTTAAAAAAAATAGTATTTTATTTTCCAAATACATGTAAAGAGAGTTTTCAACATTTATTTTTGTAAGACATCGTGTTCTAAATTTTTCTTCCTCCCTCCCTTACCTTCCCCCTCCCCTTGACAGCAAGTCATCTGACATGAGTTAAATATGTGCAATCCTTTTAAACATATTTCCATATTTTTCATATTGTGCAAGAAAAATCAGTCCAAAAAAGAAAAAAATGAGAAAGAAACAAGGTGAAAATATTATGCTTCGATCCACATTCAGTCTCCATAGTTCTCTCTCTGGATGTGATTGACATTTTCCATCCCAAGTCTATTAGAACTGCCTTGAATCACCGCATTGTTGAGAAGAGCCAAGTCCATCACAGTTGATCATCACATAATCTTGTTACTATGTACAATGTTCTTCTGGCTCTGCTCACTTCATTTAGCAACAGTTCATGTAGGTCTTTCCAGGCTTTTTTGAAATCAGTCTGCTGATCATTTCTTATAGAATAATAACATTCCATTACATTCATATACATAACTTATTCAGCCATTCCCCCTCCCCCCTGATAAACATCAATTCAAAGTTCCCTGCCACGAACTGCTGCAAACATTTTTTACATATATGGGTTCTTTTCCCTTTTTAAATTCTCTCTCTGGGATACAAACCCAATAGTGGCACTGCTGGATCAAACTATGCATAGTTTTAAAGCCCTTTGGACATAGTTCCAAATTTCTCTCTAGAAGAGTTGGATTATTTAACAATTCCACCAACAATGTATTAGTGTTCCAGTTTTTCCATATCCCCATCAACATTTAGCATCAATTTTTCCTGTCATCTTAGCCAATCTAAGAAGTGTGAGGTGGTACCTCAGAAATGTCTTAATTTGAATTTATTTAATCAATAGTGATTTAGAGCATTTTTTCATGACTAGAAATAGCTTTAATTTTTTCATGAGAAAATTGTTTTTCTAATTTATCAATTGATAAATTGACCATTTTTTATCAATTGAGAAATGCACAAGTCATTTTTCTTGGCAGAAAACAATAGAAACAAAATAAAAGCTGGCTTTTTTCAGGTGCTCAGTATCATTGTTCCACATCTCCTCTCCCCTCAGCAAAATTATTTTCTTCTTACCTTGATCCTTAAATTAAAACAAATCTTTCTGTCCTGCTCATTAGTTTCAGTGCTCCCAAAACTAAATCTTCAAAACTATGCCATTTTTTCCCCCTTTGAGTTCCTTTATCATCATCTGCACTTGCTTCCCTCTCCTGTACATTTTTTTTTTTTTTTGCTGAGGCATTAGGCTTTAAGTGACTTGCCCAGGGTCACACAGCTAGGGAGTGTTAGGTGGTCATACTTGAACTCAGGTCCTCCTGACTCCAGGGCTGGTGTTCTATCCACTGTGCTACCTAGCTGCCTTTCCTGTAAACATTTCTTAAAAAGTCTCATTTGGTTGATGAGTTCCCTGTATATTTTTATCATTTTCTCTAGACAGTTCCTCTCCCTCTTTTTCTCATTGAAAAAAATTTTTTTTTTCCTGTCTTGGAGATTTAATTGTTGAGAGCTTCTTTATCTTTCCCAGGCTGTCTTCCTCTCTAGAATTTTGGTCATGTGATTCTCACCTTTCCTTTCTCTGAGCTCTTTGAATTCTGCTTTCCAGACCTAAGGTACGCGTCGGACTATGCCCATTTAACTTTTGTTCATTTGGCTTGACCTCGAGCTTTAAACATAGATTTCTGCAGGTGTCCCATAGGACAATATCTAATGCAGGAATTTTAGAGTAACTCAGAGTGCAATGTATCAATAAGCCACCAGGTGGTGAGCAAACAGAGCTCTTCGCTCCCTGTTTTAGCTACATTTCAATCTGCCACAATACCCATTCTGGTCACCAGAGGGGAATCAAATCTCAAGCTATTTTCTTTTTCTTCACATCTTTCCCACTGCACTGATACCCAATCGCTTTTGTCCTTTCATTTTCCATTGCAAAGATAGCTTTTAATCCTAGTCTGTTTTGGAGGATCCAAAGTTCATAGTTTAAAGTTGATTAATAAAATGCAGAAATTGTTATACTTAAATCTCAGGTTTTCTTTCCCCTGTGTCTAGTGATTTAGAGAAACATTATATAGATCACTTAAGTTTTAACATTCATGAAGTCAAAGGCGATGTACTATGTCAGATTGAGAAGAAAAGTGACCTCTCTTTCTTTTCTTTTTCCCTCTCTGACCCTCTTACACTTTAGAAAGTCCTTAAGAAGGAAGGAAGGAAGCACCAGCCCTGACGTCAGGAGGACGGGAATTCAAATCTGATCTCAGATACTTAATACTTCCTAGCTGTGTGACCCTGGGCAAGTCACTTAACCCCAATTGCCTCAGCAAAAAAAAAAAGGAAGGAAGGAAATAAACATTTAAGCATCTACTTAATAGATGCTGGATGCTTTACAATTACTATTTCATTTTATCCTCACAACAACTCTAGAGAGAGCTTTTAGCACTTCCATTATATAGTTGATGAAATTGAGGCAAAAAGAAATGAACTAGGACAGCCTGACTTGGCTAAGACAGCTAGTAAGTGTTTGGGGGTGGATTTGAACTCAGGTCTTTTTGACTACAGGTTCAGCACTTTAGTCACTTTGTCTTGTAGCTGAGTAACCTAGGGATTATGTCAAAAATTTCAGCTCGTTTGTTATGGTGTCATCATTTAAGGCTTCCACTGTTTTTACTTCATCAAACAAATGCTCTTTGTTCCTGAGAATCAGGTTTAAAAGAAATGTTTAGTACTACCTCATAATTGGGAAAGAGAAAGAGAGACATATAGGAAGGATAAGGCACAGAAAGATAGATAAAGACAGAGGGAAGGAGGAAGAATTAGATACACACATACAGAAACGGGAAGACAGGCAAAGAGACAGAGACAGACATAGAGAAACAGAGAGAGATAGAGAGAGACACAGAGAGGCAGAGAGATAGAGAGGGAGGGAGGGAGAGACAGACAGAGACAGAGAGAGACAGAGACAGATAGAGAGAAAGGAGACAGAGACAGAGAAACAGAAAGAGACAGACACACACAGAGAAACAGATATACAGAGACAGAGACAAAGAGATAGAAACAGAAAGAGACAAAGAGGGAGAGGTATAGAAAAAGAGAGATGGAAAGAGAGAACAGAGACAGTGAGAGACAGAGAAGCAAAGAGACAGAGACAGACAGAGAGACAGAGATAGAGACAAGTAGACATAGAAACAGGGAGATATGCAAAAAAAGAGAGAAAAGATAGAAACATACACACAAAGACATAGAGACATAGAGTTGGAAAAAAGATACACAGACACATACAGAGACAGATTTAGAGACAACAGAGACAGAGAGAACACACACATATACACACTCACACACTCATACCCATCCACATATTCACACAGATATACATACTCACTCACACATGCATACACACACATATATACACACATATTCACCTCACACTCACACACACATTTACACAGAGCAGACATCCTTATAGTAAAAGTTTCCTATCATTTCTAGATCCCAACAGGTTGGCAATTTTTGTTTTCCCCGCTAGTATGGGAGGATATTCTTTGGACATTATCACTTCTGCCTCTCCCTCTGTTAATCTCCACTCAAATGCTTCCTGCTGTTTCTTCCCCTTTCTGGTTCCTAGAGTTCTCTAGGATGGCTAGGGAGGATGGTGGATGGAACCCTGGGTTTAGAATCAGGAAGACCTGAATTTAAATTAAGCCTCAGACAATTATTAGCAAGTTCATATAAACTCTGTCTCAGTTTTCTCAACTGCCAAATAGGGACAATAATAGGATCCAAATGCCAGAATTGTAAAGATCAAGTGAGATAATTGTAAAGTGCTTAGCACAATGTCTGTCACATAGCAAATATTATATAAATATTAGTTATCAGAATCATTATATCTAATTTATTTAAAAATAAAATTTTAAATATATTTTGTTTTTACATTATCGAATCCTAACTTCACATTTCTCTCTCTTCTCCCTGTAAGTTATAACTTGGAATTTTTTAAAAGAAAGAAGAAAAAGATGAAAAAAAATCATTAAAATCTATCACTCATCCAAATAATTGTCAATATTTGCAATGTTTCAGCCCTTTGGAAAGGAATAGGGGAAGTTTCTTCTCACTTTTCTTTTTGGGGAGCATGCTTCTTTTGTAATTTTGTAGCATTCAGTTTTGATAATTTGGTCATTTTTTCCATTTATATTATTATAGTCAATTTACTTATTGTTTTCTTGGTTCTCCTTACTTCATTATGCATCTGTTCATGCAAATCTTTCCATGTTTCTCAGTCTTTATTTTCCTCCTTTTCTACAGTCTTGTTTCTTATAGCATGATAATATTCCATCACAATTCAATTAGCCTTCTCTGATCAATAAGTATCTGCTTTGTTTATTCTTCTTACTACACATACATTGCTCCTCAGCCTCTTACCTCTCCGATATCTTTACATGGCCCTTCAAGACTCATAATTCTAATGTTCAGTGATATCTAGGAAGTCAAAATTACTTCCTTAGTCTATAGTCATTTTGTTTGCACAAATCTATGGATTTGTGTATAGATACATGGGGTCATGGCTGTATTGTTCACAACTTCTTTGGGATTTTATTTCCTGAAAATTATTGTATTTCTATTGCTATTCTTCCTCTATCTTGTTTAGATTGGAAGCTATATAATTTAAATATACTATAGAAAAAGCAGATTTCTTGTCTTTCCTCTGATACTTATTAGGCAATTAGGGAAGAGAGACCTGGCCTTGGAGTCAGGGTACACTTAAAGTTCAAATCTTGTTAATTTATTAACTGTGTGATCTGTAAAATGAGGATAATAATTTCTGATATATTTATCACAGAACTATAGAATTAATGTAAGGAATATATGTAAAGTATTTTGTAAAGTGTAGAAGCCTAGCACTTAAGTGTAGTGTCTAGCACATAGTGAGTGCTTAATAAATGCTCATTATATGGTAGATACTTCATAAATACTTATTGACTGACTATAAATGTTGGTTAATATTAGAGTGTGACTATGAGCAGGCAAACAACTTAAGAAGTGAAAATTAGTTGGTTATTTTGTTGATGATTTTATTAGTTTCAAAGTTTTTTGTCTTTTCAGTATTGTTTTGATATAAATTGTTCTCTTGGTTTTGCTCAATTCACTTTGTATCAGTTCATAGAAAGATATGTTTCCAGTTTCTTCTGAAATAGTCCATTTCATCTTTTCTTATGATATAATAATATTCTATTATATTAATATATCACAATTTGTTTAGCTATTCCCCATTTTGGAGGAATAATACATTATTTTCCATTATTTTGGCTAATAGAAGATTTTATAAATATTTGTGCACATGTTGATCCTTTTCTTCTTTTTTTGATTTCTTTGGAGGTGGTGTTTGCCTCAGTTCCTCATTTGTAAAATGAACTGGAGAAAGAAATGGCAAATAACTCCAGTATCTTTGCCAAGAAAACTCTAAACTGGGATCATGGAGAGTCAAACACTGAACCACAACAAAAGCTAATAGGCCCAGAAGCAACATAACTGGATTCCCAGAGTACACAATTTAGTAACTTTTTGGTTGTTCCAGATTGTTTTCCAGAATGCCTGGACAAATTAACAGTTCTACAAATAAAATATAACTATTTATTTTCCCACAGTCCCTCCAACATTTGTCATTTTTCTTTTTTTTTTTTCCAGCTTTGACAATCTGATGGTTCTGAGTTGGAACCCCAGAATAACTTCTTTTTGAGTTGGAGGAATGGCTGGCCAAACTGTATTACTAACCATTCCTCCAACTCAAGAAATTTGTCATATATCTAATAAGGGTCTTCTCCTCTCTGAGTCTCACTTTCCTTAAAATGAGGTGTTTGGATTAGGGATTCCCAGAAGTCTTCCACCTCTGACATTCTGTTTTCTAAAGATAGGGGAACAAGAGAGAAAAGAAGCAGGACACCTTGGAAGGGTGGTGCTGATGGACAACTGGGTTCAGGCATATGGAGGCAGACACAGAAAGCCCAGAACCAAGAAACCAGTATTGTCAGAGATATCCTTAGTCTGAGTGTATGGGCAGAGGGAGCAGATCATAAGGCAACCAGAAGGGCAATTCTGTCAAGAAATTGCAGGAGACCCATAGAAAACTTAAAAAAAAATGAACGCTAGATTTTATTACAAAGGAAATTAACATTTATGTGGACTCCAAAGAGTTCAGAATCTATATAGAAATCTACATACTTATGACAGTACAACAAAGAGAAGCAGAGAAAATGTAAATCTCCATCTAAAAGGACATGGCAATGGGAGGGGGAAAGATAAAGAAAAGGAGGGAAAAGGGCAAAATTCCTCCAAAGAGGAAAAGCAAGGGGATGGTACAAGCCATATTCCCCTGGAAACTGCTAGACCATGAAGATAGAATAGTCTGCTTATCTACAAGGGTCCCAGCAGCCCAAGCAATTTCTCAATCTAGTGCAGATTGACTGGTGCCTGTCTTGACTCCCAAGGACACAAAGAAAGTCCAGGTTGGGAGGCAAAGAACAAATTATATTGGCTTGGGTTGGAGTGGTGCTTTGTCCTCAACACATTTAGGGCTTCCTGCATGCTCTGGGTCTAGTGTTTTTAGAAAATATGGTAAAACAAAAAGACAAGTTTAAAGGATCCCTTAACATTACTTAACAACAATTCTTCCAATCTACTTACCTAATGTTTTTTTTTTAACTTTTATTGTTGTGTTTTGTTCTTATACAGTTACAGATCAAATTTCATGTGTTTTCTTGTAACAAAGTGAAAGAATTAAATAAAACTAAATAATGCATTTGAAAATTTCATGTAACACATTGTTGGTGGAATTGTGAATACATCCAACCATTCTGGGGAGCAATTTGGAACTATGCTCAAAAAGTTATTAAACTGTGCATACCCTTTGATCCAGCAGTGTTACTACTGGGCTTATATCCCAAAGAGATCATAAAGAAGGGAAAGGGACCTGTATGTGCAAGAATGTTTGTAACAATCCTCTTTGTAGTGGCCAGAAACTGGAAACTGAATGGATGTCCATCAGTTGGAGAATGGCTGAATAAATTGTGGTATATGAATGTTATGGAATATTATTGTTCTGTAAGAAATGACCAGCAGGATGATTTCAGAAAGGCCTGGAGAGACTTACACGAACTGATGCTGAGTGAAATGAGCAGGGCCAGGAGATCCTTATATACTTCAACAACAATACTATATGATGATCAATTCTGATGGACCTGGCCATCTTCAGCAATGAGGTGAACCAAATAAGTTCCAATGGAGCAGTAATGAACTGAATCAGCTACGCCCAGCGAAAGAACTCTGGGAGATGATTAAGAACCATTACATTGAATTCCCAATCCCTACATTTTTGCCTGCCTGCATTTTGGATTTTCTTCACAGGCTAATTGTACAGTATTTCAGAGTCCAATTCTTTTTGTACAGCAAAATAACTGTTTGGTCATGTATACTTATTGTGTATCTAATTTATACTCTAATATATTTAACATCTACTGGTCATCCTGCCATCTGGGGGGAGTGGGAAGGAGGGGAAAAATTGGAACAAAAGGTTTGGCAATTGTCAATGTTGTAAAACTACCCATACATATAACTTGTAAATAAAAAAGCTATGAAATAAAAAAAAAAGAAAATTTCATGTAACAGTTCACATTGGTAGAACCCATTTACATCTCTATTTTCAAATTTCGTTTTAGATCAACACGTCTATTTTCTTTCTTTCTTTTTTCATAATTATAACTTTTTATTGACAGAACCCATGCCTGGGTAATTTTTTACAACATTATCCCTTGCACTCACTTCTGTCCCGACTTTTCCCCTTCCTCCCTTCACCCCCTCCCTTAGATGGCAAGCAGTCTTACATATTAAATATGTTACAGTATATCCTAGATACAATATATGTGTGCAGAATTGAACAGTTTTCTTGTTGCACAGGAAGAATTGGATTCAGAAGGTAAAAATATCCAGGAAGAAAAACAAAAATGCAAACAGTTTACATTCATTTCCCAGTGTTCTTTCTTTGGGTATAGTTGCTTCTGTCCATCATTGATCAATTGAAACTGAGT
The DNA here is from genome assembly GCF_902635505.1 of Sarcophilus harrisii. Taxonomy (NCBI): domain Eukaryota; kingdom Metazoa; phylum Chordata; class Mammalia; order Dasyuromorphia; family Dasyuridae; genus Sarcophilus; species Sarcophilus harrisii. The sequence continues at coordinate 657,692,430 of NC_045426.1, forward strand.
TCGATCTCTTTGTTGAAGAAATCCACTTCCATCAGAACATAGCCTCATACAGTATTGTTGTTGAAGTATATAATGATTTCCTGATTCTGCTCATTTCACTTAGCATCAGTTCATGTAAGTCTCTCCAGGCCTCTTTGTATTCATTCTGCTGGCCATTTCTTATAGAAGAATAATATTCCACAACATTCATATACCACAATTTACCCAACCATTCTCCAATTGATGGGCATCCATTCATTTTCCAGTTTCTAGCCACTATAAACAGGGCTGCCACAAACATTTTGGCACATACAGGTCCCTTTCCCTTCTTTAGTATCTCTTTGGGATATAAGCCCAGTAGTAACACTGCTGTATCAAAGGGTATGCACAGTTTGATAACTTTTTGAGCATAATTCCAGATTGCTCTCCAGAATGGTTGGATATATTCACAATTCTACCAACAGTGTATTAGTCAACACGTCTATTTTCTAGTTTAAAGACTGATTTCTCGTTTTCTACATTTTCTTGGTTATTGTGAAAATAAGAAATTTCCTACCAGAGATCCAAGTACCTGCCAAAGAAGGGAAGAGAACATTTAGCAAGTATCTAGTGGCAGATAGGACAGGGGGCCTGAGTTATACCTGGAAGAGTTAATGGATTGGATGCAGTGGAGTGGTGGTAGATAATAGACATGGAAAGCACACCATAAAACTTAAGCCACTGCATATAAATATAGGTTAATAATAATGCGCGGAAGTCACTTCTTAATACTTTAAACCTGAGTGGATACCTTTGTAACAGTAGACTATAGATATCAATTACCTGAACTGTCACTGGTTCTAGACTTGATCTGTGTTCTGAAAATTTGGAAAAGAGGACATAATCTGGAAACAGGTGAGTGGATTAGGGAATGTTAAGGTACAGGTCAATTCCCCGAGAGCCTCCACAGCTGTGGATCATAACATCTGAAGGAGCTGCAAGGCATCCTTTGTTGACACAGGTGTTGTGGACTAGGGATGAGATAAATTCGAGGCAAGAAGGAAAAGGAGAGAGGTCAGACAATGCAAGAGTCTCTCAGTCAGAGAGGTTAGAGAACAGCAACCTCTCAGTCTCCTTATATCATCCTCTCATACAAGGAGATCCATTCTGGGTTGGATCTCCAGCAGCCACTGTCAGGTGGCTCCCATGTATTTCAGCAGCTCTCCCGTGTATTCTAACAGGGGAAGGAAGAGGAGAGATGGGTAACACAAGCCTGGCTGGACTTAGAAAGGAAAAACTATTGGAGAGAATGGGAATCTTGGCATCAATGGAGGGGGGGATGGTTAAGTGTCCTGCAAGGTTTTTCAGTTTGGGACATGATTAGAAGGGAAAAAAGAAGGTAATAAATATTTATATGGATCCTACTATGTACAAAGCGCTATTCTTGGTGTTTTTTCTTTTTTTAAACAAATATAAACTTATTTGTGAAAGGAAGAGCTGGGATAAAATCTGGGACTCTACTGGAGTTAAAGATAAGGTGGGGGAATTGGGAACATAGAGACTGGAGGTACTGGACAAAGTTAAGAAGGAGGCACATTATGGCACTTGAGTTAAACCCCGTTTCAGACACTAGCAGTATGATCCTGATCAAGTCACTTAAATCTGTTTGCCTCAGTTTCCTCATCTGTAAAATGAGCTGGAGAAGGAAATTGCAAACCACTCTGGTATCTTTCCCAAGAAAATCCAAAGCTAGTTAGTACAATACATAAAGAATTAGATTTGGAGTCAGGAAGGCCTGAAGTCAAATCTTGTCTCAGAAACTTACTAGCTGTGTGACTCTGGGTAGGTCATTTAACTTCAAAGTAAAACGGGGATAATGATAGCACCCATCTCCCAAGGTTGTTGTGAAGATACAATGAGATGACTTGTAAATGTGCTACGCAAGTCTAAAAGTGCTACGTAGATGTTAACTATTAGTATTAAGTTGGACGGAGAGTTATGGGGTGTTTGGGCTAGTCTCTAAATAGGATCCTCTTCACTGGGATCCCCTTAACTATAGTGAGGATTTAATGCAGATTTGGGCAGATCTGAAGGGTTCTGGAGTCTTCCTGAAGGTCAGAGACATTTAAGGGTCGGCTCCAGTGGAAGAAGGGATTGATTTCCTAGCAGGGGAACCCCCAACGTTAGGGGTGCGGCGTCCCCCAGTGCCCAAATGCATTCAGAACTCACCTGGGCTCAAATGAATTTGATGATGCATTTAAACCGCTCCGCAAACCTCAGAGTGCCACATAGGTATCAGTTACTGCTACTGTATCCAGTCACTGGAGCTTTCTTTAACTGCTAAAGAATTACAGTCGCCCCTCCTTGTAACAGTTTGTAAACGTGACATCCCATGATTGCGATGATTCCCTCTCTCAGGTTCTCCTCGTCTTTCTTCGTTTAGTCGCCCGCTGCAGGACGAAGGTATAGAGCGGATCCCTCTGGAGTCTGGGGTCCAGCCTACCGCCCCCGCTTCCTCCGCCCCATCCTTTGGGAGCCGGGGTCAGGCGGCTCCGGGCAGATGTGCGGGGAGGCAGCTCCTCCTGGTGGCTCTGGAAGGAACTCCAGCCCGACAGAGGGCTGATTTAGCAGCGCTCTGAATACTTCCAGGCCCGGCGGACCCTTCCCATCAAACATCTCTCCTTTGTCTCCTCGCTGTAGCTGGGACTCCGCAAGTGCTTCCCTCTTTCTCCTATCCCTGCCTTAGCCCCATGATTCTTGTTCCACCCCTTACCTGACCCCGAAACCCTGATGCTCCTCACTCTCTCTCTCTCCTAACATCTCATCTCTCCTAACCCCTGGGTGGGGTGAGTTCATTTTCTGGGACTCAGTTTTTAAATCTGTAAAATGAGCCGACTGGAATAGAATGTTTTCTAAACTCTCTTCAGCTCTAAGGTCTGATTCTCCCTGTCCCATCGATTGTCTCAAAATAAAATCTTCATGTAACCTAAACCAGTTCAGGATTATTCGGACCTCTCCTTCCTCAGACATTTTCCATCTCCCTTTTTGCTCCTCCAGGACCCTTGGCTTCCCTTCCTCTGAAAAGCCTCTCTCCCTTCAAACCTGTCTAGGATTCTTTTTCCAATTTCCCCCTTCCCCACTAACCTGTCAACCCCCTAAAGCAGATCCTCTCCAAATCCTGACTAGCAGGTCTGGAAACTGCCCCACCTTATCTTCCTCCCTCCAACCTTCCCATACTTGTTAAACCTAGCACATGCCTTATACCTATCCACTTATAAACCAGGAAACTAGGGATTGCCTGGGCATCTTTCCATCTGTCCTAAGATTGCATAACCCCTAGCAATCTCAGTTACCAGTCTAACCAGTCCCATTAACTCTAAATGCTTCCTTCTCTAGACCTGGATTGGTAAGTTCAGATGCCATCTAGCTTCAAGGCATTCCCTTCTCCTTAAATTTTATTGAGAATCCCCCAGCTTCCCTCTACCCCCCAGTTTCCCTCACTTTCCCCAAAGCATTGCTAACTGTCTGGGAACTCCCAGCCTCTACATTCCCAACATTCTGCTTTAATTTTCCTCTAAACCCAGTGGAGGCTCCTGAACTCCACCTCACTCAACACTTTCCTCCTAATCTTGTCCCCAATTTTGGGCCTCTGCTCATAAAAACTGACTTCTATCCTGCAGGCAGGCCCCAAGACCCCTGTTTTTCTCCCCCTGACAGTCTTTCCTTCTTATCTTAGTCAGGGGTGGGGTCCTTTGACTCTCTCCTCAAATTTTCTCACCTTTCTCCTATACCTTCCCAGGATTTTCTTTCCTCCCTTCCTAACAGTCCCTCATCTAAACTCCCTCCCTTATTCCTTAACATTCTTCACCACCTCCTTCTATTTTTATCCTGTTTCAGCTTCTCTAGTCTTTCTTTCCAAAACTCCCCTCCCTCTAAAATCTTGGATCTCCTAATCCATTCCCCACCCCCTTGAGGAGATGAACAAACCAGTCAGCAACATGCTCTTTGCTTCTGATTCTGATTGCAACCTGCCTCCTGAACCCTTGCTTCTCCCTTCATGTATCCCCATGTATCCCTTCAATCCCTATGTATCCCTTCAACCCCTATGTATCTTGTTGAGAAGCTAGCACCCTCATCTAACATTCCAAAGAGCTAGGAGAGGAGAGCTTGGGCCCCTGTTTCTCTCAGGGACAACAGCACTCTTCACTTCTGGTCCATTTTAGGAAATACTGTTACAGTCTCCAGAGAACTGGGGCCTCAGAACAATTTGGGGGAAACATGATGTGAGAGATTGGGAGGAAGACAACAGCCTCAGTGCTGACTGTACCAAACTAAATCTTATCTCATTTGGTTCTTACAACCACTCTGGGAAGTAGGTGCTATGGTCATCCCCATTTTGTAGTTGAGGAAACTGAGGCAATTGTGAGGAAACTATTACTTTCCCATGGTCACACAGCTATTATCTGAGGCTGGACTTGAACTTAAGTTTTCCTGATTCTAGGTCTAGTACACTATCCATTTTGCCATTTACTTGCCCGCTAAGGCTTTAGACCTTAGAACTCCCAAGCTGAACCAACAAAAAGTTTTAAGTACCTACTGTGAGCCAGGCACAGAAGGTACAGGTCCCCAGGCACAGGGGACCAAAATGAAATATTCTCTGGCCTTGAAGAACTTAGATTTCTACAGGGGGAGACAAGATATATAAAGGAATGGTAACCAGGGAAGGGGCTTTTGGTCTTAGGAATCACAGGCATGTGAATGGAATCACAGAGCCTCTGATGGTCATGATCTTTCTATTAGTAAGCATTCTATTGGCTTGTTTACTAGTCCTGGAACTAGAACTGTAGTGGAAAATGGGGGTAGGGGAGGGAAGCTGAAGGAGTCTCATAGAATTTAGGGAGAAGGGGATGCCTTGGGGCTAGGGGGTTAGGAGTTTACCAAACAAGATCTGGAGAAGAAAATATTTAAAGAGTTAGTGGGACTGGTCAGATTGGTAGTTGGGCTTGCCAGGGGCCAGATGGGCTTGGGGCAGATGGAAAGATTCCTAGTTTCCTGGTGTATGAAGGGATGGGTATAAAGTATGGTGTGATACCTGCTGTGTTCAACAGGTTAGGAGAGTTTGTATTTACTCATCAATCTTATTTAACAAGTAAATCCATGCTGGGAGGCGTTGGCAATGAGATCACATATGGATCCAAGTAGCAAAAAAAGGAGGCTAGTGCAAAGCCCCTTCCAGAGCACAGAGATGGAAAACAGAATAGCAACAGAATAGTTCGATTGGCCTGGACCTGTGGAGTAGACACGAAGGGACTAATTCATAATAAGCCTATAAAGGAAGATGGAATTGGGCCCTAATTTCTAGTTAATACATTGGACTGGATAGGAAATGTTTCCTTATGATAGCTGAAGGGGAGAATAGCAGGAATCAGGAAGAAACTTAATAGACTGGAGCCAGAAATGAGGATATTTGGACGTTGGTACCAAAGAGGGATTGGTCTCCTGGAGACAACGAGGGAGTCTGGCATAAAAAGATTGGTAACTGTTTCCAAAACATTCAGAATTAGTTTTCCTCCTTAGGGCAAATAAAGGAGAGCTAGCTCCATATCTGTGTGACTAGAAACATTAAGGATTTCTAATCTATCTGCAAACAGACATGCTCAGCAGCCCTTTATGGCAGCCGATATTGGTAATGAGGGTTTCTGCTCATGCTACTGGACCTACTATGTGGTAGGCTGATGAGTCACACTGGGGCCAGAACTAACCATACCAACCAAATTAGTATACTAGGTCTGTTTGTCATTATATCTGCCCACTTCTCTCTCCACTGGAGATAAAAATCTTCCTTAGTTCCATTTTGGATTTATCTCCTCTGCTCCATTTCAAAGTTCTTCATTCCATTATTATTAATGTTATTGCTAATAATAAATGTAGGTACTTCAAGGAAATGATAGGAATGGTGAAACACATTACTGAAGCTAAAAAAATTTAGCACTTACTGAATACCTCATAAAATGTGACCATGTTGCTAGGGTTATGTATCAGAAGTCCACTATTTTTCATAAACAAATGGCTTGAGAAATTCCCATACTATGAATACTTCAAAACATTCCTGAGAATGCAAGAAAGAGATAGCCCTGGGGTCAGGAGGACCTGAATTCAAATTCAGCCTCAGACATTTACTAGTGGTGTGACCCTGGGCAAGTCACTTAATCCTGTTTGCCTCCCCTATCCTTCACTTAAAGAGAGAAAGTGAGAGAGAAAGATAGACAGAGACAGAGAAACAGAAAAAGACATGAGAGAGAGAGAGAGAGAGAGACAGACAGACAGACAGACACAGAGATAGATAAAGAGAGAGAAACAGAGAGAGAAAAGAGAGAAAGAACATTTTAAATAGATGTCATCAACTCATGATCTGTCAGATACATGAAACAAAACCTCTTTTCAAAATACAGACAAAATCAAATTCATCTGGGAACAAAATGAAGTGCATATCATCCCCATCATCTTGTTTGCTATTAGAGATTTCAGTGAGTCTATAGAAGACAAGCTCACATTCCAAAATTCTTCTTCAGTTATGATAGACACTCATTTTTGTCTTCCTATGCAATTCTGTGTAGAGCAATAATTTTAAATAATAATATCAGGAGAGTGATTTATGTTAGCATCCTTTAATCTGAGCTACATAAAAAGATGAAGGATGAGATAAAATAATGATAATAATAAGTGACATTTTTACAACACTATGCTTATCAAACCCTCTGTATGAGACTATGAGCTCCTTGAATTTAGGGAATGGTTTTTGTTTTTTTCCTTTTTTTCTTTTTTTTTTTTTTTTGGTATTCCCAGCACTTAGTACAGTGCCTGACATGTTCTAGGATGCTTAGTGAATATTTTATGGACAAATATTCATAACTTTTTTTGATCCTCCCAATAATCCTGTGAGATAAGAGCTATTGTTATTATTCTTTCTGTTTTTCACAGCTGAGGAAACCAAGGCTAAGAAAGGTTACCCATATCCACACAGCTAGTAAATGTCTAAGACAGGATTTAAACCCGTGGCTTTCTGCCTCCCAATCCTACATTCTCTACTATTCTATTCAGACTTTTTCTAATAGTCTCTCTTTCCCATTACATAAGAAAGGTGGAGAATACAGAAAAACCACAGGCATTCTTAGCACATGTAATTGGTAACTACTTAAGGAAGAAAGACGGTCCCAGAATACACCCTGCATGTCTCAGCATCAAACCCATTGCGGTTGGTATCCTTGTGTCTTCTGGTGACAAAATGAACTACAGTTCTCAGACTCCCACAGAATGGCCTCTTTGAGCCCCTTTTGCATGGATCAGTTTTTATTCCTGCCTTGCCCACTCGATCTCCCAAGTTAGACACCTGGGATCACTCTGGAGCTGACCCTTTGGACTCCAGGGAGCTATCTGAATAAGGGAACAATTGGATGAACCAGTGCTTTAGGGAGATGAATCCAATGATGGTGCAATGCCTAGACTGGCTAAGGAAGAGACTGGGAAACCAGATAAAACTTAACTGGATTACTTTTTTACTCTATTTTTCTTGCCAAGGGTACATTCAGAGAAAAGCAGAAAGTATATGGATGAATCTCCTAGGGACTGAACTTAATAGCAGTTGTCTAAAGCTTAAAGATCTTCTAAAACTGACATCATGAAGGTTCATTTTAAAACAAAGAGAATGATTGGGTTTTGTAGAGATGCCAGAAGTATTTTACCGAGTACCTCTGATGATCACCTTATAGAATTTCTCCTAGACAGCCTGATGGAAGATAATAGTAAAATGCTTTCCTTCTTTATTTTGAGATGCTTTCCTGAAAAGGCATTTGTATCCAACTGGGGAACACCAGGGATTGGGTGGGGAAGTGGAGACTTCAGATCTTACTAGAAGTGAGTGGGTACCACTAATCAATGGTTTTAAAGTTACCATGTTAATTTGGGTCTCCTCACTGTATCAAACTGTCTAAAGAAATTCCAATTTCAGACTACGCCCAGGAATTGGCTAACCCTGTCTTTTTTTATTCTGGTTTTATAGTCTCATTATACTCTAAATTGCTGCTTTTTACTCATTTATGTATGAATGCATAATACTTTGGGGTCAGGTGAAAATGGTTAAGAAATGACAATCTCTTTTTTTCTTTTAAAATATTTTTCCCCAGTTACATTTAAAATAAATTTTTTACATTTGTTTTTAAAACTTTGAGTTCCAGATTCTCTCTCTTATCCCCACCCCAGCCCCCATTAAGAAAGCACATATGAAATTATGCCAAACATTTCCATAAAAGTCATATTGTAAAAGAAAATATAGATCTCCCCCCCAAAAAAAAAGTCTTGAGAGGGAGAGAGAGAGGGAAAGGGAGAGGGAGAGGGAAAGGGAGAAAGGGAGAGGGAAAAAGGGAGAAGGAGAAAGGGAGAAGGAGAAAGAGAGAGGGAGAGGAAGAAAAGGAGAGAGAGCGGAAGAGGGAGAGAGGGAAAGGGAGAGGGAGAGGAAGAAAGGAAGAGGGAGAGGGAGAAAAGGAGAGGGAGAGGGAGAAGGGAAAAGGAAGAGGGAGAGAGAGAGGGAGAAAAAGAGAGAGAGAGAGAGAGAGAGAGAGAGAGAGAGAGAGAGAGAGAGAGAGAGAGAATCAGTTTACATTTAGACAGTCAGCAGTTTCTCTGGTATGGATAGGATTTTTCAGCGTAAGTCGTTCAGCATAGTTGTGGATCATTTTATTGGTGAGAATAGTAAAGCCATTCATGCTGATCAATCTACAACATTGCTATTACTTTGTACATAGTACATTTCACTTTGCTTGAGCTCGTGGAGGACTTTTTAGGCTTTTCTGAGAACATCTTGCTCATCATTTCTTATAGAACAATAACATTCCATCATAATCATGCATCACAGTTTATTCAGCCATTCCCCAATTGATAGGCATCCCCTATTTTCTTGTCCTGAGAAGAGAGATGCTATAAATATTTTTGCACATATAAGTCCTTTTCCTTTTCAAAAGTCTCTTTTGGGATTCATGCCTAGTAGTGGTATTATAAGGCGAAAGGATATGCATGATTTTATAGCCCTTTGGCTATAGTTTATATCTTTTGATCATTTATTAACTGGACCATAGAAGAGATTTGAATCTCAATGGGATGCAGGCTTTGTTGCTGTTTTTGTTGTTCAGTCATATTTTCAGTCATATCTGACTTTTTAATGGTAGCCCCCTCAATTATATGTAAAAACAATTTTAAAATCATTTTGACAAAAATTTCAGTTCTCTTACAAGCATTATTTGTAACAGGGATCAGATGTGAAGCAAGGATGCCTGCTCTCACCATATTCCTAGATATCATAAACAAAACCCTGTAAGAAGAGATAGTAAGAGATAGCCCACTTAGAATAATTCCAAATAGTATAAATACCTGGAAGTACAACTGGCAAAACAAATCCAGGATCTATGGAAATACAAATTGCTCATGGCAGGCAGGGCTGATGCAATAAAAATGAAGAAGAAAAAGTCAAGAGTAGCAAAAGAAATGTGAAAGAAGGAGGTTTAGCAATATCAGGGCATCAATTATAATTATCAAAACTATATGATTCTGGCTAAGAAATAGAAAAGGAGCTCATAAATTTTAAAAAAGATTTATTAGGTACAGGATATAGGTTAGGATAGAAAGAACAACTAGCATGTGAACTGAAATTCTCTGGACTTTTAAAACTGGACAAAGTTAAATGATATTACTAGGAAAATTATTTAGATTTGGAACCAGAGGAGCAGAACCCTTTTTAGAGCTGTCTTGAGAATAAAGCATATTGTCCAAGAAAAGATATTTAGGGACCAGATAACTACATGTGAGCCCTCTAAGACATAAAATGTATTGATTAAGTAGATGGTTGAGAAATTGTTACTAAGATCCAAGGAGACTTGCTGTAGGTTAATATTGTTGAGAACCATTGTATTGCTTTGTTTCAATCTTTTTGATGTTTGATCTTTTGTTTCAAGATGTTGGTAACCTTAGTGATGGTAAATCTCTCTTCTCAGAATTAGTCTATTGTGAGATCTCCTAATAGTTTGATCTGTACCTAATTATACTGTTATAGAAATTGTGAAAAGCAAATAAACAAACTTTTTGCATTGTTTGAAACTAGCCCTGTGTGGCTGGGAAACTGTATCATCTCTATGTGCAGTTTAGAGACTCTTAACTAATGGCATATATTATGCTACCTGGAAACTCAAATTCAAGGACTGATACAAGGAGTTTTCTTTAAGAGCTCCTACCAAATTCTTCTGACTTCTTTCTCATGGTGTGGACTCCTGGATCATCTGAAGAAAGCTCTATTCCTGAGTGGATGGCAGAAATTTAGCACAGACCCAAAAGCCATTACCCTACTGAGACAGCTGTTCCAAAATTTTGGATGCTAACTGAATATGCTGTCCTAATTTTTTCCCTCTTCCCTTTTGTTATATGCTAACTACCAAGGCCCTGATTCAAACATGTATTAGCATTTCCTCTCTCTACATTCTTGGCTCCCCTTTGTTTTCTGCTTGCAAGCAAACAATAGTTAGAATGATACCTGGACAGACTTCCATATGAGTCCCCTTAAGAACTAAATTTGGTCAATATCTTGTGGCCTCATGGCTTATATCTATCTGCCTCTCCTTTATAGCCATAAGGGTAGGGGTTCTTGGGTTCTTCCTTTTGGTCAAAAGGTGGAAATATCAAAATTTTGAGAGACACCCTCTTTTCCAGAGTTAAGGTCCAGCAAGCAGACTGTACCCTGAGCTTGACAGAACAACAATCCTTTGCGCTCACTCTCTGGATAATCTCGGGCACAGGAAAATCTCAGAACTGTTTCACAATAGCACCAGATGGTCTCTGAGCTTGGACAAGGATCTGTACTAATCATATTATACTCCATAAGCCCTGCTATAAATCAGGCTTGTTTCATTGTTACTGTTGTCCCTCATTGTCAGGTCTACAACTCGCTGCTTTGCCATAAGTATTAAGTATTGAGATCACTCCACACTGCCTCTGGTCCTTTTCATTAGCAATGGGATTCCCTGTGTATGTAAGTTATTTTCCTTACTTAGAAATTAAACTTAGTTAAGGTATATGAATGTTATGGAATATTATTGGTCTATTAAAAAATGATCAGCAGGATGATTTCAGAGAGGCCTGGAGAGACTTACATGAACTGATGCTGAGTGAAGTGAGTAGAACCAAGAGAACATTGTATATAACAAGATTATGTGAAGACCAATTTTGATGGATGTGGCTCTTTTCAACAACGAGGTGATTACAAGGCATTTCCAATAGATTTATTATGGAAAGAGCCATCCACATCCAGAGAGAGATCTGTGAGACTGAATGTGGATTATAGCATAGTATTTTTACTTTATTAGGAGCAACAGGGGTAAAACTAAATTTAAAAATAACTATTGTCCTATTATTTACTTTTCTTCTCTACTATTTGTTTATTTGAATTAGATTCAAGGAATATGTTCCATTGTCAGTTTTCCTAATGTTATCTTGTTATTAGTGAAGACAATTATAAAAATTATTGTAAAAATTAAATATATAAACAGACACTTTATATTATATTCTTTCTTCTGAGACATCCTCAGTTAACTTATTTATTATTAGGTGTGTTTAAAAAAATATTAAATACATTTCTAACATTTTGGCTAATCTCCATTTTAACTGAACCCCTTCACCATTCAGCCATGCAGATGAAAAAGTGTGTAGATTCCCTATGTATGTGTTTTGGCAGAGTCAGGGGGAAGATGATGAGGAAAGGGGAGTGCAAACCTGTGATTTCATCAGTGTAGGGAACTCCCCATTTGGATCTCCTTTCCTTTCCAATCCTTTCTCCTCCTTCATCCTAAGTGAAGTAATTCATATTGTCAACTTAGTCTTTGAGATCTTCTGGGGACACTGGAAAATTAAATAACCTGGCCAAATCACATGTCGAGTATGGAAGAGACAACTTTTCCATTCAGGCCTTTTGTATTCATTCTGACATTCATTTCTGGCTCAAAAGTCAATTAGTTTTCTCATCATCTTTCAGTGTTAATGCACCATTTCCAGGATACTAGTGCCTCATCTGAATTAGAAAGGGTTAGGGTTAGAAAGGGTTAAACCCTATGAACACTCCCCTCCCAGTTTTCCTTTGGGATATTCATCATAGTCTTCCTAAAAACTGGGCTTTAAGTAGCCAGTTTTCCCATTACATAAGAAAGGTGTACCTGTTTCTCTCCTCTCCTCCCTGATAATAATTATTGTGTTTATATATCTGTTTACTGAGAAAATTTATACTAGTAGGTATGACAAAGGATAATATTTCTAGGACATTTTTCCCCTTTATGCTTGGGTCTTGAGAACAATGATCATTGGGAGGAATTCTTTGGGTTACATTTCTCTGAAAGCTGCATCTCTCACTGCCAAGTAGTGGTACTACTAGGCAATAACTCTGATTTCTGATGATAGATCTAAGGGAGATGTTGAAAAACAGGGCTGCAGGTGGGATGAGAGAAAGGGAGACATTCCTCCATTGTCCGTCTCTATAAAGGTAAAGGGAATAAATTGGCCTGTAATAATTACAGGGTGGGGGGATGTCTCACTTAGACATTGCTGGCAAGATTCTTGCCAGAGTTCTGTTTAATAGGCTGATACCATACCTGGAAAAAGGTCATCTCCCTGAGAGTCAGTATGTCTTCAGAAAGGGCTGAGGAACGATTGATATAGTGTTTACTGCCCGACAATTCCAGGAGAAATTCCAGGAGCAGAAAAGGGGTCTATATACAACATTTTTAGATCTGACCAAGGCCTTTGATATTGTGAGGGCTTATGGTAAATTATGTTAAAATTTATTTGCTAAGAGAAGTTCATCAGTATAGTACATCAGTTTCACGATGGCAGGCTTACCCAGGTTCTGGACTATGGACAATGTTCTTGAGCTTTCCCAGTAAAACAAAGTCACGTGCTTGCTCCCGGGATTTTTAACATGATCTTTTCAGCCATGTTGTCAAGAGCCTTCAATGAGGATAAACGTGGAATCAAAGTCAGCTATTGTATGATGGTAAATTCTTCAACTTGAAAGGAGGAGTGCTAATGATATTTCTCTCTATCCTATTTTCCCCTCTATTCTTCTCTCTCTCTCCTCTCACCCTGTCCTTCCTCAAAAGTTTCTGAATATTGCCTTCCCAATCCACCCTCCCTTTTATAAGCAACACCCTCTACTTTTTCTTATCCCCTTCCCCTCTTACTTTCCTTTAGAGTAAGATAGAGTTCTATACCCAACTGATGTCTATGTTATTCCCTCTTGCTTGATAAGAGTAAGGTTGAAGTGTTCTCTGACACTTTTCCCATCTTCCCTTTCATTGTAATAGCTCTTTCTTGTCTCTTTTATGTGAGATAATTCACCCCATTCTACCTCTCCCTTTTCCTTTCTTCCAGTGCATTATTCTTTGTGACCCCTTAATTTTATTTTTTTTAAAGATATCATTTCATCATATTCAGCTCATACTTGTGCCTTTTAACTTTGTCTAATAATGAGAAAGCTCTTATGAGTTACAATTATCAGTTTCCCATATAGGAATGTAAGCAGTTCAACTTTAAGTTCCTTGTGATTTCCTTTCCTGTTTATCTTTTTATGCTTCTCTTGAGTCTTGTATTTGAGATTCATATTTTCTATTCAGCTCTGGTTTTCTCATCAAGAAAAAGTTTAAAAGTCTTTTATTTCAGTGAATATCCATTTTTCCCTCTGAAGGATTATACTCAGATTTTCTGGGTAAGTGATTCTTGGTTGTAATCCTCTTTGCCCTCTGAAATATTATATTCCAAGCCCACCAGGTTTTTACTATAGAGCTTATAAATCTGGTGTTATCCTGTGTCTTCATTATTCTCAAATTGTTTCTTTCTGGATGCTTGTAATATTGTAAAATTCTTTCTTTTTTCTTTCTTTCTATTTTTTTTTTTTTTTTTTTTTGTGGAGGCAATTGGGGTTAAGTGACTTGCCAGGGTCACACAGCTAGAAAGTGTTGTGGCTGAGTTCAAATTTGAACTCAGGTCCTCCTGTCATCAGGGCTGGTGCTCTATCCACTGTGCCACTTAGCTGTCTCCCAATTCTATTTTCTAAGCATTCTTTTTTCAGTGAATTTTTGTATAATTTTTCCATTTGACCAATTCTCCTTTTCAAGACATTCTTCTCCTTATTGGATTTTTACATCTTTTACTATTGGTCTATTGTGTTTTTTAAGGTGTTATTTTTTTCAGTTTTTTTTATGCCTTCTTTACTAAGTTATTAAAATTTAAAATTTTTAGAAATATATTATTCATTTAAAAAACAGAATAAGAAAAGAGAAAAACAGAAAAGGAATGCAAAACAAAATAAAACAAAACAAAAAAGAGAACATCATGTGCCCAACAGAACATCAGGAGGTTTCAAAATATATAACAATGAATTACCAGTTCAAGAAAGTATATCTATTAGTAGAAGAAATTATATTCATGTGTCCATCTTTTCTTTACTTCCTTGTAAATTGTTCTTTTCTTCTCTGCTGTACACCTTTTTTACTTTATTCTTTTTTCCTTTTATTTCCCCTACTTTCCCCCAGCAGACTATATAATTAAAAAAGGATATATTTATGTATATGTATATAGATATACATACAAATACACACATACAACCCCACCCTCCTCAATACACACACACACACACACACACACACCCCTTTCCTATTTCTGCTGACTCTTTGCTTTCATTCTGCTCCTTAACTTGCCTTGCTATTACTTAACTTACCTCCATCCATGGATCTCTCCATTGTCTTCTTCCCACACCCTTTGCTTCCCTCTCCCGCCCATCCCTCCCCGCCTTATTTCTTTAGATTTTGGAAGGTGCTATACCCTTCATTGTATGTATATATGTAGTGTTGTGTATTTAACCCATTCCCTAAAGTGAGTAGGTTTTCAGAACTATGAGCTCTCCTCCCCATCTAATGCCTTTGTGTGTCTATTCTTCCATCTGTATCTATTCTGCATTTCATTGTATAACATAATTACTATTTTTATCTTAACTCTGCCCCAGTCTTTCTTTTGAGCTGCCCTATTACTGAGTCAGTCTTAAACATATGGTATATATATATTGCTGAGGCAATTGGGGTTAAGTGACTTGCTCAGGGTCACTCAGCTAGGAAGAGTTAAGTGTCTGAAATCAAATTTGAACTCAGGTCCTCTTGACTTCAGGGCTGGTGTTCTATACACTGAGCCACCTAGCTGCCCCTACATTTCCTGTATTAAAAAACATAAACAATTTGTCCATGTTAAGTTCCTTGAAATTGATCTTTGATATTAGCTCTTGCATATTAAATTTCCTACTGAATTCAGGTTTGGTTGATAAAAAGTCCTGAAAATCTGCAAGTTTATTAAAAATCCTCCATTTTTTCACTCAATATTATAGGTAAGTTTGCAGATTTTGATACTCTTGGCCTCATGTCTATTTCTTTTGATTGTCAGTAGATATAATTCCAGGACCTGTTTTTTTTTTTTTTTTGTTTGTTTGTTTTTTTTTTTTTTTTATTGTGGCTGCTGCTAAGTCCTGTACAATTCTAATTATAGTTCCAGTGTATTTTATTTTTTTCTTGTTTTTTGCAAATTTTTCTTTTTGATCTGGGGGTTCCAAAATTTGGCAATAATATTCCTATGTGTTTTCTACAAAGGATCTCTTTGAGGAGGTAATCAAAGGATTTTTTCTGTTTCTATTTTCCCCTTATGTTCTGCTACTCCAGGACAATTTTCTTGGTGGATTATTTCTTGCATTGGTGTGTCAAGATTTGTTTTTTTGGTCACAACTTTCAGTTAGTCCAATTATTCTTATATTTTCTCTTCTTGATTTTTTCTCCAGATCTGTTGTTTTTCTTATGTTTCATATTCTGTTCTATTTTTTCATTCTTTAAATTCTGTTTATTTCTTGATTTCTCATAATTTCACTGGCTTCCCTTTGCCCAATCCTAATTTTTGAAGAGTTATTTTAATCTTTAAGACTCTGTCTCTTTTTCTAATTAGTTAACTTTTTTTCTCATAATCTTTTTGTTTTTCTTGGATGGTTTTTACTTATTTAATTTTTAGTTTTTCCTCAAAGTCTCTCATTTGATTTTTATATTCTTTTTTGAGTTCTTAAAATTTTCTCTGAGTAGGGAACCATTTTTTTTTTTTAACTTCAGTATCTTCTTCTGAAGATGAGCCCTGTTTTTTCCTGTTCTCATAATATCTTTCAGTGCTGGGGTTCTTTCTTCTTTGCCAGTTCATTTTTTTTTTTTTTTAAATAAGAGGTATTACTGTAAGCTCCTTTAACCATGGGGTGGGGTATGGTGCCTCTGATTTGATACTTTACTCTTTCCTCTGACCTGGAATCCCAAACCAAGAGCTCCACCTTCCTGCTGCAAATGCCCACAGTCAAGCAGCATTTTTTGCATTAAGATGAGAGTGGAATGCAGACCACTCAGTGCCAACAAATCAGAAGCTGACCTTGGGAGAGAATGAATCAACAGTCGCAGCAGCTGCTTCTGGAACTCTCACCCCATGGACTGTAACAACTGTCCAGGAGATTACCAGGGTCTCTTTGCTGCCATGATGGGCAGGACTGTGTTGCTTTGTCCGTACTCAGATCTGGAAGTCCCAGGATAAGGATGAGTACTAGCATACCAGCGCTTGCAGGCAGAGTGGACCCTCATCACATTTCCAGGTCAGAAAGAGTGTTCAACAGACCAGAGCACATCTCTCCTTAGATCATACCACCTTGGAAGAACTGAAACCATGCAAGACCTTAGAAGTATCTCTGAAAACAGTTACATAAACCCCTGAAACTAGGGATAATGTGCCCTCCACACTGAAAGCGGAACCCCACTTAGGAAAGAATTAAAAGTCAAGAAATAGATTGAGAAAATGAGCAACAGGGAAAAACCTGTGATTATAAGAAATTCCATGATATGGAAACTACCTCCAGCAATACAGATCACACTCATCTGTAACTTAGGATCTTTGAGATGGTAAGGGAAATATCTATGATTATATAGCTAATATTCATTAGACTACTTTAACTTCATTTTTCCTTTCTTATCCACACACACAGACAAGGGGGATAAGCATCTATTAACTTAGACTTCAGTGTCTTAGGTAAACACCAGGTGATATTCTACATGTTCTCTTCTAGGTTTGCCATTCATGTGTTCTGGCTAGTAATTTTATAGCAGGATTAGGAGAAAGAATAGCAAGCTCAAGTTGTCCCTGCCTCCAACATGCTAGTCCCTCTTCTTCCCTCTTGTCTCAGAAGCAACTTGTCTTTTTGTCTGAATATTCATTTTCAGTCTCCTTTTTTGAATTTTCATCCATGTCAAAACCACTAACTCTGGATATCCCTCAAGTTTCTGACCAGGGCTGTCTCCTCTTTTCTTTCTATCCTCTTATTTAGTGATTCCATCAGCTCTTATTCCTTCAATAATTTTTCCCTTCTAATTTAATTTTATTTTCTTTAATGAACAAATATTTATTTTCTTTCACTTTCACTTTCTCTTCTCCTTCATAGAAAAGAGAAACAAAACCCTAAAATCCTTATTAACAAATATGTAGAGTTAAACAAAACAAATGCTTTCCATTGATTAGGTCCAAAAAATATGTAGTATGTCTCATTCTGAACCTTGAATCTATCACTCTTATGTCAGGTGGCATGTTATATTATTGGTCCTCTGGAATGGTGGTTGGCTATTGATGAGCATACTTAAGTCTTTATAAATTTTTTATCCTTACAATGTTATTGTTATTGTAGATTTTTTTTTTCTTGGTCCTGCTAACTTCACTCTGTATCAGCTTGTCCAAGTGTTTCCTGTTTTCTTTGAAAACATCCCTTTCTTTATTTGTCATGGTACAATAATGTTGAGGTTAGGAAGGGGACCCCAAAAGTTTGGCGTTACAGACCAGTGTTGTGAGGTGTCTCAAAAGAACTTTTAGGCTTGAACCCGTTTCCTTGTCAAGGGGCAAAATTTATTGTAATTGTAACACCAATTACAGCGGGCTAAATTCTAAAAGAATTCAGTAGAGAAACAGAATCAAGGAGACATTTATCTAGCTTACTGTCATTGACATGCTAATTCTATGGCCCAGAGGAGTGGTCTCCAGAATTTGGCTATCACTGACCAGATTATCAGTCAGTAATGAATTGAGGAGTGGTCTATTCAGAATCAGACAGATTGGGCACAAGAGTTTTCTGAGACAGACTCCAAAGGCAGAATCAAAGCCAGAAGATTTAGGGTTACTGACTTGTTATTAGAACAGAAGCCCCTCCTAAAATTAGAGGACCATAAAATCATTGCTAAATTACATCAATAGCATTCCATTTTGCTAATATACTATAGTTTACCCATCTAATTCCCTAATTGATGGCACCTCTTAGTTTCCAGTTCTTTGCCACCACAAAAAGAGCTTCTAAATAATTCTGAATATCTGGGTCTTTTGTTTCTTTAATTTTGTTGGGATATAGACTGATTGATGGTATTACTGGCTCAAAGAGTAAGCAAAATTTAGTAACCTTTTAGGGTTGTTCTTGGTCTTTCTTAAGACTAGTACCTTCCCTTTGAATTTATCTCCAGGGGATTTATCTTGGTTGTAAATATGATGAGGTCCTGGGTAACTAGATGGACACTGACTTTGAGAGCTTGAATTTTTTGTAAACAACCTGAAAGCCTAGCTACTACCAGAGGCCAGCAGGGAGGAGTGCTGATAGGATTATATATGGACCTTTTTGATTTTGATTAAGTCTTTTGTTTAAGTGGACTTTATTACAGCCCCACACTAGGTGGAGATCTCTGGTAGATTTCTTAGCTAACTTCTTTGTAATGATAAAACCATTATAATTCCACAGTTACTATGTCCAATCAGAAAACCAAGTTGTAATGTCAATTTCCCTCCCTTCTCTCCACCCTCCTCTCCCCGCCCCCCAGATTATATTTCTCCTATAAAAGATCTACTGTAACTCCCTTGCAAATTTCTCTGAGATTTTGGACTTCCAGTCAATGGCATGATCCCACCTCATGGCATCTTCCCCTCAATGGTGTCTTCCTCTTGGTTACTGCTAGGGAACTTGTTCTCCCCCTTTTTAATTGTTAAAAACCTTTATGGATTTAGGGTAACTAAGTTCATGAAGCAGAAAACTAACCAGAGTAGTCTGGGTAGAGATAGATTCCTCTCTCCAGATTGCTGGAGACTGAATCTCATGATCAGGCCATGTTCTCATCAGGAGGAACTGAAGATTTTTAGTCTACCTCCTCATTAATATATAGTCTATCTCCTCATTAATTGTTCACCAATTAGGATTGATTTTCACCTGTCAGAGGTACCTTCTTATCTAAAAGTATATTAAGGCATTCAGTATCTCCAATGGGAGTCTTTGATTATTGAGAGAAAGCAATCAGCATCAATTTATTGATTATTAACTAGACTAATTAATAC
This sequence comes from Sarcophilus harrisii, assembly GCF_902635505.1. NCBI lineage: Eukaryota > Metazoa > Chordata > Mammalia > Dasyuromorphia > Dasyuridae > Sarcophilus > Sarcophilus harrisii. Next base: position 657,711,891 of record NC_045426.1, read on the forward strand.
ATTGAATATTAATTATCCAGAAACTCTATTTCTCAGGCTTTTGAGTTGTCTCACATTTCTATTCTCCCCTAATCCCTAAAACATTTGTCATTTTCCTTTTAAGCCAACTTTGTCAATCTGATAGGACAGGTATGAAGTGGAACTTACAGTTGTTTTGAGTTACATTTCCTTAATTATTAGACGTTTGGAGCATTTTTTTCATATTTTTTGATACCTTGCATTTAACCAGATGGGATTGGCGGAGAAAGCCTGAAGTACTGATAAGATTATAGTGCTCCCTGAAGCAAGCAAGGAAGGGCATTGATAGGAATCAGCTCAGCCTTACAGTTCCATCCTTGTGGAGGTTTTGGCAACCCTACTTTACTGTATCCAATCAGAAAACCAAGTTATGCTGCCAAATCCCCAGGTTAAATTTCTCCATGGTATGTGCCATTTTTGCTGAACCCCTTTTGGGTTAGTCCACATTGGTGTTCTTCCTCTAGGTGTCTTTCCTCTCATCCTTTTCCTCATGCCTCATGGTATCTTTTTCCTTGTTATAGTTAATTAACTCTTTTAAGGTACTAAACTCCTCTACGAATCTAACCTGCCAGTTAATGACATACCCCCACCTCATGGCATATTCCCTTTCTCCTCGTTTAATTGTGAGTTCCATTGGGGAACTCGTCTTTTCCACTATTAATTGTTAAAAACCCCTTTCTTTGTGTTACCAGAAGACCCTGTGGAACTTGGCAGGGGTTGGGAAGTAAAACTGGACAAGTTGCCGCTGCCCATTGCTTCTCCAGATTCAAGCTAGTCCAGGAGTAGTGTTACAACCAGTGCTTTTAGAATGAGAGAAGAATCCTTTATCAGCAATTCTCATGACAAGTAGGTATGCTCATGGGTGAGACACACACTGAATACAGCAAGCTTTATACTTAATTTGGTTCCTTATCCCTCTCCCTTCAAGGTTTAGATGGTTCAGATTTGCTGTCATAGTTGCAATTGGTTGGATTTACAGTAAGAGTTACAATTGGTCAGATTTACAATCTGAATTATAATTGGTTGGATTTACAATCCAAGTTACAATTGATTGGATTAACGAGCCTTTTTATCTACCGATTTCATATGTCAAAAGGCTTGTGCCCTGTTATTGACCTTAGCCGGTTTGGGCCATTTTAGGTTTAGACCTTTTTGTCAGGAATTTTCTTGTTAAGCTAGTTCCTTGACTCACATGGTGATTGGTTGGTGATATCATAAAAATGATATTTTACTCCTCTCTTCATCCTGTTTTGACAATATTTGTGCTAACCAAACTTCTCATTCTCCTCACACTTGCTAACTACAAGCTCTCCCAATTACCTCTTCATTTTGTCCATAACCTCTTCTCACAAATAAAGGTACCTTTTGGCAAAGAGAAGCCATTGTGATTTCTTCACATGTGCCTTGTACCTTGTATTAGAACTAGGAATTGTTACCAAACTCCATCATTTGGTGCTGAACCTCATCATCTGGTCCCCAATGTCATCACTGTTCATAACTTTAACCATTTATCAATAGGAGAATGGCACTTATTCTCTTAAAATTTGAATCAGTTCTTCATATATTTTGCTTGCTTGCTTTCCTTCTAATTTCCACTGCATTGGTTTTGTTTTTGTAAAAAATTCTTAATTTGTCTGTTTTATCCTTTGTGATCCTCCTTATTTCTTCTTTGGTCATGAAATCTTTTCCTATTTTCAACAGCTGAAAGATAATGCCTTCTTTGGTTTTCTGATGTTTTTATATCACCTTTTATGTCCATTATGTGCTCTTTTGGAGTTTATGTATGGCATCAGATGTCGGCATTTCAGTTGTATTCTTTTGTGGATGATTTCCAGATCTATTTAGATGGTCTTAGATCTCTCTTGGGGAGTAGCTAGGTGGTGCAGTGAACAGAATGTCATGTCTGAAGTCAGAAAGACCAAAGTTCAAATCAGGAAGCAGACAATTACTGGGCAAGTCATGTAACTCTGTTTATCTTAGTTTCTTCATCATAAAATGAATCGAAGAAGAAAATGACAAGCCACTCCAGAAAATCCCAAATGGGATCACAAAGAGCTGGACATGACTGAAATAATACAACAAAGCCCCTTTCCTGAATTAGGGGGTTTCAGTGACCTCCGAGATAATACCTGAGATGAACAACAAGTAATATTATTTATATGAGCTATTCTAAATCTGCCGAGTATGTCTTCCTTCTTTTTATTAGGGCTGAAAGAATGTGAGGAAAATGAATTTTAATGCTGTATATTTTATTTTTAATATTAATCTGTAATATTCTCTTTTTTATTTAAATCTCCCCTCCACCTCTTAGCTTCACTCAAAAGAGATTTCTCTCATTTTAGTAGAGGAATGTAATCCACTGAACCCCCAAAGTATCTGCCCCTCAACTAGTCTGAGCAGGATTCCATCCAAATAGAATTCTGGCTTTTGTTTACTCTGAAAACAGAGGCCAAACTGAACTGGTCTATGCTACTCAGAGAGATTTGTATGTCTTTGGTCTTGTTTCTAGAGTTTGGGGGAGCCTGACTCATGAAGGAGAAATAAAACCAGAAAGAACCTGGTGGAGTGCTCAATTTGCTAGAGGTGGGCCAAACTCTTGACCAAGCCTTGTTTCTCAACTGACCTCCTCTTTTGAGCTCTTAGTCCATCTCCTCATTAAATATCCACCAATCACAGTTGCCATTTGCAGAACAGGGAGATTTAAGATGATCTGAAATAAATACTGCCTTTTTGTTTTTGACTACTGAGAGAAATCATTGACCATTTATTTATTGATTATTAGTTGGTCTAATTAATAAATTGATTTTTAATATTCAGAAACTTTGTGTCTCAGATTTTTGCTTGACAAGCTGGACAAGCCTAGGGTCCCTTCCCCTAATATAGTAAATTCACTTCCACTTGTTGCAGAAACAGCTTTGTTTAATTCTTTGCTGGCAAGATTTTAATTTGTTGTTAGAGATGGAATGAAATATTGATTAAATAATAAAATATGAAGTCTACTACATTTGTATAATTTAAAGAAGTAATTTTAAAAAATCATTCTTTTCCCACAGTTCATTTCTCATGGCATTCATACATTTTGACACAGTGTATGGTGATCACTTGTGAATAACATGAAATACAATCCAAAAGAAATATGTGCATTTTCTGTCCTACCCTTTTCCCCACCAAGATTCTTTGTTGTGAATGAGAAAGGTCCTATATGGACCTTTCAAGGTTTCTGAAATGGAGAGGGGAAAGAGCAATTTTCTTCTCCTCCCTCACCTTCTAAATCAGCTTTATAAATTCAAAGGAAAAGTGGCACTTTCTCTATAGTTGAACAGCCATCCTGGTTCATAGACCTCCTAGGGCTCTACAAATCACTGATTGCCTCTGGTCCTTCTTGCCCAAGTCAGTATCTTGCTCCTGTTTGCTGCTTCTATTTGCTCTATCTCTATTTTATTCTACAGCATTGCTATTTCAGAGGAAAAAAAGGGGACAAGGCTATACGCAGAGAGTGGGGTGATTCTAGGGGGAAGGCGAGGGATCTAGATGTTTACTTAAGAGTTCTGGAAGTTTCAGTTTTTGTTTATTAACCATCAAAAAAATGTTTGCTTTAAGTTTTTATCTTCCCAGTTCAGGAAATGTGTTTTGAGGTTGCACTGGGTTGGAATGGGAAGAGGGAGATAGAGACATTGGTGCCTTCTTTACCCAGTGGCAGCAAGCATGATTAAGATAGTGGAGAACTAGTAATAGGGGCAGTACATCTCCTTTCCTTTCCAGGCTCATGGGGAGAAGGGAGGATAATGGTATTTATCAAAGACATTTACAGATGACAGAAGAAGCTCCTTCTATTAATTAACTGTATTCAGAATGTGCAGATAGTATGGCTTTTATATTTCATGGAACATACAAACTAGACTACTTCTGTTTTAGTATGATTGTTTAGATCATCTAGGGGGCAGATTCAGGCAGTAATTATTAAGATATTAGGAGTAAGTTTGTTTTCCAGAACTAAGACCCAGCAAGTAAGCTGTGCCCTGAACTTGGTGTAACAACAATTTTTGCACTCACTTTCTGGAAAAATGTATTGCTTTGACCAGAACCAGGTGTTCTTTGAGGAATTTATGATTTTCATATTAATTGATAACAATTTGTTATCAAAGATTTGTTAGAGCTGTGAGAAAAAAAACTCCATTGGATTTTAGAGGGATGAAGTGAAAAGTCCATTTTATTGCACAACTGCAGCAATGGGTGTCCTATGGAATAGGCAAACTTAGAGTCAATAAACATGTCTTTTTATACCTTGTCACCAGAAACACAAGTCTCTCTCGTTTCCCTCACTGACTGTGTACTATAAAGGTTACAGCCTATCCTGAGTGTATGAGTATCCCCTTATGTGAGTATGAATCCCCACCCCTGATTACATCATTGCATCTTCTCCTACATGAGTGTAAGTTCTTAATTACATCTTCCTTTCTACTTGTGAATCTCTACCTCTAATACGTTTTGCACAATGTTTCTTATTCTAAGTGTCCCTCAGATTATTTTCCTCTCCATTTGCAGGTCTAAGTCCCCACCCCATTACATTTCCCCTCCATTAGTTTTCTTTTCTTGTTCCTAGTTATCCTAATCTTCATTTCTTAGGTTTGTTTGATTTTTCTGATTTGTTTCATAACTCTGTGAAGACTACCCCCTTAGCCCCCATCCAATTATCACAGTTTCCCTATTTTCTAGGGACCTGAGATCCAGAAGCAGCCAGAAGCAACTTTCTGTTGCAGCAAAAAGTGATTAATCACCTCTCTTGACAATGAACAATTCCTGGATTTGGAACTGCTAAGTGAACTAAACCAGAGTCTATACTTCTGTTCCAACCACATTTTGGTTATGATTGCAAGTCAACCACCCTTATGACTTGAGATAATTACAAAGCTCAATGACTCTAATACCTTAGAGACTGTTCCCACATCTGCTTTGCATATCTGTATTGTCCCCAAATTGCCTGTAGTGGGCCTGATGTGAGAATTGATTATTCAGGACCTAAGAATGGCTGTTGGGTTCTGCTTTTTTGTGCTTTGCAGGATTAAAAATTATCCCCATTACAAGCCACAAGTTCTCCTTCTCTGGAAGACTTCAGTTTACAAACTGTTTTTTCTCATTTTCAATTTAGACTTCTGTTTGATTTCTGACTGTTCTGCCTCTTTCCTGCTTTGTTCAAACCCAGAAACCCACAGGTTAGAGGTTACAATTCAGTTAATCATATTGGTCACTATTTTGTTGTCAATAATGCAAGAATTTTTATAACAGGTGGCAAATCTAAAAAAAGGGAACTGAAAGCCGTTTGCTTCCTGTCTTTGACTCAGCAAGTCAGTCTGTCACTTCTATTGCGTGACAATTAGACAGATGTGCTTCATTAGTTTAGGGCAGCCCACAGAGCTTCTTTTCTATCCTGACTCAAGAAGAGGACAGAAGAAGGGAGGAGGACTGGGTGGAGCCTAGCAGAAATTCCCTGCTCTTGGCCAGTCCCCAAACTGTCTTGTTTGTATTCCCAGCACTTAGTACAAGGGGCTGGAACAGAGGAGGTGCTTCATAAATGCCAGCTGATTGACAGACTCAAGAGTAGGGAGGAGGGGGTAGCACTCAGACAGCTGGCTGACAGAGGGATACCTATCGATTTCAAGGTAAAAAGAGACAGGATGAAAACCTCAGTGGGTGGGAAAGAGGAGAGAAAACACATATTTACTTAGTACCTTTATATGCTAGATAATGTGCTAAGTCCTTTACAAATATTATTCCCTCTAATGTTACCCTGTATTTTAGTCTATAAATGTCTGGCCTATAAGTACATATTGTATCTATTATTAGAATATATGGCCCTTGAGGACAAGAACTGTTTCTCGTCCTATCCCTAGCACTTAGTACAATGCCTGGCACATGATGATGACAATAATAATAGTTAACATTTATATAACACTTACTATATTTCAGGCACTGTACTAAGCACTTTGTAATTATGATCCCATTTGATTCTCACAACCTTTATTATTTCCATTTTCAGATGAGGAAATTGAAGCAAAAAGAGATTAAACAACTTTGCCTAAAGTCACAGAGCTAGATTGGATTTGAACTTTGGTTTTCTTGTTGTGTTCAACTTGTTGACTGACTAATTTTTACTCCAAGATCAGTCCTCTATGTATCATGCTGCTATGCTTCTCTCAAACATTTGCCACTGAGCTATGAGTTCTGAAGGAACAATGTTCCTTCCATGTTCTCCCAAGGTATTGGGAGAGGGAGGAGTTAGTGAAATATAAACTCCTAGAAAGCAAAAATCTGTTCGCTTTTTGTGGACTTGTATCCTTAACACAGCAGTTTGTTGCACAGAGTAGGTGTTTCTTAGTGGGGTTGGGTAGGAGGGATCTGTGTGGGAGTTACTCCCACTTGTTTATGCAGGCAGAAATATTTCTTATGATTTGAGGGCCCAGCTCATTTGTGGTTTTTTTTTTTTTTTTTTTTTCCATCCTAGATCTGTGATCCAGAAGTAGGTAATGGGCAATACAAATGCCAAATGACAGCCATCCCAATGCCCAGTGATAGCTCAGATATTACCTGCTTTTTTCCCTGTGTTTTTCTACTCTGGTGTTTCCTGCTCTGGTACTGTATCTTGGCCTCCTTTCTTTCCCTTGGTTACAAAATGTTGTCTCCTAAATCTTACTGCCAACCCACATTCATAGCCATCCCCTGCCTTAGATAAACCTTTCTATCTCTCTAACTTGCTATGGGCTGGAAAAATAACTCATTGTGATTTTTTAAAAACAGCTTTCCCAATTGGACAATCTGGTGGTTGTCTAAGCTGGTGTGGAAGAGTTATATTGACAGAAATGTTTTTTTTTTTTTCCTTCTTCTCTTTGTCATTTTGACTCCTCCACTCTCTCTGACTTTGGTCACAAGATCATACATTCATATATCTACAATTGAAGAAAAGCTTAGTTGAATCTCCCCATTTTACAGACAAGGAAACTGAAATCCAAAGAAGTTAAGTTATTTGTAAGTATCAGAGAGAGGATTTGAACTCAGGTCTAAATTCAGCATTCTTTCTTTGATACCACAAAACCTCCCAAGAGGAGACTGTACTTTGATAAGGTAGGACAAAGGTCTGAGGAAAGCTAAATCCTTATTCTGTCCTCTCTCCCATTTCCTCTCAGCTCTTTTCTTCCCTATTTTCTAAAAAGGATCAGAAAATTTGAACAGTAGTCATCTTTTATTTTAAAGATCTCAATCCCTAGCCCTTCCCCTTACCTACTCCCACTGAAGACCCAGCATCCTGTTCCCAGTGCCTGTTCCATATCAGAGCCCCTTCCTCCACCCTCCCTCAAAGCCATCGCCTCTTCTTCTCCTCTTTCTCCAGAGAACCCCCTCCCCTCCTACTTCTCTCCTCTCATCTTAGCATTCCACACTCTGGGACTTTAGAAACAGGTGGTGAGAGAAAATAGTCTTGAATGTCATGAGACGATCCAGAAGTTCTGTCCCTGATTAACCTCATGGCTTGTCCTTTCAAGAAATAACATCAGGAACCAGAGTTTAGACATCTCCAAGAAGTTAGGAAGTGCCTAGGACAGAAGACAGAAGGAAGTCAGGGCAGAGTGTCCTCCCCCCGGCCAGTTCTGCTCACTCTCTAGGGCAGAGGTCCCTAAGTCTGTTCTATATTCCCACCCCCACATACATACATACCTTGGTATGCTCAGGATTGTTTGTATACCTGGCTTTCCTTCCAATATTGAGATACTTGGGTACCAAGCTCTCCTCTCCAGGAAATCTCATTATTTCCAGGACTAGTCTTTTCATATGCTTAGGAATCCTTCTCTTCTTCCCTTCCCTTTGTTGCCCCAATATCAATTCTCTCACTCAACTCCAATTCCCTCAATAAGTCTTCACCTTCCTTGCTGTTCTTAACCCTCCTCAGTGAGTCTCCAACCATTTCATTGAACTAAACCCTCTAGGACCCTTTAACCCCACTCTCTAATGTTCTATCTTGTCTCACTGAGTCCTATCTCCTCACTGAGTTCCATTACCTCAAGCCCCCTTTCCCTCATTATTACCAATTCTCCTAAAGGAAGTTGCTTTTCTTGAGATGGGGTTACATGCCAAACTATGATCCACAGGGATTCTCACCATTGCCTTGGTTAGCCTTTCTACAATCTTATTCCCTGTATCTTTCCAATTTCCTTCTGTTGCTCTTCTACCTCCCTTAATGAACCCCCAAACCTTTCACTGAATCCCAGAACCTCATGCCTTAACCTTTTTCTCCCTTCTGAGCTAATCTATCATGGATCCTTTAGTCCTTAGTTACCCACTTATCTATTATCCATCTCCGTTACTAAGCCCCTTTCTGTCCCTCATCCATCAACGTCACCTACCTTGCTCAGGATGTTCAGAGAAACAAGGTGATAACCAGACCTAAAACCAGAAGTTTAGAGATCTGAGGCCCAGGGAGTGCTGAATTTGTCTTTTCTGGGTTCTTTTTTTCTCTAAAAGATAAAAGTGGGGATTGGAGGGATGGATAAGAAAGGGATGGTCAGAGTTATGCAACAATGAGATCTTTCTCTAGTGGGTCTAGGGGCCTAGACACTGCTGATCTCTTCCCACATGATGGAAAAGATCTTCTGAATGATCATCACCTTGAGAATAAGACTCTGGGACCCCTAAGATCTCTACCACACTATTCCCAGGTCCCCCATCTTGAGTTCTTAATGGATCAGAGATGGTCAATGCTACTTCTCACCCTAATGGTATTATGGTAATTAGCATGTTGTCAATTAATACTATGCTAGTTAATGATCCTTTGCATGACATGGTATTTTTTCCAAAGTTTGTGCCAATGGAGAGAGATATGGTATTGATAACCCCAAAGAGTAGAAAAATCTCCTTTTCCCCTAAATGCTTCTTATTTTGTCAGTATAGCATGTACATTACTATGCTATGAGTTTCATCAGAACAGAAATTGTGTTTCTTTAATTCCAGAAACCCTCTCAACACTAGTAGAAGACTCTGAAAGCAAATGGCACTCAGGCATTTCCTGAAGGAGAGAAAGTTGATTTTGGCAAGTTTGTTATGATATATAGAGCTGAGAATGTCCCAGCTGGACACTGAGTGAGGGCTGGGATTAGGGCATGAGGGGACTTCTGAATACAGATTGTCTGAACTGAAAAAGATGTTAGAACAGAGGACGGCAGAGATGTGCATTGAATAGTACAGGTGATGAGCCTTTATAACACAGAATACTGGAATAAGGATATTAGAATATAGCAAGCAGTCTTTGAAAGGACATTGGTACACAGAATGTCAGCGCTGAAAATGACAGTAGCAAATGCCAGTGGGACTTATAACACCAAACATAGAATGTTGGACTGTGAGAATTGCTAGGAGGGACGATAGCATACATCAGAACTGAAAGAGACCATAGTAAAGCATCATACATCCAAAAGAAGCTTAAATTTTGGATTCAGGAATTATTCTCAATCCTGACTTTGCCATTTACTGTTTATGTGACGTTGTCATTTAATCTCTTTGGAAAGAAACAAGGATTTGTTAAGCACTTACTAAAATATACCACACCCTCTCTGGGACTCAGACTTTTTTTTTTTTTTTTTCATCTGTAAAATATTGGGATTAGATGACCTCTGATTATGTCTACGATTTCAGTCATAAGATGTCAGAGGATACCATGACTAATAGGGTGGGTATAGGGGATTAGACTATTAGAATGACAGAGTTGAAAGAGAACATACTCCTCCTTCAAAACTCTCTCAAAATAAAAAGCAGACAATGGCAGAGCTGGAAAGAACCTGTAATAGAGATCATAGAAGCTCAGAGGAAGAAAAGATTGTAGATCCTAGAAAATAAAGTGGCAGATCTGAGAAGAGGGGAAAAAAAAAGGCAAAACCTAAAATGGTGGAGCTGGAAGGAAACTAAAAGGACATCTCACCAAATAGCCTTATGTTATAGAACAAAATTTCTTAAACTGTGGGTCATGACTCCATGTAGAGTCACATAACTGAATGTGGGGGGGAAATCACAAAAATATGGTTCATATCAGTAAATCAGTAAAAATTAGTAAATTTGTATGCCTATTTTATATACCTATAACATGGGGTTACATAAAAATTACACAGGCAAAAGGGTTGAGTGGAAAAAGTTTAAGAAGGGAACAGAGTCAAGGGAAGTGAAGTACATAGGCCAGGACTTCCAGACAGGTCAGTGACAGACCCAGGATCCATTTCATGGGAAACTCCAGAAGCCCCAAGTCTGTACTGATCACCTTGAGGGCTGGACTTCATTTCCGACAGCCGGTCTCTGTTCTACGGATCACACAGGTAGAGCTCTGGTTTGGGACAGAAGGACATGGGAGGGGAGAGAAGCTGTCCTGGATTTACACATTGGTTCTGATTCAGCCACAGATGAGAAAATTGACTCACACAAGTCTCCCCTAAAGCAGGGCTGGAGGGTTCTGGGCATCTGCCTCTAGAAATAAATGTGTCCCTAGAAGATGGGATGACCCTGAACCTAGAAGTCACCCAACCCAAGAAGAATTCAAGAGTGCTGGTTCCCTGACGCCATGGAGTCTCAGGGGAGGTTATTAGGCACAGCAGGGCCCAGGCCCTTCACAGGAAGCCTAGTACAGACCTCTCCAGCTGCAGGGCTGCTTCTGCCTTCCTAAGTTTCTCAGCCAAGTCCTGGTTCTCTCCTGGTCCAAGAAAGAAGGGGGAGGGGAAGTTAATGATAAGGAGAAACTCCTTCCCTCTTGTCCTCCTCCCCACCAACTTGGTGCTTTGGGAAAAACTTCCCAAGACTTTTAGGCCTTCAAACTTTCTTCCCCAGAACCTGAATTTCCTCCATTTGAGACACTACCATCCAGAAGGCTCTTCTTAGGAATGATCACTGGGATAGAGGGTCCTAGGGAAAGGCATTAAGATCCCCTTGTGACTGCCCATGATGCCCAGAGAAGGGAAGGAAACATGGATTCTAACTGAGGGCCTGCAGGACACCCTAGGGCTCATTAGGGGCAATTCCCTCACTTGACAGATGAGAAAATTGAGGCTGAAAAGTCAAGTGACTGACCCAGAGTCCTGTAGCTCCTAGGGAGAGTCCACAGAGACACCTGGTCTTCCTGAGAAGTCACAAGTTATAGTAGGGGGCAGGCTTAGGATCAGAGAGTCTGAGCTGAGCCCACTTACATCATTCCTGGGCTACCTAACCTGTCTGGCCCCTGCTAATTCATGGATAAAATGAGGCAATTGGAGCAGACCAAGGATTCCAGCCTTGGTTATGACCTGGCCCCTATGAAAACCTGGGGCTCCTTCTCACAATGACATGTTTAAATTCATAAAATACTACACACAAGATTTCAAAGGAAACCAGTGGCACTAAAATACAGTTATCCAAATATGAAGAATAAATAAACTCATGGGCCCCAGGTTCAGGACCTCTGGAGTGGTTGTTGTCTAAGGTTCCCTTGCAGCCATGGGCATTGTACTCTCAGGCCAGTGCCCTGGGTGTGTGTTAGGGTCCTGGGGAGGTATTGCCAATTTTTCTGGGCAGTCTGGGACTGGGAACGAGGGTGGGAGTTAGTCGGTGCTTCCCTGCCTCTCCACCTCCCTGGTCAATTCCTGAAGCCCCTTCCCCAAATTGGGGGAAATGGGAGCCTCTCCAGCTCCTCCCCACATATACAGGCTCCCTACCCTTCAGCTCCTGCAACTGACTCAGCATCAAGTTTTTCTGGGATGTCAGCTCCTCCAGGTCCTTCTTTAGGTCTTTCTAAGGGGAGGAAAAGGTGTGTGAATGGATCAGGCCCAGGAGAGATCCTCATGTCTCATCCTGGCTTCCAGTTCCAAAACAACTCTGAAGGTCAGTTGGGAGGGAGTGGGGGGCAAAGAAGGCAGAGAGGAAGTTTTATAGGTGCATAACCTGAATGTTCTAGAAAAGTGGAAGGGGTCTCAGGGAGACAGGAAGCCTGGGAAGGGGAAATTAGGAATAAGAGGGGACATAGGGAGGCAAAGCATGCGGGACCCAGACAAGGGCTAGTGGAGGGAAGATAGTGAGATAAGGAAAACGATGGACTGGTGATAACAAGAAGACCAAAATTATATTATGGTGGACAGATGGGGAGGAGAAAGATTCAAGGAGGAGGAAGCTGGGAAGAAAGAGAGAAACAGAGAAGAAAGAGCAGAGGAGGAACAGAGATAAGAAGAGGAGATGGAGAGGTCAGAAAGTGGGAGAGGGGGAAGGAGAATGTAGAGAGATGAGGAAATATTGAAGGAATTTAGGGAGAGGAGACATGGATAGGGAGGTAAAGCATCCAGGACCCAGACAAGAACTAATGGAGGGAAGATGGTGAGATAAGGAAAATGGTGGACTAGTGACAACAAGACCAAAGTTATAGGATGGCAGACAGATGGGGAGGAGAAAGATTCAAAGAGGAGGAACCTAGGAAGGAAAGAAGAAACAGAAAAGAAAGAGCAGAGGAGGAACAGAGATAAGAAGGGGAGGTGGAGAGATCAGGAAGTGGGAGAGGGGAAAGGACAATATACAGAGATGAGAGAAATGATGAAGGAATTCAGGGACATGGGATAAGGGGAAAGAAAGCCAGAGAAGACATGGGGAACTGGGGCAGAGTAAGGCAGGACTTTGGGAGACAAGCAGAGGTTTTATGTCATCAAGCCTATACTCTAAAATGCTAAATTATAAGAAATTCACTCTGTCTATTGCTCTTGCTCCCAGCCCTGCCCCATGACTCCTGATTTCTAGCCTCCTCCCTTGTGGCCCTGTCCCTCTCACCCCGCTCTTTACCTTAGGTCTCCAGAGCCCCATTTATATCCCCAGTACCGAGATATTGCTGCAGCTCCACCATTGAGTCTCCCATTCCCGAAGGCTTTCCTTGCTCTGCCTCAGCTTCTCCTCCAGGAGCTGCTTTTTGTTCTGGAGCTCAAAGCTCTTCAGACAGGTTTCTGAGTTGGCCCTGATGGCAAAAACCACGAGGGGCACCAGCAAGATGAACGTCACAATAGCCAGGACGACTACAAACATTTTCCAGTGTCTCTCCATCCAGAGACATATGTTTCTTCTCAAAATGACTCTGAATCAGGGGCCCTTTCCTTGCAAAGAAGGGAGAAAAATCCCCACTTTTCAGCTCCGCCCAAAATTGAAGATTTACCAATTTGCTTATTGGACAAGTTTTATGTCTGGGGTCACAGAGGAAGTGGTAGAATCAAAGCATTTAGTCCTGTTCCACTTCTTTGCTGCTTTCCCCAATAAGCAGTCACTATATGTGAAGTGAATAAGGAGTGTCTTTACCTGGGGAGGGCTGGGCCAGCAAGAGCATTCAAATGAAGCTGGAATGGAAAGAAGAGTCCCTTGGCCTCTTTTTCGTTTCAGTTTCCTAAAAGCAAGCTTAGTTTCATTTCTCTCTTGCTCTCCAGTCCTGGGGGCAGAGCCTAAATCTGGTCTGGAGCCAGAGCTAGTGAAGGGATACCGGAAGAAGGAGCTACTGGGGAGCAGGATTTTATTCACTTGCATGCAGCCTCAGCCTGGATACTTAAGAGGAAGCTCCAAGCCCCTCAATCTATCAGAGCATGGAAATCTTCCAAAATTGCTCACCTAGGGACTAGTTTTCCTAGCCTCAGGGGCTTAGAGCTGAGAGCCAAGATTTGTCGGTGTTAGAATGAATCTGTCAGTGAGACAGCTTGTATTGTGTTCTTTTTGTGTAATGAGTTCAACCAGGATCACAAGGACCTGGGCAGGTGTTTGTTTAAAGAGATATAATAACAAGTGTTTGATTCTAGGTGTCCAACAGAGATTAATTTTCATCTTTCAGCAAAATTGGAAGAGGGCTATGTTTTGTTCTTGCATTCTCTTATCTTTCAAGGGGATAATGGCTAGAACTATATCTACCTCCATAAGTTATTTGTTCTCTACCGTTATAATGCTCTTTTAGGGATTCAGAATAAATTTGACCTTTTTTCACCTGGTTTCCTGGGAGAGGGTAACAATTAACTTAACTCTGATCCAGCTAGCTCCCTCTCACGAAATATTTGTTGCAAAAAAGATAATCCTGATTATTCAGGATTATCTGAATAACAAGGAAGCATAATTGTCTAATGAAGTTATAAAATAGAAATTGAGGAAGGTATACAGATTAGGATTGGGGCAGCTAGATGGCTCAATTGGATAGAGTGCCAGGCCTGGAGTCAGGAAGTTGAATTCAAATCTAGTCTCAGACATTTACCAACAGTGTAACTCTTGGCAAGTCATTTAATCCTATTTAACCTCAATTTCCTCAAGTGTCAAATGAGCCAGAGAAGGAAATGACAAACCAGTTTAATATCTTTGTTAGGAAAATTCCAAATGGGGTCATGAAGAGTTAGCCACAACTGAACAATAGTAACAAAATGGCTCTTTGAACCTTTAATGAGACAAAATCTCAGCTCAATGAAGGAAAAAAATGATCTCACTGGAGAAGTCTGTTTTATAATTTTCTTGGGTGCAGGCACTGGAAAAATTAAGGTGCATGCTATGGAGCCAGCTTCCCTTTCATACCTGTGGTTTTAGGGACTTCTGTTAGCCAATCCAAAGTTTGGGGCTTGTCCCTTTTGCCTTCTCTTTTTTGAACTTTGCATCTCTCTTCTCTTAGGCCTTTCTCCACATGTATACAAGGATAGGGATTCAGAAGTCTCTCGGCTATTCAGAAATTTTGGTTTTACCATCTATGATGCTTATGGGATCATAATAGCTAGCTTTTATATAATGTTTTTAAGTTTACAAAGTGATTTACAGATATTTTATCCTGATAAAAACTGTGTGAGGTAGGTACAATTATTTTCTCCATTTTACAGTTAAGTTGACTAGGGTGAGATTTGAATTCATTTTCTTTCCTTCTTTTTTTTTAATTAAAGCTTTTTATTTACAAAGCATATGCATGGGTAATTTTTCAACATTGACCCTTGTAAAACCTTCTGTTCCAAATTATCCCTCCTTCCCCCCCCCTCCCCTAGATGGCAGGTAGTCCAATCCAATGTTAAATATGTTAAAATATATGTTATATTCCATATATATATATATACACATATTTATACAGTTATTTTGCTGCACAAGAAAAATCAGATCAAGAGGGAAAAATCGGAAAAAGAAAACAAAATGCAAGCAAACAACAACAGAAAGAGTGAGACTGCTATGTTGTGGTTCACACTAAGTTCCCACAGTTCTTTCTCTGGATATAGATGGCTCTCTTCATCACTGAACAATTAGAACTGGTTTGAATCACCTCACTGTTGAGGAGAGCCACTTCCATAGAATTGATCATCATACAATCTTGCCGTTGCCGTGTACAATGATCTGGTCCTGCTCATTTCATTCAGCATCAGTTCATGTTAAGTCTCTCCAGGCCCCTCTGAAATAATCCTGCTGGTCATTTCTTAGAGAACAATAATATTCCATAATATTCATATATTCAGCCATTCTCCAATTGATGGGCATCCACTCAGTTCCCAGTTTCTGGCCACTACAAAGAGGGCCACCACAAACATTCTTGCACGTACAGGTCCCTTTCCTTCCTTTAAGAGCTCTTTGAGATATAAGCCCAGTAGAAACGCTGCTGGGTCAGAGGGTGTGCACAGTTTGATAACTTTCTGAGCATGAACTCATATTTTCTTTTTGGTTCCAACATTCTACTGAATCACTTACTTGCCTCTAGACATCATAGGGTTGTCATTTAGGCTACTATCCTCAAGACTTCTAGAGTCAGAATGGCACTTTTATTAATTTAGAGGGCAGTCCACTTGTAAGAGATAGGGAGTACATTTTGGGGTGAGAATCTAAACAGAGAAAGGGGGCTTCAGGATCAGGTACTTCTTAAAGCTTGCTATACAGAGGAACAGGGTCACTAATTATTTTCAGAGATAGGACCACATTTCATTTCCCTTCCATCACTGTATTTTATCTTTAGATTAATGTAGATTGCCTCTCTGTCTCTACTCCAACTTGCAGCTTCTTTAGGGAAATGTGGTCCAAGAAATTTCTTCCAGAGAGTATTGCTCTTGGCTCTAGAAGATTGAGATATAAAGCACAATGCTGGAAATGTTCTCCATGTTCATTTATACAACAACATATTTTCTCAACCAGTGAATAATAATAGCACAACTACTATCATGTGGGTGGGGGTGGAGTAGGGTGAGATGGCACAAAAATTGTATAGTTAGGGGAGTTGGATTACTCCTTGGTTCCCATTGCAGCTCCTAGAATATCCTATCCTATCACTTAGTAACATCTCCTTTGAGATCCATAAAATTTGTATTCTGCCAAATCAAACTCTTGGTAGTTGTTGCCTACAGACCTCCAGATCCCTCCTCTTCCTTTCTCAATTAGTTCAGTATTTAGCTGACAATTCACTCTCACCTCAGTCACACACAAAGATGGTCATACCTTGCTCTCGTGATTACTGACAAATGTACAACATTCATGGTTTTTTTTTAAATAACTTTTTTCTTTATTTTTTCTTGCAAATTTCTTTCTTTTTCTTTTTTTTTTTTATTTAATAGCCTTTTATTTACAGGTTATATGCATGGGTAACTTTACAGCATTAACAATTGCCAAACCTCTTGTTCCAATTTTTCACCTCTTACCCCCCCCACCCCCTCCCCTAGATGGCAGGATGACCAGTAGATGTTAAATATATTAAAATATAAATTAGATACACAATAAGTATACATGACCAAAATGTTATTTTGCTGTACAAAAAGAATCAGACTCTGAAATATTGTACAATTAGCTTGTGAAGGAAATCAAAAATGCAGGAGGGCATAAATATAGGGATTGGGAATTCAATGTAATGGTTTTTAGTCATCTCCCAGAGTTCTTTTTCTGGGCATAGCTAGTTCAGTTCATTACTGCTCCATTAGAAATGATTTGGTTGATCTCGTTGCTGAGGATGGCCTGGTCCATCAGAACTGGTCATCATATAGTATTGTTGTTGAAGTATATAATGATCTCCTGGTCCTGCTCATTTCACTCAGCATCAGTTCGTGTAAGTCTCTCCAGGCCTTTCTGAAATCATCCTGTTGGTCATTTCTTACAGAACAGTAATATTCCATAATTTTCATATACCACAATTTATTCAGCCATTCTCCAACTGATGGACATCCATTCAGTTTCCAGTTTCTAGCCACTACAAAAAGGGCTGCCACAAACATTCGTGCACATACAGGTCCCTTTCCCTTCTTTATAATCTCTTTGGGATATAATCCCAGTAGTAACACTGCTGGATCAAAGGGTATGCACAGTTTGATAACTTTTTGAGCATAGTTCCAAACTACTCTCCAAAATGGTTGGATTCGTTCACAACTCCACCAACAATGCATCAATGTTCCAGTTTTCCCGCATCCCCTCCAACAATCATCATTATTTTTTCCTGTCATCTTGGCCAATCTGACAGGTGTGTAGTGGTATCTTAGAGTTGTCTTAATTTGCATTTCTCTGATTAATAATGACTTGGAGCATCTTTTCATATGACTAGAAATAGTTTCAATTTCTTCATCTGAGAATTGTCTGTTCATATCCTTTGACCATTTTTCAATTGGAGAATGGCTTGATTTTTTATAAATTAGAGTTAATTCTCTATATATTTTGGAAATGAGGCCTTTATCAGAACCTTTGACTGTAAAAATATTTTCCCAGTTTATTGCTTCCCTTCTAATCTCGTACAACATTCATGTTAAAGAATTTTGAAAATCCTCTTAACCAAAACTTCATTTCTTCCTCTCTTCCTTTACAAAATCCTGTTTTTTGTCTATACTGTGACCTCCAATCTCTTGACCCCTCAATGCTCTCTGAGTCCATTTCTCCCCAATTTAACACTTTGGTGAACCAATTCGGCTCCATGCTATTCTCAAATCCTTGGCCTCCTTATCATATCATTAACCATGCCCTACTAAATGTCAACCTTGAGTCACTTCCACTATTGTATGTCTTCACTCCTACACATGTTGCTAATGAATGAAGTTTGAGAACATCACACAACTTTTATGACTGAGTCTACTACAAATTTAAATTATTTAACCTCATTTGGGCCCTCACTGCTGCTAGGCGATTCTACTATACTTGCCTATCAACTTATTATCCCAATTCTCACCACAGTTCTCCCAAATCTTATCCCTCCTCAAGCTTCCCCTCCTGCCACTCTTTCAATCAAGAGTTTTGTCTCATATTGTACAGAAAAAATTGAGACCATTCACTTTGAGCTTCCTCCTTCCTGATGCCTTCTGCCACTATATCATCCTTTATCCATATTTCATATAATGAGATAATCTTGAA
Organism: Sarcophilus harrisii; assembly: GCF_902635505.1. NCBI lineage: Eukaryota > Metazoa > Chordata > Mammalia > Dasyuromorphia > Dasyuridae > Sarcophilus > Sarcophilus harrisii. The sequence goes on from NC_045426.1 coordinate 657,730,245, forward strand.
CTGCTTTTTTTTTTTAAACTGAGGCTAACTCCTTTACCTGCCTTAGAAGTCCTATTGCATTTGATCTCTTCCAACATTTGATCTACACTCATCATCTCCACTCTTATCATTTATTTTCGACCTCTCCTTGCCTTTTGGATCATTCCCTACTGTCTACATACATGCCCACTTCTCTCTCATCCTGAAAAAAAAAACCCTTCATTTGATCCTTCCATTTCTGCTATCACATGATAACTCTTCTGCAATTTGTAGACAAACTCTTAGAAAAGGCCATTTACAATGTTTCTACTTTTTCTCCTTTTACTTCCTTTTTAACTTCTTACAATCTAACTCATGACCCTATCATTCCACCAAAACTGTTCTCTCCAAAGTTATCAATGATCTCTTATTTGCCAGATCCCATGGCTTTTCCTCTATGCTCATCTCTTCTACCTCTCCTCAGCCTTTGACATTGTTGCTCACCTTCTCCTGAGAAATCAAATGGAGAATCTCTATTTCTATATTATTGTTAATATTTTGTATGCTACCTAAGTCATGTTTCTTTGTTTCTGAGTTAATTAACTTTAGAAGTTCAGTTTTCTTGCTAATCACTATTCTTTTCTAATGTCAAAAAATCCATATTCTTGAAAAATGCAGGTGGATGTCAGGGATTCTGGTCTATAATCTCTGCAACACTGTGCTTTAAGAAAATTTGGTCTGTGCTAAATTTGCTATGACGCTAACTAGCCATATATATATAGACACCACTAATGAGTTTCCTATAGTGACAAGATGGAAGAACAGATTATTGTTGGGCCCATGCCTGTGATGCTGAAAACTTGGTAACCAATCATATTATTTTTCCTATCTATGATGCTGTTGAATACTCTTCCTGTTATCTATAAAAATGATCTGTCTGGCTTCATTTGATATTTTAGGGCTTGCTGAAGAGTTGAGAGATCCTTTTCATTGGAAATTGCTAACATTATCAATAAATTGAATGTGCTCAGTACTTTGTGCTTCAATTTATCTTAATTTTAATTATGACAATTGATGAGCCAGGCAAGAGTTTAGAGGGGATGCTGCCTGGAAGGTCAGATTCCTTCTTGATCTTGAATCCATCTGAACTAAGATGAGCTTTCACTTCAGTGGGAGAAAGATATGACCCCTCTAAGGAAATAGGTAAACCTCCATGTTGTTGAGGAAGTAGCTAGTTGGAAGTTATCCTTCACTCTGGTGGGGAAGTCTCCAGAAGAGAAAAATGAGATCTAGTAGTATTTGGCACCTTTGATCATTGTGCAAATTAAGTTTTGAGATAGACTTTAAAAAATTTGTGAGCACTAGTTTTTGACTAAAAACTTTGCAGTGGGAGATTAAACTTTCTCCTTCCTCCCAAAAAACCCCTTAGTTGGCAAATGCTTCTCTGTGTCTGTCTTGTATTACCTGTTTGTAAGTGAGTAGCTTTTTTTCCTGTGGCCTGGTCAGCAAAAGAAGAAAATGTAAAAAAAAAAAAAATTTTTTTTTTCAATTACTACACTTTTTCCTGATCTCTTCTCCTTAGGTTTAGGACACCACTTTCTTTTGATTCTTCCCCTATCTATCTTACCACTACTGTTCTGGGCCCTTTTCTTTTTACTTCACAATCAGCTCCCATAAATTTAATTACCATATTTATTTAGATGATTTTCAAATCTATCTTTTCTGCTCCAATCTCTCAGCTGATCTTCAACCTCACATTTACAATCTTCTTTTAGACATTTCAAACTGAATGTCCACTATACATTTTAACTTTGACATGTCCAAAACTAGGTTTATTATTACTTTTTTTTCTCTAAATCTACCTAACCCCTCCCTTTTATTGTAGAGGTAAGATAAAGGATTATTTTTCTTTTATATTAGTAAACATTTAATATTGGGTAGACCCAGAGTTTTTTGTGAAGGACATTGCTGATAGATGAGATTGCCCCAAACTTCTCTATACATGCTTCTTTCCCACACGACCAGATCTTACAAAGACCATCTTATCTACGGTGGAATTCTCACCCCATCATTGTTCATTATTCTTTGAATACATCCTTCTGGAGTAATCTGGGTTGAGATGGATGTGTCCATGAGTGACATGATCAGTCCTATACCCAATCCCTTATTAGAATATGCCCACTTCTCATTATAATATTAATTATCTCATTAATTGTTAATCAATCAGAGTTGATTTCCACCTATCAGTAACAATATACCCACTCTTAAGAGTGTATAAGGGTGGCTTCCATTATTCATCTTGGTTTACAAAAAGCTTTTTAAACTGTGGGTCATAATCCTTTGTGGTATTCCATATCTGAATGTGGTCATGAAAAATTTGGCAAAAGAAAAATATTTCTGAATATTCTGCAGTATCAAACATTTCACCAAGATTTAATTATTTCTATAAAATTTTTTTATGTAAAAATAAACAAGCACATCCATCCCATTAGTGTGCAAATTTGCTTTCATCTTTAACAAATGGCAAAATTATGTATATGGCAAAGAATTGTTTTAAAATAAATTTCTTCATGATTTATTATCAATAAATGTATGATTTGTTTTTTAAATTTTATTTATTATTATTATATATATTTATTATTATATTATTTATTTATATTTATATTTTTATTATTAATATTATATACTAGGTTATATATTATTATATTATATAACATATATTATATATTTATTATAATATTATTATTATTACATATTAATAATATAAATTATTATTTATTAAGGTATTTTATATACCTATATACCTGGGGTCACATAAAAATATCTTGGGTGAAAAGTCATGAGTTGAAAAAATTTAAGAAGCTCTGGTTTATGAGAAAAAGCCAAATGGGCCATCATTTGATTAATTATCTGCTATCCATGATTAATAAAATGATTATTAATTACCACAAAATTATGGCTCTTGTACTTTTCATACATCACAAAGCACAATCCCATCTTCCTATTCTTTCAGGTTCACAACCTAAGAGTTATCCTGGATTTCTTCCTGTTTCAGATTTCTTCTATTCTCTATTTCCAGAGTCTGTTGATTTTACATTTTAATATCTCTTGAAGATGACCCCTTATCTCCTCTGACATTATAACCACTCTGGTGTTGGCCTTTATCATCTCATGCCTGGACAATTGTAATAGTCTGCTGGTGAGCCAACTTGCCTTAAGTCTTTACGTACTCCAGTCCATTTTCCTTTTAGCTGTCAAAGTGATTTTCTTAAAGTACAGGTCCAACTCTGTCACACCTCTCTTCCCTGCATTTCCCCTTTTAATAAACTCCATTGGCTTCCTACTGACTTTGAATATCCCCTGATTTAGAGTACTTTGTACATAGTGAACACTTAATACATTTCTTTATATACCACTATATATATTGTTTTCTAGACTCTGTTTACTTCACTTTGCATCAATGTATCTAAGTTATTTTGTTTCTTTATCTTTATCTATTTGCTGTTTCATATGGCACAGTAGTATCATTCTGTTACACTCATGTACCACATTTACTATGTTCTACCGCTTCCTAATCAATGGGGACCTGCTTCTTCTTTTCTTCCCTCCATCCCCCTCCAAGTTCTTTGCTACCATAAAAATGCTGTCATCCATATTTTGGTTTATATAAAGTTTTTCTTTTTGTTATTGACCTCCTTGGAGTATTTGCCTAGCTGTAGAATCTCTGAGGTAAAGGGCATAGACATTTAAGTCACTTTAATTGTGTGACTCCAAATTGGTTTTGGAATTGGTTGTACAGTGTGCCTGATGTTCTCTAACCTCTCTAACACTGACTTTTCCAACGCTTTGTCATCTTTGTCAAATTAACTGTGTGTGAGAGATGAAGATGTGTGTGTTTTGATGTTCATTTCTCTTAATAATGATGTAAGACATTCTTTTATATAGCTATTTATAGTTTGTGGGGTTTTTTTTTTGAGAACTGAGCACATATTTCAGGATGTGGTTTTAAGTCTCATATATTTCTGTTTGTTGTCTATATACTTTTTTTTTATTGTATATACTTGGTACATGGTAAATTTTGTTTTGGCCTCTCATTTTAATTCTAAATTTTCCACCCAATTAAAATTATGAAGATTGAAGTCCTAGGATGATTTTTCAGAATTCATCCCCAGCTCACTATTTTCTTTTCCTTCCCTACTCCCATTCTTATACTAGGGGATTTTAATATCCATTGCAGATAATTCTTTAAACTCTTCACTCTCCCATTTCCTGTACCTCCCTAAATTCAAGGATTTATTCCTTCACTTCACTTTAGGAATATATAAGGATGATAACACCCTAGATTTCCCCATTAGCCATGTGTGTTTCGCTTTCCTAATTAAAAGTCAGACATTCCCCTATTTGACTAGAACTTCATATCATTTCCTCTTTTGTTATGTTTCACCCCTAATACACTTACTTTTTGCCCTCATTGTGATCCATAATCTCTCTATACCAACTTCCCTTTTGTCCTCTAAATTCAAGCCAATAGCCATTTCAATTCAACTGTCTTTTCCCCTTGAATCCTTTGCCCTCTTATCCTATTGTTATTCTTCTCTTGCCAGATTTACCACCATTTGTCTCTTCTATTCTTTTAGAGCTTCTCAATGAAGCTGATTTGGATACATGATGATTTATTTTTATTTTTAGGTTATATATGTACATTAATTTTTTTACATATTTCTATATGACTCATGTTTGGAGAGAAAAATCAGAACAAAAGGGAAAAACCACAAGAAAAAAAAGGTGAAAATAGTATTCATTAATCCACATTCAGACTTCAGTGTTCTCTCTCTGTATGTGGATGGTATTTTCCACCCAAAGTTTATTGGGATTGCCTTTTATCACTGAATTGTTTTTTGACCATTTGTCAGTTTAGGGAAATGACATATTCTTATAAATTTGACTCAGTTTTTCATATATTTGAGAAATGAGGCCTTTGTTAGAAATACTGGTTGTAGAATTGTTTCCCAGCTTTCTGCTTTTCTTCTAATCTTGCTTGTATTGGTTTTGTTTGGATATAGCATCATAGTCATACGCCATATCTTGTTCAGTTATTCCCCAATTGATCAGTACCTCTTTAATTTCCAATTCTTTGTCACCACAAAAGATGCTGATATAAATATAGATCTTTTTCCTTTTTCTTTATCTCTTTATTATATAAACCTAATAATGGTGTTTTATTTGGTCAAAGAGTATGCATGATTTTATAGCCCTTTAGACATACTTCCAAATTGTTCTCTAGATTGGTTGGGACCAGTTCACTACTATATCAACAATTCATCAGTGTTCCAATTTTCCCACATCATTTTGTTGAAGGTGTCACTATTTTTTCAGTCTCTTAGTTTCATAACTGTGGCATTATCATGACTCCTTACTCTCCTTCACTCCCACATAATCCAATCTTGTCTTTGCTACCTTCATAGCATCTCTCATATCTGACTCCTTCTCTACTCAATATGTCTATCATCTGAGTTCAGACCCTCATCATCTCTTGCTTAGACTTTTGTGACATCCTGATTTCCTGGTTTCACATCTCTCTCCATTCCAATCCATCCTACACCTTACCACTAAAGTAATTTTCTTCAAGTTCTCATCTGACTGAATGATGTCTTTAACCCTAGATGCTTTCTTTTGCCTTTAGAATAAAATATAAACTCACGTTTAGCCCTATACATCCTGGTCACAATTTATTTTTTCAGTCTTGTTGAACATTATTCCTTCTCTCCTTCTTGCTCTGGGATCAGATCCCATTGTTGTGAATATGGAATTGGCCTTGGAGGCTTCTCATATACCAATTTGGTTGTTGCTGTTTGTCCTTTGTTCTTGAAGAGGGTCATGACATCAGGATTATGAAGCCATGAGATGCAAGTGAATTGGATTTCAGTGAGTGAGGGCTGGACAAAGTCACCTCCCTCATTTTTTCCACCAGAGTCATCTGGATCCAGTGGCCAGATATACATCAAAACGACTGGAGATGATCTTGGATGAGGTAGGAGATCTTGGCCTTTTCCAGCTAAAGTCTTCAACAAGACTCAGTTTCACTGAAGTAACACCCATTTAGTGATTAAAATTAGGTAGTAATTGAGGCAAAGAATCTCCTCTTTAGTCGAATCCCCAAATATCTAAATAGATAAATAAATGAGTCTGGGAGTGACTCTTGATAAATTGGTAAATTACTTTAACCTCTTAGTACCTTGGACAATTCTCTGAGAGGACCTGAGTTCAAATTTGATCTCAGACACTTAACACTTCCTGGCTGTATAACTTTGGGCAAATCTCATAATCCCAATTGCCTCAGCAAAAGAAAAAAAAAAACAGAAAAAAATATATAAGGGGAATAAAAGTATGAGTAGAGGAAATTTTCTCATTGGGAATTCCCACTTCTATTGAGATCATAGGTTTAGTCCCTCTCCCTATCTAACTTCTACAGAAAGGGGATAGCCAAGACTTCTGGTTAGCCCTGACCACAGTCCCTTCCATGCTGGATCCAGTTATGACTAAATGATTCTATCACTTGGTCTTTGATCCCAGGTACTCAAACATCAATATAGTCCTGTAAACAGATTGCAAAATCTCCCAACAAACTTGTATTGACCAGTGGCCAGTGACATTTCTCCTGCCCTTGTTTAGAAAGGGGACATAATGCTAAAATCACTCAGTTAGTTTGAAACTAGTACTGGTGAATTTAGGGACTGGCACATATGTTAGGAGGATTATGTTTCCTACTAGGTGGAGGGACAGAGCAACATGGGGAATAGCAGGGGTCATAAACTGAGGGTCATATCTCTGACCATTATTCCGGTGGTCTTCATAAATGAATTGAGAAAGAGACAGAAAAGCTTCCTGGAGATGGAATCTCAATGGTAGGGCAGCAGCTGGGAATGGAGTGTGTTCAGGAGCCCTATGGTAGAAAAGGCCTGATGGGGAGGTTATCAGGGAGAGGGCCTCACTGGGGGAGGGCCTGGGCATACAGCCCAGAATTTTAGGTTATAGGCTTCTCTATATGAAACTGCTGATTTTCCCACCAAAGTCCAGCCTCCCTCTTCCCCAGTTCCCTATATATTCCCTGGCTCTCTTTCCCCTTATCCTATGTCTCCCCTCCCTGAATTCCTTCATTATTTCCCTCATCTCTCTTTCCCCTCTCCCACTTCCTGATCTCTCCACCTCCCCTTCTTATCTCTGTTCCTCTTCTGCTCTTTCTTTTCTGTTTCTTCTTTCCTTCCTAGGTTCCTCCTCCTTGAATCTTTCTCCTCCCCATCTGTCTGCCATTCTATGACTTTGGTCTTGTCACCAGTCCATCATTTTCCTTATCTCACTATCTTTCCTCTACTAGCCCTTGTCTGGGTCCCAGATGCTTTGCCTCCCTATGTCCTCACATATTCCTAATTTCCCCTTCCCAGGCCCCCTGTCTCCCTGAGCCCCCCTCCACTTTTCTGGAACATTTCAGGTTATGCACCTATAAAACTTCCTCTCTGGCTCCTTTGCCCCCCACTCCCTCCCAATTGACCTTGAGAGTTATTTTGGACCTGAAAGCCAGGATGAGGCAGAGGTAAGGGCAGATGAAGATCTCTCCTGGGCCTGATCCATTCACACACCTTTTCCCTCCCCTTAGAAAGACCTGAAGAAGGACCTGGAGGAGCTGATATACCAATGAAACTTGATGCTGAGTCAGTTGCAGGAGCTGAAGGGTAGGGAGCCTGTATATGTGGGGAGGAGCTGGAGAGGCTCCCATTTCCCCCAATTTGGGGAAGGGGCTTCAGGAATTGACCAGGGAGGTGGAGAGGCAGGGAAGCACCGACTGACTCCCACCCTCGCTCCCAGTCCCAGACTGCCCAGAAAGATTGGCAATACCTCCCCAGGGCCCTAACACACACCCAGGGCACTGGCCTGAGAGTACAATGCCCATGGCTGCAAGGGAACCTTAGACAACAACCACTCCAGAGGTCCTGAACCTGGGGCCCATGAGTTTATTTATTCTTCATATTTGGATAACTGTATTTTAGTGCCACTGGTTTCCTTTGAAATCTTGTGTGTAGTACTTTATGAATTTAAATATGTCATTGTGAGAAAGAGCCCCAGGCTTTCAGCAGAGCCAGGTCACAACCAAGGCTGGAATCCTTGGTCTGCTCCAATCGCCTCATTTTACCCATGAATTAGGAGGGGCCAGACAGGTTAGGTAGCCCAGGAATGATGTAAGTGGGCTCAGCTCAGACTCTTTGATCCTAAGCCTGTCCCCTACTATAATCTGTGACTTCCCAGGAAGACTAGGTGTCTCTGTGGACTCTCCCTAGGAGCTGCAGGACTCTGGGTCAATCACTTGACTTCTCAGCCTCAGTTTTCTCATCTGTCAAGTGAGGGAATTGCCCCTAATGAGCCCTAGGGTGTCCTGCAGGCCCTCAGTTAGAATCCATGTTTCCTTCCCTTCTCTGGGCATCATGGGCAGTCACAAGGGGATCTTAATGCCTTTCCCTAGGACCATCTAACCCAGTGATCATTCCTAAGAAGAGCTTTCTGGATGGTAGTGTCTCAAATGGAGAAAACTCAGGCTCTGGGGAAGAAAGTTTGAAGGCCTAAAAGTCTTGGGAAGTTTTTCCCAAAGCACCAAGTTGGTGGGGAGGAGGACAAGAGGGAAGGAGTTTCTCCTTATCATTAACTTCCCCTCCCCCTTCTTTCTTGGACCAGGAGAGAACCAGGACTTGGCTGAGAAACTTAGGAAGGCAGAGGCAGCCCTGCAGCTGGAGAGGTCTGTACTAGGCTTCCTGTGGAGGGCCTGGGCCCTGCTGTGCCTAATAATCTCCCCTGAGACTCCATGGCATCAGGGAACCAGCACTCTTGAATTCTTCTTGGGTTGGGTGACTTCTAGGTTCAGGGTCATCCCATCTTCTAGGGACACATTTATTTCTAGAGGCAGATGCCCAGAACCCTCCAGCCCTGCTTTAGGGGAGACGTGTGTGAGTCAATTTTTTCATCTGTGGCTGAATCAGAACCAATGTGTAAATCCAGGACAGCCTCTCTCCCCTCCCATGTCCTTCTGTCCCAAACCAGAGCTCTACCTGTGTGATCCGTAGAACAGAGACCGGCTGTCGGAAATGAAGTCCAGCCCTCAAGGTGATCAATACAGACTTGGAGTTTCCCATGAAATAGATCCTGGGTCTGTCACTGACCTGTCTGGAAGTCCTGGCTTGTGTACTTCTCTTCCCTGACTCTGTTCCCTTCTTAAACTTTTTCCACTCAACCCTTTTGCCTGTGTAATTTTCATGTAACCCTATGTGATAGGTATATAAAATAGACATACAAATTTTACAGATTTACTGATACAAACTAGTTTTGTGACCCCCCAACATTCAGTTATGTGAGTCCACATGGGATCATGATCCACAGTTTGAGAAATTTTGCTCTAAACATGAAGCTATTAGGTTAGATGACCCCTAATTTTCCTTCTGGTTTGTCATTTGAGGTTTTATTTGTTTTCTCTTCTATTTCTTCCACAATACATTCCGTGTTTTAATTTGGAAGTCTGAGTTCTAAAGTCCCCTGTCACCCCACCTCATGTATTCTTTAAGTTTCTTATTTGCCCAGGCCTCAGATAGCTAGCAAATATCTGAAGCTGAATTTAAACTCAGGTTTTCCTGATTCGAGGTATAATGCTCTATCCACTGAGCCATGTAGTGGACTCTTAGATACCTTTTTAGGTTCTAAGATCCCTTTCCCTTTAACATTTATGATGAAATATTTAATTTTATGAGCAGAACCAGGAGATCATTATATACCTCAACAACGGAACGATACTGTATGAGGATGTATTCTGATGGAAGTGGATTTCTTCAACAAAGAGAAGATCTAGCTCAGATTCAATTGATCAAGGATGGACAGAAGCAGCTACACCCAAAGAAAGAACACTAGGAAATGAATGTAAACTACTTGCATTTTTGTTCTTCTTACCAGGTTATTTATACCTTCTAAATCCAATTCTCCCTGAGCAACAAGAGAACTGTTCAGTTATGCACACATATATTGTATCTAAGATCTACTGTAACCTATTTAACATGTATAGGACTGCTTGCCATCTGGGGGAGGGGGTGGAGGGAGGGAGGGGAAAAATCGGAATAGAAGTGAGTGCAAGGGATAATGTTGTAAAAAATTACCCTAGCATGGGTTCTGTCAATAAAAAGTTATTAAAAAAAAGAAATATTTAATTTTAAATTTAATCTTGAAAAAGACCTGAAAGATCTTTTATTTCAAATCCCTTATTCTACTGATAAGAAAATTGAAACCCAGACTTGCCTCGCATCCAATAAACAGTTAAGTTTCACAATCATATATTAAACACCGATATGTTGCCTTGGGTTAGTACCGTTTCTACACTGCCAGGTTCTAGAGTTTCCTCCCATATTTTCTGAGGATGTTCCGAGATTATTCCCATATTTTCTGTGCTGAGTTGTCCTTCAGTTCTTATGGTCTCTGTTTTAATTACCTTCTTAGCTCAGAAAGTCTATATTCGGAAGCTCCCAACCATTCCTTCCTCTGGCCCCCTCTCAATGCCCAGCTCTTCTCCACGGATCATGTCAGGCTTTCCAACATCAACCTCTTCACCTTCAGGAAACATTGGAGTGTCCCTTGACTTCAAAATCTCATAACTAGGAGAGTTCCTGGGATTAAAGAAAGACAAATCTAATAACATTCTAATAAAGCTCTTAGCCTAGTAAAGCATAGGCTATACTGACAGTAAGAAACACAGGGGGAAAGGGGTATTTTTTCCCTCTTTTGGGTTGTCTGCTCAAAAGTATCACACTCATTGCTCATGGACAGCATGCAGCCAGCAAAATTCCTGAGTACCTGAAGCAGACTAAAATGTGATTGAGAAATATTTAATAAAAGAAAAATACAGCACAGATAATATTAATTTGTGATTTTCTAAGTCAACATGCAGCCCAGAGAGATTCTGTTTGTGTTTGACATCATCAATTCATAGCTCTCCTCCCTTGGTACCTTAATCACACAAAGGACTATTAATTAGCATTAATTGGCAGCAGACTGATTGGTGTAGTAGTTAGTAACATTTATTTAATACCTACTAAAGGCCATTTAATCTGTTAAGTGCTAGGGAGAAAAAGAAAGGCAGCTTGACACAATTTCTTCTCTCTCTTCCCCAAAACCCAACTCCCCAGTCCCTGCTGTCAAGGAATCTGCAGTTTCATCAGGCAGACAACATGAAAATAACTATTGACAAATATGATTAGAGATATAAAAAATAAATAATTGAAGATAATTTCAGAGGGAAGGCACAAAAGTTTAAGGAAGACAGAAAAAGCTTTTTGAAAAGAGTGGAATTTGAGGTGAGATTTGAAGAAATAAAGGGAAGCCAGGACAGGGAGATGAGGGGAAAGAGCCTTCTAAACATGGGACATAGTCAGTGAAATTGTACAGTGTTCAGAGATGCAGAATCTTGACTAAGAAATGGCAAAGAAGCCTGGGTCACTGGGCCAAAGTATAAGTAGGAGGGAGAGAGGTATAAATATATTAGAAAGGTAGAAAGGAATTGGTTTTGAAAGGCTTTCAAAGCCTAATAGCGAAGTCAAAAGGATTAAGATTAATATTTGAAAATTGAGAAATCACTAGTAATTTTGGAGAGAGCAATTTCAGTCGAATGATGAAGTTGGAAACCAGATTGAATAAAGTTAAGAAGGGAGTAAGAGCAAAAATGGAGGCACCCATTGTAGCATTATTGAATTGTCTTGACTGTTCTTTCTATAGCTGGAGCTCAAGATGGGAAACTGGAACTATTATGGTGGGATCTCTTCTTAGTGGCCATGGGGCCTTATGCTTATGGTGATTAGCATGGTGGGGGGGATCTTTCCCTGTCCTGTGGGATAAAATCTTCAGTGGCTAGTTCCTTAGACCCTTCTGAATTATCTTTTTTCTATTCTTCCCCTTTCCCTTTTTCTTCCAGAGCAAAGAAGGAGAAGCCAAGAGACACAAGTTCAGCACTCCCTGGCCCTCAGACCTACTCTTTACTCCTGGGTTTCTCTCTGATTATTGCTTTAGTTTTCTGAGCAGCCTGAGTGAAATAGTTGACATTGGTTAGGGATGAAAGAATGGGCATTCAGGGAGGGGACAAAGTCTTACTGAAACGAAGGTTCAGTAAAGGGCATAAATAATAGTGAGGGTATTGGGGGCTTATAGAAACAAGGGGGTTCAGAAAGGAGGATGGTGACCCAGTGTAAGGATTCAAGATCTAATGAGGTAGAATAAGGCATCAGAAAGCAGCGTTGAGACATCATTGAGAACTGGAAATTCAGGGAAGAGATGTAGTCTTAGTGTGAGGGACTTCTTTTCATCGTGATTGTTGGTCAGCTTGTCCATATGTCCCATCTGTAGACCAGTGACTTCCAAGAGCTTAGTTATACCTTCTTTCCCTGTGGCCTTCAGAGCTTTTGGTGGGTGATGACATGACTCTGAGCCAAGACTGGGGAATGAGGCTGGAAGGCATCTCATTTAGTATCTTAAAGGCAATGTGACTCATTAGATTGTGTGGCTCTATTTGGGTTCTGAAGGCTATTGACCAAGAGCATTCTAGAGTCCTGCTACTGGAGGTTTTAAAGTACAGTAGAAGCTCACTGGACACTCTGGAGATATTTTTAAAGCAAGTAACCTGACATGAAACAGGAAACATGAAAATAAGAGGAAATACAGTAATGGAATCAATTTCTGTTTGTATAAAGAATGAGTAGCACCTCTCCCTGCATGGGCTGGACAAGATATTAGGAAACATCCCATATCCCAGAGTTAAAGCCCAGCAAGCATGCTGTGTTCTGAGCTTGGTATAATAACAATCCTTTGTACTTTGGGTGGTCTCAGCCAAAGCAAAATCCCAGAAATGTTTCACATCAGCATCAGGTGGTCTTTGAGCTTGGACCTTCAGAACCCTGTTCTGGTTATCAAGCCCTGCTATAAATCAAATTTGTCTCATTGTTGCTGTTACCCCTCATTGTCAGGACCACAGCTCACTATGTCCATAGTTATACGTACTGAGATCTCCCCATACTGCCTCTGACCCCCACTTAAGGGAAGTGTCTTTGCTTGAAAGCTTTTTGTCTCACTTCTGTTTGATCCATGACTCTCCTGTCTCTAACCTGCTCTGTTTAGCTCTTGCCATTTACAGGTTAGAGGCTGGTTCTGGTCCAGTTGACAAGCTCCATTTGTATAACCCTGCTAATTAAAAAGTCAAATCAAAGCAAGTCAGCAATCACATTTACTGTGTGTATATGTGGACTCCTTTGGAAGTCTTGTTGTTGTTCAACCTTTTCCAACTCTTTGTGACCCCATGGGGGATTTTTTGGGCAAATATACTGGAGTATTTTGCCATTTCCTTCTCCAGTTCATTTTACAGATGAGGAAACTAAGGCAAATAGGTTTAAGTGACTTGCCCAAAGTTCACACAGCTAGTCAAGTGTTGAGGCCAGATATGAACTCGGGAAAATGAGTTTTCCTGACTCCAGGCTTGACTCCCATTGCACTAACTGTACAATTTAGAAAACTAGGGAAACCTATGGACCCTTTCTCTTTTTATATATATGAAGCAAAATATATATAAATGAGACCAATTATTTTGAAATAATTATAAAAAATAAACATATTTAACCAACTACAAAGGAAATCAATTATTTTGAAATAATTATCAAATATTAAAAATATAAAAAAACCCAAGTTCACAGACTTCAGTTTAAGAATTATGCTTATCATTATTCAGAGTCCTTGCCTGATAATATCACCATTCATGAAGCTTTTTAGGGAAATGTAGTCTAAGAATTTCTTCTTAACTTACCAATGTTAAGCATAATAGGAAATGAAGTCCTGGGAATATTTCTCCTTGGTCACATTCATTATAATATATTTTGTCATCAATGGTAATAGGAAAACAACTACTCTCACTTAGGGGATGAACTCCCATGTACAAATGTACCTTCCTTATATTGTAGAAAAACCTTTTTTCTTCTTGAGACAGATCTTGGGGTGCTATATATACACAACCTTTCAGATGGTGCTTTAAACACTGAGATATGAGCTTAAGTAATATCACAGATCCCCTAACCTTGCAGGCAGATGCCTTTTCTTTCTTAGTGCCTCAGCCCAGGTTTTTGTCTAGCCAATGGGTGTGAATATATTCCCAACAAAAATTCACAACTGACTTCTTGTAGCTTCCATCTGTGGAAGTATATTAAAAATTTCCTTCTTAGTTCAACTGAAAATATACTTTTTGTTCCTCTTCCCCTTAGTAAAGTATGTAGAAGGTAAAGAACAATGAATGTAGTAGGGATGGAAATTAAACTTAGAACAAAAGTAAGTCTCAGATGGCACAGATAGACCACTGGTTGCAGAGTTTGGAAGACCTGAATTCAAATGTGCCCTCATTTAATCCTATTTGTCTCATCATAAAATGAACTGGAGAAAAAAAAAGGCAAACTACTACAGATCCTTTGCCAAGAAAAACCTAAATGGGGGAATGGAGAGTTGCATACAACTGAAACAAGTAAACAACAAGACAGTGAGTTAAGGACATGGCCTTGGGGCTGTGACTCAGCTAAGGGAAATATCCTTTTCATTCAGAAAAGATTTAGTCCACCAGTCCAATGTTGCTGTTGCTCAGTCCGTCCAGACTTTTTGTGAGCTTGTGGACCATAGCATGCCAGAACTGTACATGGGGTTTTCTTGGCAAAAACACCAAAGTGGTTTGCCATTTCCTTCTGGAGGCAAACAGAGGTCAAGTGGTTTGCCCGGTGTCACACAGCTGCTAAGTGTCTGAGGCTAAATTTTAATTGGGGTTTTTCTGATTCTATTCATAGAGCCATCTATTTGCTTCCCTATAAGTCAATAAGCATATATTAATCACTTACTGCGTGCCAATCACTAGTCTAAGTTCTGAGAATACAAGTATCAACAAAAAGAAAGATGGTACTTGCCCTCGCAGAGCCTACATTCTAATGGAGAAAGGCAACACATCAAAAAGAACTGAATGTACAGGTCCCATTACATTGAACTCCCAATCCCTATATTTATGCCCACCTGCATGTTTGATTTCCTTCACAAGCTAATTGTACAATATTTCAGAGTCTGATTCTTTTTGTACAGCAAAATAAAGGTTTGGTCATGTATACTTATTGTGTATCTAATTTATATTTTAATGTATTTAACATCTACTGGTCATCCTGTCATCTGGGGGAGGAGGTAGGGGGGTAAGAGGTGAAAAATTGGAACAAGAGGTTTGGCAATTGTTAATGCTGTAAAGTTACCCATGCATATATCCTGTAAATAAAAGGCTATTAAAAAAAAAGAACTGAATGGTGGGGTGGGGAGACTGAGGAAGGAGGGACTCACATGTGAGCCATGTTGGAGACCCCGAGTCCAGGGAATCAGGAGTGGAGGAAAGAGGAATGAAAAAATGAACAATACATTCCTTAAAGTGGATGGTTTAGGAGAAACTGAGCAATCAGAGGAAGAGTACATGGGGCCAGAGTGAACTTTTAGGGGGAACAGGTTTTCTGACCTGGCAGAGAAAGTCCAGGGAGTTCAGAAGACAGCTCGAACAGGAATAAAGCATCATAGGGATAAAGGCTTTTCGGTTCTCGAAGGGAGTGGTCCAGGAGGGAATTCAATAATTCAATAGTTTTAGTAAAAGATTAAATGATTATTGTTCCAGAATGTTTACCCTAAACTGTATTTTTAACATGTTGTGTTTTTTTCTTTATTTAAGAATGTTTAAATGTTACCTCAAATTGTTTTGGGGTGTAGACATGTCCCAGACTATGGAGAGGACTATGCCAGATTAGACATTTCTCCTCTAAGCTAGAAATACTTGTAATTAGAAAACTGTTAGTATAATGATAATAAAAAAAACCTCTGTTTCTTGTCATTATTGTCTAAAATGTAAAGGGCAGTATAATAATTTTTATTTGATAAAACCCATAGATATTCTTTTTTAAATAGAACTTTATTTTTTCAAATATGCACAGAGAGTTTTTAACATTCATTTCTGCAAAACCTTGTGTTCCAAATTTTTCTCTCTCCCTTCTTTTCTCCCCCAATATAACCTTTGATATAGGTTAAACATGTGCACTTCTTTTAAATACATTTCCATATTCACCATGTTGTGCAAGAAAAGTCAGATCAAAAGGGAAAAAAATACAAGAAAAAAACCAAGCAAACAAACAATAAAAATATGAAAATACTATGCTTCTTATAGATATTCTAATCTTCTTTCTAAAGTCCTTTGACCCAAAACATTATTCACACTGAAATTAAGTGAAATATTCTTATAGAGTAGAACTAAATTAAGTACAAAATTAGAAATCTAGAGCTATGAGGCTGCTCCTGGGAATAGTGTGAATCTCAACTTCTTTGAATGGTTTGTAGCAATGAATCCCAAATGAACATAGTGGTTTTAAGATTCTTTATTGATGGTACCCTGAAGTCTCTGCTTACTAAGTCAAGTTCATGCTGTTTCCCAGTTGCACCTGAATGTCTTTTTATGGAATTATTCTTGGGCCTTTTGTTTTCAAAGTCTCAGGAAAAAAGGAAATAATCTAATTGATTCTGCACTGGGCTGACAGGTGGGCTAGATGATGGTTCTCCAGTGGATAGATCATCCAGTTGGGTGATACCCAACTGGAGATGCCCAAAAGCAAACAGACAACAACAACAAAGGTGAAAGTTAGAATGCAATTCTTGAATTTTCACTCTCATCTGTGTTTAGTTGTTTTCATTCATGTCCTACTAGTCGTGACCCCATTTGGGGTTTTCTTGGCAGAAACACAGGGATGGATTGCCATTTCCTTCTCCAACTCATTTTACAAGGTTAGTGACTTCCTCAGGATCATTAGTAACTAGTAAGTGTCTTACGTCAGATCTTTATTACTCCATGTCTGGTATTTTATTCACTGTGCTACCTAACTGTCCTAAGGGCAGTTTAGTTTAGTGCCTTGGGAAATCCATCTGTACAATTTTTGCTGTTCCTTGCATCCATACACAGCAAGAAAATGCAAAAAGAAAAATAATTCAGTTAGTTGGAGGTTTTCCCATTTTATCTTTATTTAGCCTCTCCCCATCCCATCAAATTGGATCTGTATCATTGTATTAATTTCCCTAAAGCACTGGTTTATTGGACTCCTCCTCTCTCAAAAAGCAACCTGGGACCCAGAGGGTAAACTTAAAGTGATTCTAGCATTCTAGAACCTGGTACCAACTTGAGAATTGAGTGGGTAGAGGAGAAAAGGACAGGGCATGGGCAAAAGCAGATCTATATAAGAGAAGTTCAAAGTTGCTACTTTTTGAGGTCATTTATTTACACAGGGAGTTTCTTGGGGAAAGCCTGAAAGAATAAAGCTCTATATAACTAATGTGGAAAAATTTGTGAATTTTCCATTAGCAATGTTGAGCTGGGAGAGTTGGATTATAAGGAAAGCTGAGCACTACAGAATCGACACTTTCAAAGGTGGTGGTGCTGGAGAAGATTTTTGAGAGTCCTTGGATGGCAAGGAGATTAAATACGTCTGTACTTAAATTAATTCAGACTAGTCACTGACGTTAAATATTGAAACTGGAGCTTAAATATTTTGGTTACCTAATGAAAAGATGGGACTCAATTAAAAGACTCTGATGTTAGGAAAGATGGCAGAAGGAAAATCAGATAAGAGAGAATAAGAAGAATAGAAAGGATCATGGAAATAACAAACTTGGACAGACTTTGAGAGATAATGGTGGCTAATGGTCAGACATAACTGAATGAACAACAACATTTGCATAATACTTTAAGGTTTGCAAAAGTGCTTTACAAATATTATTTCATTTAATGCTCATAACAATCCTGGGAGGTAAGTGTCATTATTATCCTCATTTTACAGATGAGAAAACTAAGGCAGGCAGCTTAAATGACTTGCTGAGGGGAACACAGCTAGTAAATGTCAGAGTTTTGAACTCTGTTTTTTCTGACTTCAGACTCAGTATTCTATACACTATGGCTCTCTGGTGGTTAGGTTTTTATGGATCCATATTATATCAGAGCAATTGTGGGTAACTGTTGAGTTTGAGATAGCTATCTCATTCTAGTACAGTATTTTGCTGTTGTAAAATTCTCAAGGATATTTTGAAGTCTTTATTTGTAGTAAAGGGATTTGTCATCTGTTATTTTATGAAAAAAGTGAACTTCTGATATATAATTCTAGCTATCAGGTTATTCTTTTTTTTAAATTGATTTTTAATAGTTTTTTATTTACAAGTTATATGTATGGGTAATTTTATAGCATTGACAATTGCCAAACCTTTTGTTCCAATTTTTCCCCTCCTTCCCCTGACCCCCTCCCCTAGATGGCAGCATGAAGATGTTAAATATATTAAAGTATAAATTAGATACACAATAAGTATACATGACCAAACTGTTATTTGCTGTACAAAAAGAATCGGACTCTGAAATATTGTACAATTAGCCTGTGAAGGAAATCAAAAATGCAGGTGGGCAAAAATATAGGGATTGGGAATTCAATGTAATGGTTTTTAGTCATCTCCCAGAATTCTTTCGCTGGGCGTAACTGGTTCAGTTCATTACTGCTCTATTGGACCTGATTTGGTTCATCTCATTGCTGAGGATGGCCAGGTCCATCGGAATTGATCATCATATGATATTGTTGTTGAAGTGTATAATGATCTCTTGGCCCTGCTCGTTTCACTCAGCATCAGTTCGTGTAAGTCTCTCCAGGCCTTTCTGAAATCATCCTGTTGGTCATTTCTTACTGAACAATAATATTCTATAATATTCATATACCATGATTTATTCAGTCATTCTTCAGTTGATAGGCATCCACTCAGTTTCCAGTTTCTGGCCACTATAAACAGGGCTGCCACAAACATTGGTGCACATACAGGTCCCTTTCCCTTTTTTAAGATCTCTTTGGGATATAAGCCCATATCCACTGCTGGATCAAAGGGTATGCACAGTTTGATATATCAGGTTATTCTTATTAAGTATTCAGTAGGTGCAATTTTTTAAAAGTTTACAGTAATGCTGCACAATTCCCATTATTTCCTTATGTAATATACATTTGTGATTATTGTTATCAATAACAAAGATGAGGAATTTCAAGACCAGATAGGAGAAATAAATCTGGAAGAATGCCAGCCCACAGATAAATACTCAAAGGATATGAATAAACATTTCTTTTCTTTTTTTTTTGAATAAACATTTCTTCAAAATACTACAAACTATTAAAAACACGTGAAAGCTTCCTTCAATTATTAGTAATGAGAGAAATACAAATCAAACAATTCTGATGTTTTGTCTCACACCCAGCAAATTGGTGAAGGTGACAAAGGATTGAAACAGTGTTTGAAGGACAGGCTCATAGATGCCCTGTTGATGGAGCTAGGAATTGGCCCAACCATTCTGGAGAACAACTTGGAATTACATTAAACAGTCTGTACTCTTTGACTCAGTAATCCCACTGTTAAGCATGAAAATATTTGAAAATGTGATAAAAGAACCAAAAGGCATAAACTTTTTAAAAATAGGCAGTGAAGAGGTGGCAAAATCTCTGTTAGTGACTGTACCAATATGAAGGAAAAGCAAAATAGTTGGAAAAACAATTCTTTTTCTTTGCAGAGTTAGAAGAAGAGGTTTATTTTTGTCAGAGACTGTGAAAAAAAGCATAAATGCAAAATTTCCTATAATTTTGAAGTTATGAGAAAATAGCGTGTTTTTCAAAGATTTTTTCTTGGGTTTGTGACAATGGAAAGAAATTTTAGGAATAACTGAAAAGAAATTTTAGGGATAACTGAAATGACTATGACATTTTTAGTACCATTTCCTGGTCTCATGCCATTTTGTTAGTTTAGGACTGCAAAAATGCATCATTTACATGGGCATATTTTGCATATTAAATTGAAAAATAGTTTTTTTTACATAATGATTACCAATTTGCTAACAAACTTAAATATTAGAAGATCTGGCAATGGCTCCCCCATTCTGTGTTTCTAGTGTTATTCTGGTAGTCCCAAATGGGGTGCTATGCTAGAAAATGTCACTTTCTATTTCTTTATGGTTTAAAGGTTTACAAAAAGTTTTCTGCATGAGATCTTTAAGTCAGAAGCATGAGTACTATCTCCACTTTAGAATTTGTGTTGGAAGGGATCTATCTATACCAAAAAATTCCTTTACAACTGCCTAATGAGGGTCATCCTGCCTCTGTTTGCTGAGTTCCAGTGATGGGGAGCTCATTAACCATAGATGAAATTGGAGGTGGTCATTCCTAATATCTATTTCAGGAAGCCAGGAGCACATTCTCAAAGCCAGCTATTCTGACCTTTTTTTTTTCTTTGCATTATGAATCTTTTTGGCAGTTTGGTGAAGCTTAATAATACTGTGGTTCGTTGCCTACATTCATAATAGAAGAAAATGACAAATTTTAATAAGTGGTTAGTCATTTTTTAATCATTATCCAAGTTCATGTACACCCTGAAATCTAGCCATCAACCTCTTGGTGCACCTAGGTTAAGAATTCTTATTCTAGATAAACCTTTCTATTTGACAAGGCTTTATTTGTATTGCGGTAGAAAGAGCAAATGTTCTGCGCAATCAAACTGGATTGTAATTCTACTCTATAACTCATGCTTTCCTGCCTCCATGTCTTTCTTCATTTTCCCCCATTCCTAGAATGCCCTCTCTTTTCCTTCTTTGTTGAATTTCTATAAAATCTAACCCAGATGTTTGAAAAGAATACCCTGATGTACATTTTTTGTTACATAACTATTTACCCATGGTACTTTACCTGGAACTTTTTTCTTTAGCTCTGAAACATATTAGTGTATAGTCCAATTATTACATAGTATTATAAATATTCTCAGTATACATTGTTGGTTGGTTGTTGTCCTTTGTTCTTGAAGAAGACCAAAATGAAATCACTATGTCAGAACTGAGTTGCACTGTGGACTTCAGCTGTGGCTGATCGATCAGAGTAGTACAAGCTTGGAGTATTCTGCCAGAGACAGGGCACAAATAGTCTCTATGAACATTTGGGATAACTTCTCTAATTTTGTGCATCTCGTGCTTCTTTTGAGCTAATTCAATTCTGCTTTGCTCTTAGAGCATATCACCTCTGATGAGGGCACACCATTCTGGGTGGTCCTGTGCCAGTGTCTCCCATGTCATAAATTGATTCTAAAGTTCTTAAGAGATATCTTTTCTCTTGTCCTTATATTGCTTTTTCTGACCACCCTGTGAGGTGCTTGTCCTGTGTGAGTTCTCCATAAAATATTTTTTTTTTGGCAAGCGTACATTTGGCATTTGAACAATATGGCCAACTCCCAGACCTATGACTTGGTGCTGTAATCAATGTACTCAAAGTATAGCAAATAAGGGACCCAGTCAGGGCTGTTGCCAAGGAGACTTGGGAATGATGGTTTTCATGAGAGCAGGTGGGAGTCCATGGGGACTTCAGGATTCTGATTCATATTTTTGGGCAGCTTAATCAACTCAGCTCTGGTTTAAGGGGGGGTAACAGGGCAGTAAAGCTGCTTTAAAGGAAGGTGTGGAGTCTTCTTCAGGTGGGCCTTTTTGGTTTCCAGGCTCTGAGGCCATAAGTAAGGGATTAGCAATTGGCTAGGAACCTACGGATTTCTAGATTGTAAGCTTCCAGACAGAGAAGGTAGAGATACAGAAGGTTCCAGAGAAAGAGCAGTAATGATATAAATGGTTACCAGATAGGAGATTTCAGAATAGATAGTCTGTTGGGCAGAGAGAGATATGGATATGGAGTGCTTATATGAAATGAGTTTGGGGACTTGAATCATCCTACTTATCATCTGCTACTTATTATAAGTGATCAAGTTATTATGTATTAGCTGCTCTTCTTTAACATGTGAACTTGTATTTCCTTTGAACTCTTTAGACCTGTAGCTGTTAAATCCTATTTTGCAAAACAATTCACCCTCCCAATTTTCCCTTATTTTAGTACTTTATAGCAACAAACATGTGTTATAATCTGTCAGAAGTTGCTGGCATGTAAACTACAACCCTACTTTTTCATTTAGAGAAGACCAACTATGTATGGGACTCTCCAGGGGATGTGAGTCATTCTGGTCAGATGATGAAAGTCATAGAAGGTTGGTGCACTAAAGGACATATCAAGTTATGTGGTGAGATCAACAGATAAAAAATGAACTGCTTCAATGTGACCTTGGTACCAAAAATGTGCTAAAAAGGATGTAGAGAAGTCCTGATTTGGATAAATATTTTGGAGAATTATGAATAGTCAAGGATAAGAATCACATAGGTTATAAAGGTATTGATAGGTCAAATCTGTGCTATTGGAAGAATTCACATTGATGAGATTACAGATTCATTGAAACATAAAGTATCACTTGCATATTTTCATTATTCTAATAATTTCACCAGACCTTCCCTCCTTTCCACACTTGTTTTAATATAGAGGTATGGAGACCAGATCAATACATTTCCTTTCTTTCTTTTTAAATAATGTTATTGAAATTTTTTGTTTTACATTGCTGATATTTCACTCTGTATTCCTTTCCCTCTTTTCCCCAGTGAGCCATCCCATATAACAAATAATATCTTAAAAGAAAAAAATGAAAAAGAGAAAAGAAAGACCAGAAAAAAATCTGAAAATATATGCAGTATTCCATGTGTACTCCCTACCACATGATAGCTAAGTAGTTGGTGTGATCCAGATCTTAAACTTAGCACAGTGCCTGTAATTTAATAAATGCTTTATAAATGTTTATTGATTATTGTTTCTTCTCTTAATGACAGCTGATAGTGCAGTAGAGTATTGGGATTGGAGTCAGGATGACCTGAGTTCAAATCCAGTCTCAAATACTAACTTTGAAATGTGACATCACTTAACCTCTGTTTACTTCAGTTTTCTCAACTGTAAAATAGGGGCAATAATAGCATCTATCTTCTGTGATGGTTGTGAGAATCAAATGAGATAATATTTGTAAAGAGCACTAGCATAGTGTCTGGCACATAGTAGGTATTATATAAATGGTTATTCTCTTCTTATCCCTTCCTTTTCTCTATTTCTTCTTTGAGGGTCATGCTTGTTCTTTGTAATTTTGCAGCATTCAGTTTAAATTGTTTTGTGATGGCAGTTCTTTCCATTTACATTGTTGTTGATCATTGTATATGTTATTTTCTTGTCTTTGTTTCTTTCAATTTGCATCAGTTTATGCAAGTCTTTCTATGCTTCTCTGTATTCATCAGGTTTTTTTTCCTTATAGCACAGTAACATTTTATCGATATTCATTTATCAAAATTTGTTTCTCTCCCAAATGATAAGCATTTACTTCATTTTTAATGCCTTTTTTGAACATGACAATACATCTTCTGATTGAGCATTTCCTTTGGATGTCTCCTCTGCCTGTAATTTTTCCCCTTCTCATCTCTGCCTTTTGACTTCTGTGGTTTCCTTCAAGTTTCAGCTAAAATTCCACTTTCTGTAAGAAGTCTCTGCTCCTTAACCTTATTATTTTCCTTTTTGAGACTACCTCTAATTTATTCTGTATACATCTTTTTTTTGTACATCGTTATTTGCATGCTGTCTCCACCTTTAATCTGTAAGTTCTTAAAGAGAAGGTATTGTTTTTTTTTTAACCTATTTTGTATTCCTAATGGCTAACTGTGACACTTCAAACATAATAGGTTTTTATTAAGTTAATGAATGTTGAGTAGACATTTAATAAATGCTAATTGGCTTACTGAATTCTTTGCTCCTAGACAAAAGTTGCTTAAAAATATTTTGACATATATGGAGACCTCTATATAATAATGATGTGATTAATGACACCAGATCTCCATTTCCCTGGGATATAATCCCTTTTGTGAAAAGAGGGACAGAATATATTCTGAGTATGCTTCTTCATGTACATTGCTAGAATATAGCTTCATTTCTCTAAGTGGAAGTTAAGTGGAACAGGAAGTTGATTTTCATAGATAGATATGGAAAGAAACCCAAAGATCATGTAATCCAGCTTAAACCTGAGGTAGACATTCCAAATGGCATTATAGTATTTAGTGTCATAAAAGAATTTAAACATCTTCTAGTCCAAATTAGGAAACTGAGGTCCAGAGAATTTATATAGCCTAAGCAAAATTTAAATTCAGATTTTCATTAAAAATTCTTTGTTTTTATTATTAAAAGTCTTCATCCAGCTTTAGCTTGAAGATCTCATTTCACTACTATGGGGCAGCCCATTTCTATATTCATTAAATCTAGAGTGGACCTAGGAGATCATTTATTCTGACTCCATTCCTTAGGTAAGAACTTTCTCTATCTGACAAACAGACATTTGGTCTCTGCTTGGTGACCTTCAGTGATGGGGAACTTACTATCTCCAAGGAAATACATTCATAGATTCAGAGTCTAGAGAGGATTTTTTCTACAAATCATGGGTTCTGTTTACAACAATCCAGACAAATTGTTTTCTATTTGAAGGTCTCAAGGATCTGAATATATGATTCCATTGTTGGACAACTCTCATTGTTAGGAAGTTTTCTGTCAAAAGTTTCTGTCTCATAGGGAACTGAGCTGTTCAGGGATTAGAAAGACAATTTTTTGACTTTTCTAATGAGGAGCTGAGGGTATTTATTCTCTAAGGCTCTGAAAATGTAAATATTTCTCCTTTTCCTCTCCCTGGCCAAGCTCTCAAATCACCTATTTCAGGCCAGGAGAGAGAGGTAGCCTACTGCTGCCTCCCAGAGACAATAATTACCATGTCTGAGGTCATTGTCCCACCTTTCTTTGGGGTGACTGCTGCTGCCTTCTTTGTTTTTCCTGCCAATGATTTAAGACAGAAAAAGAATCAGGTAAACCAGTCCTCTCTGTGACGTAAGTGCTACTGGGGAACAGGAAGAAAATGAGAAGAGGGGAAACAAGGGAGAGAAAATGGAGCCTATTCTTCCTCAGAAATTCAGGGAGATAATTCTGACAAAATTATAGTCCAACCCAGTCCAGAGTCCAGCTCAATCTGATCTATTCTTGAATCTCATTGAAATTTTAGACCCTGAAATTGAGCCCAGCTCTAACCAGGGGTACTCAGGGTTGAGGTTCAAAGGAGATCCCAAAAGGTTGGAGTTGCAAACCAGTGTTGTGAGGTATCTCAAAAGAATTTGCAGGTTTGAACCCATCTCCAAGTCAAGGAACAAAGTTCATTATAATTGTAATGCCAATTAAAGCAGATTAAGTTCCAAAAGAATTTAGCAAAGAACCAGAAGCAAGAAGATAAATTTATAGGAAAAGTTAGCGATACTAGGAGCTTCATGTTACTTCTTTGCTAGTTTTATGGCTTCAGGTAGGTTTGAGAGGTGATCTATTCACTATTGTCTTAGGAACTTTATTATCACTGACCAACAAATTGCTTATCTGACAGTAATATTTGTAGAACTATACTATAGTATTCCTAAGACCAGGATTATTGACAAACTGTTAGAATAATAGCTGTTCAAAGGATAGCTCTTTGAAGGTCAGACCTCAGGAGTACTACTGTATTTCTCCTAGGAGTTGCACTTTATGTACCCCATTACAGTGTTAGGTGGGAGGGAAGTGCAATATAATGGGAAGGGTTTTTGACTCAGAGCCAAGTCCAAGTCTTACCACTGATTAGCTGTAGAACTTTAGATAAATTGCCTCTTCTCTTTGGGAATATGTCATAAATGAGAATGATACCTGCTCTATCACTGGAATATGTTGCTGGGATTTAAAGGGATTTCACTAAGGAACTAGATGAGCCACTCAATTACAAAAGCACTTGGCCTTTTCTGCTTTATAGTGTTTTGTTGGCTTTAAATAAGACCATGTTTGTGAAAGTTTTAGTTAACCATATATAATCACAAAAATAAAATTGGTGGGATTATCATAGTAGAAATCAGAGTTCTGTATGACCTAGATCATCTTGGCCAGTTTTAGTCCAAACCCTGGATTAGGTTTTAGACTAATCAAATCTCAGCTCTCCAAATTGGAGCCTAGTTAGAACTGAAGGATCACTCATGCCTTCTTTAATGGCAGAGTCTTAGGCCCCTGGATAGATCTTTCTATGCTGACCATGGATGCCTCCCTCAGAAATCTCTGCTGTACAGAACTGTGACAGTTCCTTCAATCTGATTTTCAAGTTATCCTCGGGGACTATCTAGGTACCAATTTAATTCAATCTAACTCAGCAGCCTTTATTAAACATCTATTACTTGCTAAGGATGTCTTTACAAAGCAAAACAAAAACTGTTCCTGTCTTCAGGGAACTTATATTCTACTAGAGAGATACTACATTTTCAATTATCATATACAATCAACATATGAATTATAAGTCTTTAGCATACCCTGTGGAGCTACCAAATTTTGTTATCTTTAATAAGGACAATTTCATTGCATTGATCACTCCTCCAGTTTTTCTCCATCATCTTTTTTGGTTCTTTTCCTCCTCTTTCCATTTGCTCCTTCAAGTCTTTTCTCTTTCCTCTGCCTTTATGCTTTAGTTGAAAGTTAGACTAAATGATTTCTGGGATCCCTTTCAATTTGAACATTTTACAAACTTCTGAATGAACTGCCTTGTCAGGTGTGATTTCCCCGTTATTGAGGTATTAAAGCCAAAAGCTTACTGAGTGTCAACTGGAAAGACTTGACTTCTAACTTGTGTGTGGCCTAAGCTGAACAAAGCAGGCTAGAGTCAAGAGAATCAGGATTCAAACAAGTTTAATTTCAAAGTGAGGGAAATGGCTTGCAAGCAAGGACATACCATGCCAGAGCCCTGCTCCTAGTGGGATGCTTTTGTGTGGAAATTTGTTGGAAATGTCATAGGGGATCTTGTATTTAGGTGAAGTTGAACAGAACAGTCCTTCAGTGTCATCTAGTTTTGAGTTTCTATTCTTTTATATTATCCTTCCTATTTTACTTCACATAATTCCACTTTTCTTTCTTATTCTCCCAAATCCATTTTACCTTTGTAAAAGACATATACAAATCAATGTCTATTTCTAAAATCCTACAATGTTCATGTTCCCTTAAATGTTGTTACCAAGTGATTTGATAGCATAAAATATGGACATGGGGTGAACTAGTGACTCTTCAGGGTTTCATTTAGTCATTGGCATTATCTATTTCCAAGATGGAAAAGAAGATTAGTCTGAAAAAGCCCTTTGTGGTGGTGGTGGTAGTCAAGAATGAAAAAAAGTGGGATTACAGTATGAGACCTGATTAGGAAAGCAATTCATGTGAAAGACAATTGAGGAAGATCTTAAAAGATGGAGAGTCATTGTGTGACTTTCTCCAAAGAGCAACACATGAACATAAAGGTATTTTCTGTGGCGAAGATTACCAGAGTTGAGGTTTGGCAGGGCATTAATGGTGATGGGACAATGAAGAAAAGGATTTGAGAGTAGAAGATCAGGCATATTTAAATAGTTAACTATGGTTTCAAGACTGGACAAGGAGGAAAGTAAAGAGAGAGTAGGAGCCTAGGAGTGAGTGCAGGAGGTCACAGTCACAGTGAGGTTGAAGAATGTGCTTAAAAGGATTGAGGCACATCGAGAGATGGAAGAATAGGAAACTGATGAGAGAGGGAAATTTCGAGTTATTGATATGTAATTGGAGCACTTGGGAGCATTGCTGAGAGCCAGCATGTGATTATTTGTGTGTGTAGCTGAGTGTAAAAGAGTAGGATGTGAAAATCAAGCAGGTTGATGATCTGGGAGACTGGGGAACTGGGGAAACATCAACATGTATATTGAAGTCACTAAATTTAAGGGCAGGGGAAAGGAAAACATTCATCAAGCTCACTTGAGTGCTTTCCTGGGGATCTGGTGTGCTGGTGTGTTGGTGTTCTGGTGTGTGTGTGTGTGTGTGTGTGTGTGTAAATATACAGAGATACATGCAAATCAGTGAGGTTTTCCAAGGATTTGCCATTGTAGCCATACCCTCTGAAAGCTCCCGAATCTGCTCTACTTTTTGACAATCATGGCTATTCTGTATTATGTCAAGATATTAGGAGACACCTGGTTTTCTGGAGCTAAAGTCAAACAAGCCGGTTATCCTGAGCTTGTCATAGTAACGATTTTTTGTGCTTATCCTCTGGATGATCTCAACCACAGTCAAATCCCAGAATTGTTTCTGATCATGAAGACCTGCTATGAAGCAAACTTTTCATATTGTTGCTGTTATTCTTCATTGTAAGGGCTGCAGCTCACTGCACAGCCATTGGTATAAGTACTGAGATCTCTCTACCCAAAAGCATCCCAGTAGAAGCAGAGTTCTGCATGTTATGTCCTTGCTTGCAAACCATTTTCCTCACTTTGAAAGTAAACTTGTTTGATTCCTGATTCTCTTGTCTCTAGCCTGCTTTGTTTGGCTCAGGCCACACACAGGTTAGAAGTCAAGTCCTTCCAGTTGACAATAAAATTTGCTGTCCATTTCTTCCTTAAATCTTCAATTCCCTGTCTTTGATAATCACTCTAATTGTATCATGATACAGTCTAGCTTCCAGTGCTCAGAGCTGTCCACTTGCTACAGTGCTAACAGAGCTCACAGTACACAACAGCCTGATGCCCCTGTCCATAGTTCCAAAACCACAAATTCTGAGAAATGAACCATTTTACTAAGTCATTCACAATTGATCATTTTACAACATTGGAGTCATTCTTAGCTCAGTTTACATAAATCTTTCCAAATTTTTCTGAAACCAACCTGCTTCTAATTATTCTATTATATAATAGTATTTCATCACAATTATATACTACAGTTCAACCATTCCCCAATTGATGGATATCCCCTTAATTTCCAAATTTGTTGCCATCACAAAGAGAATGGCTAAAAATATTTTTGTATCTATAGGACCTTTTCCTTTTTTTTTTTTTTTGTTTCTTTAAGATACAGATCAAAAGTGGTATTGCGGGGTCAAAGGATATGCATAGTTTTATAGTCCTTAAGGTACAGTTCCAAATTGCTGTCCAGAATGGCTAGATCAGTTCACAACTCCACCAACAATGCATTAGTCTCCCAGTTTTTCCACATCTAACATGTATTATTATCTTTTCCTCTCATCTTAGCCAATTTGTTAGGTGTGAGGTATCTCAGAGTTATTTTAATTTGCAATAGTTACTTGGAACATTTTTTTGTATAACTAAAAAATAGCTTTGATTTCTTCTGAAAACTGTCTGTTCATATTCTTTGATCATATATCAATTGGGGAATGACTTGAATCATTACAAATTAGACTCAGTTCTATATATATTTGAGAAATGAAATCTTTATCAGCGAAACTTGCTGTAAAATTTCACCCCCCACCACTTTATGTGCCTTCTTTGAATCTTGACTGCATTAGTTATGTTTGTGCAAACTTTTAAATTTAATGTAATCCAATTTATCCATTTTATATAACATAATATTCTCTATCTATTATTCTGTCATAAATTCTTTCCTACCCATAGATCTGACAAGTAAAGTATTCCATGATTCCTAAATTTACTTTTGATATCATCCTTTATTTCTAAATTATGTACCCCATCTGACCTTGTTCTTGGTATACGTGTGAGATGTTGGTCTATATCTAATGGCTACCAAACTATTTTCAAGTTTTCCTATATATATATATATATATATATATATATATATATATATGCGTGTGTGTGTGTGTTTATAATATATGTATGTATATTTATCAAATAGTAAATTCTTTTCCCTAAAGCATGGATCTTTATCAAACTCCTTAGCAAAAGGTTTATCAAACATTAATTACTATGGTTATTTACTACTAACTACTATGTACTGATGTATCTAATTTATTCCACTGATTCACAACTCTATTTCT
Source organism: Sarcophilus harrisii (assembly GCF_902635505.1). NCBI lineage: Eukaryota > Metazoa > Chordata > Mammalia > Dasyuromorphia > Dasyuridae > Sarcophilus > Sarcophilus harrisii. Next base: position 657,760,101 of record NC_045426.1, read on the forward strand.
TTATCAGTACCAGATTGTTTTCATGAATACTACTTTGTAATCTTTTTACCACTTTGAGATCTGGTCTTGCTATTTCACCTTCCTTCACATCCCTTCCCCCCCCCCCCCCCCCCCCCCCCCCCCATTGATTTGATTTCATTGATATTCCTGACCTTTTTTTTTTTTAGATGAATTTTGTCATCATTTTCTCCAGTTCTATAAAATTATTAGATATTTTAAAAGACCTCAGCTTCTGATGATGTTAGGGATTTGGATGAGAGTGCTACTGGCTTTAACAAGATATTAGTCTTGAGCCCCAAGAGTTACAATAGAAGTAAACTATTCTGAATTTTAATTTTTTCTTTCTCAAAGACACTTTTTATTGTTCTGTCAAGCTGTGGCAGAGAGGTACTGATTGACCCTCAGGGTTTCCTTTGGTAGCTAAATGGATTCTGTTTACATATGCAACCCCAATTGTGAAACCCATTGGTATGGGACCATTTTCATGATTGGTGGAGATAAATGGTCTGCTCCACATAAGAGGCATCTAATTGGTGAGGGTGAAAGAGCGTTAGTCTTTGAGTTCTGTTTAGACTTCAAGTTATTCTGGATACTTTTAGGTTCCACTTTTGAGAAAGAAGATGGTTCAGACCAACTTCGCTTCAGGATACTGAAGGAAAAAACTCTGTGAAGACATGATAGAGACTTCTAATTCTCTTATTTCTTTCCAGAATCTTTTTCTTCAGCCATATGAAATGAGATTGGCTTGAACCTTTCAAAGCTAGAAGCCAGAAATGCCCAGAGTGACAGAGTGAAGCCTAAAGACAACTCAGAGAAGGTTGAAGTTCTCTTGTCAATTCCACTCTGTTTCTCACATATGGCAGGACATTCATCTCTACTAAAAAGGAGATGGCTCCATACAAATGGACTTTGGGACAGGGGTTACATAAGCAATTTCATGTGTCTATTTATCCATCCATCCATCATCTATTTGTCCATTTAAAAGAAAGAAATAGCAATGGCACTTTCTTTATACTTATCATCTTGGTAAGTTTTGTGCAGCATTTAGAAATTAATTGATTTTCCCAGGATCCCAAACCTAGTGTTAGAAGCACATTAAAAAAAATTAAACTAAAAAGTCAAGGACATGTAAACTGGATCACAACCAGTTACTAGAAATAATAAAAAGAACATTCCATATAAGGAGACAGATAAAATATGTGATTCTTGGCTCTTGGTCATAGAGCTGGAAAGGATGTAAGAAGATCATCTAATACAAACTCCTCATTTTGCAAATGTTGAAACTGAATCTTAAATAGATAAACTGACTCAAAACTAAGTCTCAAAGGCAGAAAGTACAGAATTGGGATTTTATAGCAAGTTTTTTTGATTCCAAGCTCAGTGCTCTATCTGTTGGACCTGCCTGTCACAGATAGAGTAGAGTAACATTTGATTAGAAGGGATCACTAGTCCTTCTCCTACTGCAGTTGAGGAAACTGAAACTGAGAGGGGACATGATATCCCCAAGATAGTATATGTATACTATAGTAAAGTAAATGGTGAAATTGGGACCCCAATTCAGAGGCTCTCTGATTCATATTTGGATCTTTCCTCTATGTAAAGAATGTATTTCCTATTTCACATTCTTTTGTCATCTCTTTCTTGCAGACATATTAACTATATGGGACCACGAAACCAAACATGTGTTTCTGAATTCTTTCTCCTGGGATTTTCCGAAAAGTCAGAGCAACAGCTGCCTCTCTTTGGGTTGTTTCTGAGCATGTACATAGTTACTTTGTTTGGAAATCTGTTTCTTATGATGGCTATTGGCTCAGATTCTCACCTCCACACCCCCATGTACTTCTTTATTTCTAATCTGTCCTTGGTGGATCTTTGTCTCGTGTCCACTACAGTCCCCAAGATGCTGGTTAACATCCTGACACAGAGTAAGGCCATCTCCTATGTTGGCTGCTTCACTCAGATGTATTTCTTCTCAGTGTTTGCTTGTATGGACAATTTCCTTCTTGCTGTGATGGCTTATGATCGCTTTGTGGCCATTTGTCACCCTCTGCGCTATGTGGCCATCATGAAGCCACAACTTTGTGGTCTACTGGTTCTGATCTCCTGTGTTCTTAGTCTTTTAACTTCTCTCCTTCACAGTCTCATGACAACACATCTCTCCTTCTGTAAAGACCATGAAATCCCATACTTCTTCTGTGATCTTACTCAGCTTTTGAAGCTCTCTTGTTCTGATACCTTCATCAATAACATTTTGGTTTATTTTACAACTGGCCTCCTGGGTATTGTCCCTCTCACAGGGATTATTACTTCTTATACACAGATCTGTTCTTCTATTTTGAAAGTCCCATCTGCTGAGGGGAAGTATAAAGCCTTTTTAACCTGTGGGTCTCACCTCTGTGTTGTTTCATTATTTTATGGCACAGTTTTTGGAGTATACATGACATCAGCTACCCACACTTCCTGGAAAAGCATAGTTGCTTCAGTGATGTATGCTGTGGTAACCCCTATGCTGAATCCCTTCATTTATAGCCTGAGGAACAAAGACATAAAAGATGCCTTGAAGAAATTCATTAGCAGATCAACTTCCTCTCAGTGATGGGCCATAACCCTGAACCTAGGGATATGAATTTAGTAACTGAGACCAAATATCCACAAGTCAGAATCTTGGATTCTAAATATGAGGTTCAGGACTCCCTGGAGTCATATTCTTCTAAATGACTCTCATCTTTTTAATTGTAGATAATTAATCTTCTGCTTCCTGATCTCTATTTCCTGTCACTTCAATGGCACTGACTTCTGACTTTATTCATCTTGCTTCATCAGAACCTGATGTATTTTTACTGAAGAACTCTGGATATGAAATCTCATGGTTTTTGTTATTTATTGGTCTAATACTTTTAGCCCTGGCAAATCACAAGCTTTCAGAAATTCACTTTATCTGTTGAAATGAGAATTATCATACTTCCATCAAAGCTTTTAAAAAATTTTACTTTTCTGCATAAAATGTTAATAGTGCATATGAAAATGTTTGATGTTGTGTGTAGGAATATAGGCAGTTATGTTCAAGGATCTCAATTTCTGAGGATACAAAGAAAAAAATTAAAAATAGTCTTTGTTTTCAAAGAGTTTATATTTTATGGGGGCAGGATGCAATATTTACTAAAATAAATAAATGAATATGCTGAGACACAAAGAATGTTAGAGTCCAGTTCCTTTAGTGAGATGAAGGGTGTGACTTTACCAGGGCCAGGCAGAGAAAATCTCTATTATGGATCTTCAAAGTTTATTGATCAGAGAGACAAATATATACCTCAAATACTCATAGATTTGATACAAAGTACTCTTTGAAGTTCCTATAGTTTCCTCTACTGAATGTAAATGATTAAGTCCTGGATCTTGGTTAATTAGACAGAGATGCAAATAGTTGAGATACACATCAGGGTAAAGTTTATTATACCATTGTCTTAAGTATTTTTCTCCCAAATGCCTTTAGTCTCTATTGTAGGCTCTTTTTCCTTCCTAAATTCAAAGATTTGCCTTTAATCCAAAGAGTAGTGTTTGTATTTTGCTTCAGTCACTAGATTATTAATTTATTATTTTGACAAGCAGTTTCTGCTATTTCAATAAGGGAGTTTTGGTGAGCCAAGTTACTGTAAGATTCAAAACCAGGAGTCTTATCTCCTGACCCTCTACAAGAGAGAACACTAAGAAAGAGGGAGATAAAGAAAAACTTTTAGTGAAAAACAGAGCAAGAGTTGAGCCTTGAAAAAAGGAAAGTTTTATAAAGGCTCCAGATGAGGAGGAATATATTTTGAACATGGGGGACAGCTACTGAAATGGGAGATGGAATGCTGATATTGAAGAAGGGACCCCAAAACTCTAAAACTCCTTAAAGGAGAAAAATCTTCAACTCCGAGGGAAAACAAGACAAACAGTTTCATTCTGTTATCTAAGTGGGGTTGATTCAATCCTGAGCAAAAGAATTCCAATCCTATTGAATTAAAGAAACTCAATTCTATTCAAATTCCAGCTCAAGGTAAAACCCAGCTTGTAGATGAGCCAACTTGGGACTCCACCCACTAGCTCCCTTCAGCTTGTAGCCAAAGCTCCTATTATAAAAGAGTCAATCTAAAATCCTCTCTTTGCAGAGGTTCTAAACATGCTTTGGTATGCCAAGGAGGCCTCTGCCCACTGGAATAATATTCTTTTCCAGTGCTACCCTCTCTTTATCCTTAACTATTTCCATAAGGAGACTTTATGACTCACTGTTCTAACCTTACTTCCCAATCCCTATAATAAACCTCTTTTATCAATCTAAGTTTTTGGGTTTGTAAATTTCTTTACAGAAAATCCACGTGCTGCCAGAAGGGAGTTCCCCAAAACTCCCTACCCTTGCGCCAAATTCCAAAGCGGTACAGGGGAACCAAACCTCTTCATTTGGTTCCCTGAACCTGAAGCTGCCACTAGACCTTATCATTTAACTCCCTCACCACCAGAAACCCTAATCTCATTTTGGTTCCTTAAATCTAGACCTTATCATTTGGTTTCCTACTAAAGGGAACCCCTAAAACTAGACTTCACCTCATCAATATCAAAAAAGTCAGTAGACCTATTTGCCTGGAATACAGTATGCTTGAAGGAATATAAAAATGAAATGTCTAGAAAGTTATGTTGGAGTCTGACTATGAGGGGATTCATTGCTAAAGTAGAGAGTTTTTCATTTTATTAAATGGGTAATGTCTCTCCTAAAGTTTCCTACCTGTGAGTTTCCTATGTGAGTTCTTTGAAGTCTGGGACTATTTAGTCCCTGGCACTTAGAATAATAATCCGTGGCATGTAATAGGTGCTTAATAATGCTTTTTGATGATGTTAATGAATAAATTCTTCATTTAAAAAAAAAAGAAGTAAAAGGCAGGAGGAGATTTGGAATTGTGTCAGAATGTTGAAGGGCAGAAGAAAATGACACAGAGAAGTTAAAATAAGAATATTCACTGAAAACCTGGAACTCAGCAATCACTATGGATTTCTTTCTTGAAGAAAAGAGGTCATAATTCACAGAGGGGAAGGGAACTGTTTGTAGTTCAAGAAATTACACTGTGACTCCGTGTGTGCTTTCTGCTCGGAGATCAAGGAGTGCTAGAAGCAGAAAAGACAATAGTGGTGGTTACTGACTTTCTGTGAATTGTGCTCATTTACCATTAACAATAACCTTCTAGATTCCAAGAAATGTATACAGTCATTTAAATACTTGAAAATAACTGTCCCCTTTAACTTTTCTCTCCTTCAGGTTTAATAATCTCATAATAGTCCTCATATGATATGAAATTGAACATCTTCACCCTGTTTTATTTTCTTCCTTGGTACCCTGATCTCCTTATCCATATCTTTTCTAAGACAGGATTTCACAATTGTTCAGATGTAGTCTGAACAAAGCAGGGTATGGAGGGGGCAACACTTCCTTATTCCTGGTTTACAATCTTCCTTACTATGCTAATTCCTGTCCTTATTTTAGGGGAGTATCAATATGCACGATGATGCCCCTTTAAATACCCTAATTTCCCAATTTTTCAGTCTCATCAACTCCCATGACTGCCTCCCATTTCATCTATACTACATTTAAGGATAGTCACCCTTGTGACTCCTTCTATACATAAGCTACACATAAGATGGTCATCTTTTTGATTTTGTGATCACTCACAAGTGCTCTGTTTCTAAGATCAAAAACTCTCAAATTCCTTTATTAGATCATAATTTCCTATTATTCTATCTCTCCCAATGCCTTTGTCTCACTGGGAACCATGAATATTTCCATACTTAATATCTTCTCAGTCTTTCATCCTGCTTTAACTTAGCTTTTATCTCTCTCTAATCTTGAATAGTTTAATTTTATATTTTATTTTCCACAGAAGTTGTCCCCACAAACTTTCTTCTCATTCTCTCAGTTCACCTCATATAGGAAATGGAAAATATTCTTTTTGCTTTTAAAATATATGCAAAGATAGTTTTCAACATCCATCCTTGCAAAACCTTGTGTTACTAATTTTCCTTCCTCCCTTCCCCCATTCCCCTTCTCTAGACAGCAAATAACCCAGTATAGGTCAAACAGATGCAATTCTGCCATATGTATTTCCTCATTTATCATGCTGCACAAGAAAAATCAGATCAAAAAGGAAAAATGAGAAAAAAGCAAGCAAAACAATAACAAAAAGGTAGAAATACTATATTGTGATCCCCATTCAGTCCCACAGCCCTCTTTCTGGATGCAGATGGTTCTTTCTATCACAAGCCTATTGGAATTGACCTGAATTACTTTCTTGTTGAAAAGAGCCATGAAACCATTCTTTTCTCTCCATCTTAAACCTTCCTGACTTCATCATTTATACTCTCTCTCTCTCTCTCTCTCTCTCTCTCTCAGCAATCTCTAACGAAGACATACTCCTCCTTGCAACAGACAATCCATCTACAAATCCCCTTGGTGAACCTCCTTTCCTTTTTTTTATAGATTCATTCTATAATTATTCCCTCCTCTAATCTTCAATCTCTATCTATTGGTTCTATTCATATTGCCTATAAACCTACCTGAATTTCCTTTTGAAAAAATCTCCACTGGAACCTTCTCTCTCAGTTATCCCCATCTATATCTTCTTTTCTTCTTCTATAATAAAACCTCTAGAAAAACATCCTCTATGTCTATTGCTTTCACTTCTTCTCCCCTCACTCATTTCTGAACTCTTTGCAATTTGCCTTCCAATCTCACCACTTATCTGAAATCACTCTTTCAATATCATTAATGATCTCTCAATCTCCAATTCTTTTATTTTTTCTTAGTTCTCATCCTTCTTGACATCTCTGCAGCATTATGCAATCTTTATCATGGTTACATCCTGGATATTTTCTCTGGGTTTTTGTTACCCTGCTTTTTTACCTATCCACTTACTCCCTCTCTGCTTCCTTTTCTCGTTCATCATTCACATTATAACTACCAAATGTGAATTTCCCCAAGGATTGATCTTAAGTCCTCTTTTCTTTTTGTTCTAACCTATCTTAATTAGAGATCTTACTAGATCACATGGATTCAATGATCATCTCAACGTAGATGATTCTTAGATCTATATATACAACCTTGTACTTTCTCTTGAGCTCTAGTCCCATATTATTGTTGTTAAGTCATTCATAATTATATCTGATTCTTTGTGGCCCATTTATGGTTCTTGGCAGAGATACTGGAATGGTTTGTCATTTTCTTCTCCAGCTCATTTTACAGATGAGGAAACTGAGGCAAACAAGAGTAAGTGATTTGTGCAGAGTCACTGGGCAGAGTAATTATCTGAGGCCAGATCTGAACTTAGACAGAAAGATAAGTCTTCCTGAATCCATGTTCAGCACTCTATCCATTATGACACCTAGCTTCCCCTCAGTCCTATATTGTCAATTGTCTTTTAGGATGTCTCAGATTGCATATCAAAATTGAGATGGAGGCATCTCAAACTCAATCTGTCTAAATCAAAACTTAACCTTTTTCTGCCGAAACCACTCTCTTCTGAACTTCCTTTTTCCTTGCAGTCACCAAGGTTTCAAAACTTTGTGCCATTTTTGACTCCTCAATGCTCCCTCATCCCATACATCCAACTCATCACCAGATCTTGTCATTTCAATATACATAAGATCTCTTGCATTTATCTTATTCTCTCTACTCACATAGCCACTACCTTAGTTCAGGTCTTTAATACCTTTTACTTTTTCTATTGCAATAGTCTCTTAATTGATTTCCTTTCTCAAGTCTCTTCTCTTGCTAATCTATCTTTCAAAGAACTATTAAAGTGATTTTTCTAAAGCTCGAACCTGTCCTTGTTACTACCCTACTCAACAAGCTTTAATAACTCCCTATCACTTTTAGAAAAATTCCACTGTTTCATTTTTAAAGCCCTTCACAATCTAATCCCACATTGCATTTCCAATCTTGTGATGTATTGATCTGCTTCTCATACTGCACAGTCCCATCAGACTGACTTTGTTGTTTCTCAAATATAGCACTCCTGGTGTGTTTGTACTCAGATCTGGAACACTCTCTCTAACACTCTCTCTTCTCATCTTTATTTCTTAGAATCTTTGCCTCTCCTTTCTTCCCTAAAATGTCAGTTCAAATGCCACTTTTTACATGAAAATTTTCCTGATCTCCCTACCTGCTAATGCCATCTCCTTTCAAATTGCCTTATTTACTTTGTGTACAAAATCTATATATATACAAATACATTGTATTTGGTATACAAAATGTATATATGTATATATTTTTATATGTGTATGCATTAAAATGTTTTTTTCCATGACAGAACATAACCTGATTGAATGCAAGTACTATTTCATCACTATCTTTCAATTTCTAGTGTCTACCACAGTAAGCACATAGTAGGTTCTTGATAAATATTTATTGCTACAGCATGTACAATGGCCACACTTAGTAAACTGTCTTGGCAGAAGGATTAAACCAGGTTGAGGTTTCAAACCCATCAGTGTATTAGAGAGATGTCTACCCCAAGCATGTGAAAACTTTTCCTGATGGAACAGTGGATGAGAACATTTTATTCTAATGGCGGTGGAGGCAGCTGAAGCAGATGCTGTGGAGGCTTAGAACTTGATCAGGCATTAAGGACACTAAGGTTATCTACTGTCTCCTGGGCCATCATCAATTTTACTGACTTTTGTCTTGCCACTGGACTTCAGTGGAAATCCTAGAAGAGAGGGTGATGACTTTTGCAATTCTGAGTAACTTAAATCCAGCTCATGCAATTTGAAAATGAAGGAGCAGTGGCAGGTAGATGTTGCAGTGGATAGAGCACCAGTTCTGAAGTCAGGAGGATCTGCCATCTCAAATCTGACCTCAGACACTTAACACTTTCTAGGTGTATGACCCTAGGCAAGTCACTTATCCCCAATTACCTCACCAAGAAAAAGAAGAGAAAAGAAAAGAAAATGAAGGTCCAACAACAACCACCACAAGAGCTTTTCCAGTATTTTGATCACCTTAGTACAATGATTAGAAAATGCAATATTTGTTCTTTTCTTAGAGCAACTAGCCTCTGAAACTTTAGCTAGTTCTCAGGTGCTAGGTATCTCCTCCTAGAATGGCTTAGAGCTTTCTGAGAACTTCATCCTCTGCTCTCTCACAGGAGGTCCTTTTGTTCTTTTGGATTTCAGATTATGTGATCAGTGGCAAAATCTCTAGAAAGGTGTTTCTCTTTGTGTCTCAGACCTTGTGTTTTTGGTAAAAAAGCCATAGTATGGAACTCTAGACCCAATTTAAGGCTCTCACAGAGTGAGGCAGCAGTTATCAAGCAGCCTTCCTAACAAATTCAATTCTGAACTCTGTGGACAAAGCGAAAGATCTGTGTACACTCAGTGGTCAGGTAGGAGGTAACTATCATAGATAGTGATCTTATAAATCCTGAAACATAGTATGATGCAAACATTTGTCCAAAGGGCTCTTCTGCAATATTCAATGACCTAGTCCCATACCCAGGTCTGCTATTTATTGTTTTTAAAAATTGTGATATTAGTATATTTTGCATTTCTTTAAATGCTATTTTTTCCTCCCTTGAGGCATTTTTTTTTGGTTTTCATAATTCTTAGGTTTTATAATTTTATGATTTAGTGATCTTTCATTTTGGGTGTCCTTTTAATTATCATATTAGAGAATGTTTCCTGATATTGTAAATTGTGGAAAAATTTCTCCAATTAAGTAAGAATACAGAATATAGATTTTTAGAATTTTCATATTTTCTGGTATCTCAGGTAAAATAATGTTTGTACTTCTTAATCTTGCAAATCTTCTAAGTGATTTGTGAGCTCTATTATTCCCTGGGTTTGTTCTTCAGTTTTATTTTTGTTAATGATTGCTATTGCTTGATGTTCTATTATTTTGCTTGACTATTCTATTGGATTTTGGTTTTATACATGTGTTTTCTCCTTGTATATAGTTTTGCAGTTTTTCTAATTACCCTTTCATCTCTTACTATTTTCAAAAAATTGTGTTAAAACGTATCTTTAATTCCTTTAATACATGTATTATCCAATTTTAATTTATTTTGGGTATGTCTTTCATCCTGTCTATCTACTATTGGAATGATGGAATTTTATCTTTTTGGCATTTTATGTTGTGGAAATTATTAACATAATTTAAAATTTATTATTTTTTTTTCTGTAGAGCAATGGGAAAAAACATCAGGGCATTCAAATATGTTGTATCTACAATGATAAATGACTGCTAAATTTGAGTTCTTGGCCAACTTCTGGTGTGAGTCAAATTGATGATGCAAGGCCAGAAAGCAAGGGCTAAGTATGTTGTTTTGGAAGTGGTAATTATAGTTATAATTTCTCTACTTTTCAGCGTGTTTTTTTCAATCATTTTCCTTTTATTATTTCTTTTTTTTTCCTTCCTCCTTTCTTTCTCTTCTTTTGATGGAATGAAGAAGGGTTTTGATATTTTCAACTAAATATATTATTCTGGGCGGTAAGTTCCACAATTTTTACTCCTCAGAGTTCCTGCTTGCAAGCTCACTCACTTGGCTTATTCTAAACAGTTCAAGATTCAATCTCTGCCCACCATTTTGGATTCTAAAGCTTTATCTCTCTGTCCCCTTGGGCAGAAGTGACCAGACCTAGATAATCTCACATGTTCAGACAGATTTGCTTGGGAAGATTCACATATAAGCTCACTTAGAAAGCTTCTCTGAGTCTTGCCTGGGTTACTTGTTCTTGCTTATTTAGACATGACCATATAGTAATGCTAGGAAGGTTTTCTTAGGCTCATTCCAACTTATTCATTCAGGCATGACAGGCCAGGCCTAATTGCTCTGGATCACTCAGTTAAGTAAAGTCAGGGACAGGGTTGCACTTTTCCTATTCTTTTCTTGCCTGAGAAAGACAGTTTCCAGTGTCCTAAATATATAGATCCCCCCCCCCCACTGGCTAAAATGTAGCAGTATAACTGCTTTTTGTTATTAATAAAAGCAGAAATCTGGAGTAAATAAATGGAGGACAATCAACTTGAAGTCATAGCTCATTGGTTCTGATTATATTTCATTTCCATGCTAACAGACTGAATCTTGAAAATTTCTAGTCCTTAGTCAGATAGATGTCTGAAACAGAGGATTATGAACTCTGACTCAGACAGAGGAGTTACAAAAAGATTTAATCTTAGCTTAGGGGAATTGTATCTACTTTCCTTAGCAGGATGTAGCCATAGAGCTTCATACCAGTCTATATGGGAGAGATAATATAGATAACCAATTTACATTCATTCTCTGGATCAAGGTACCTTGGGAAAAACACAATTCAATTGCTTAGTCCCACTTTCTTTCCTGCAGTCCCATTATAGAATTAGAAAGAATATCCAAGCAATAAAACAGGATTCTGAATTGAATTAGGGAATCATATTTTATTGCTTAGTCCTTAGGAGAGTCACAATTAGGTGACATTTTCTAGTCATTAGACCTTAGATTAGTAATGTGAAATTCAAGTCGAAAGGGGGAGGGAGGTCACTAAACTGTGTATAATGATTCCTGTGGGCTGCATATTGACTCAGAAAATCAAATATTATCATTACCTATGATATATTGTACTTTTACTTATAAAATATTTCCCAATTATGTTTTAATCTAGTTTGGGCTGCATTGTGATTTGTGGGCTGAGTATTTGACCCCTTTGCCTTAGATGAGGGGAGATGACATGGCTGTCAGGTGTTCCTGAAGAGATAAAGACCAGAACCTGGTAGAAAGAAGTTTCGTTTAGTTACCAGAAAACCATGTAAAATTACCATAGTTGTGTCTCTTAGAGACTAGATGACCAACACTTACAATTAGAAGTAATGAAAGTGTTCTCAGAGAAGATATCATACTTAGCAGGGAATCCTCCAAGAGCCATACAATAAAATTGGTGATCTTGCCACACTGGTGTTATGGGCTGCTCCGATATGCCATTAAATATCCAGAGGAGTTTCTGACCCTACTCTTTTAGGAGTTATACAGCTATGGTATGCTTTAAGTTTAAGTTGCTAAAGTTCTAGTTAAAGTAGACTGCTGAAACTCTCTAGCAAGCCTTTGTATACACTACAAAGTGTAGTTATAATTCTACTCTCTCATCCTGAGTGTGTCATCCTGCTTAATTTTTAGAATCCCTCCTTCTTCTTCTTCCATGTTTCCTGACCCCATTTCCGCATTGATGAAGTGTCAGCTGCCACAGCAGGCCCTTTGTCTGAAAACCATATGTAAACCTGTCTTAATTGACTCTGGCCTTCAGCCTGAGGGCCATTGTTGGTTAGGATCACACCTCACAGCATGCTGCCCTGTAGGACAATTGGGTCAAAGAAGTATAAATGGCCTTTTGGCTCCGACTGCACCTGTTTACACCCTCCTATGCTGCACTTAGTAATGAATCATTCTAACCCCTTCTGGTATTAATTGAATGCCATTCACCCAGACTTCACCCTACATTTTTATGATAGCCACATGAATTCCCCACACATGTGACTCTCATTTATGATCCCTATGTGCACCCATTCTTTCTACTGATGAAACACACACACATATTTGTAGGACAGTGTGCCTAAGGTTTATGGAGGGATTGTTCCATTACTTTGTTTACAAAGCTTTTTTCCTTAAATACGTTTGTCCTAGCTGAGGGAAGAAAAATTAAATATATTAGTGAAAGTTCATGAACTAGGGTTTTTGGGTAGATGTGAACCCAGATAATACTTTTTATTTGTGATACTTATTTTGAGAACTTCATCTATAAAGAAAGGGTGCACATAAAAGCTACCTATTGCTTCTGTTTTCCCAATGTCAAAAGAACCTGGAGTTGGAACTGTGTGGTACATAACTTACCCAATAAATTTCAGAGATCTCTCAAGGTGAAAAGGAAAAGGTTTACTCATTTCTCATGAGAAATGGGCATCACCCCCACTACACAAGAGGTGAAAGTGAGGTGCTGAGCACAGGCAGCAGGGGCAATATATATATTCCCTGATGCAAAGTTAACCTCTCTCCCCCTTCTTGCTGGCTCATTCTCCTTAGCTAAGAATGTGACCTTACATTCTAAGTGTGAAAGCAATACTAGAAAGCATCAATCATTAAAACAATCAGTGCCGACTTGGGAAAACAGATGTTAGATCAGTAGGAAACAGGAAACAACACATAAATTTAAGATTTGGACAAAGACATATCTTTTGCTGATCTAGAAATATGTGTTTTCAACATGTTGAATAGGTAGATAAGAGCCAGATCAGTTTGTTCTATACATTCCCAGAATTGTCCTGGTCCCTCCCTTCTCAGGAGTTGCTTCTTAGGAGGGGCAAAGGGGAATGCAGTGATTCTACCCTATAGCTTGGTTAATTTATAATTTCCATTTTTGAAGAAACATCAAATTTTTCCCATTCAGAACTGTATCCTAAAAATTACACATAGGGGCAAATGTATGAGGGAGGAGGTGCCGGAGGATCTCGGAAGGAAATATGAATGGGTCTAATCTGGAGAGTCCCAGATTTCCCCTGTTACCCTGAGGGGAAGAAGGGAGGATCTGTGTCAAGTTTTCCTGTATATTTAAATATATGTTTTGTATGTGCATGTGTGTGAAATTCATTCATACAGCATGTTTCTATGTACATTTATGTGTTTGTATAGATGTCCAAGTATCTATATAATCTGCATGCCTTTTTGTGTTTGAGTGTTTCTGAATGAATGCTTGAGTGACTCATCAAGTGTAAAAAGGGACTCTAGTAGATATGTGTTAGAGGCAGGAGAGGAAGAAGGATCCTGTCTCTGAAGTTGGGGTAGGGGAGCCTTAAATACAGAAATAGCTCCTTCCTACAGTTAGCAGGATTACTTTCCAATTTCCCATTATTTAATCCTTACAAGATTTTTGTTAAAGTTATACTTAAATAGGGGATATTTTACTGGAAGATAATGAGGTCCAGAGAGAAGAATTAACTAATCCAATGTTCCATCAAAGTCCTTTATCTCCTATAGGGAAACTTCTCTGTCTGTCTCTTCTTACTCATGTTTCCTCTACAATATATTACAAGAAGACATAGGAGGACCTAGGGAAGAGTGGGCACAACGGAAAGGGTTAATACTGAGAGCCAAGACATATGTGTTCTGCTCTCAGCTTTGTAAGTCTTTAGTATGGTTCTTCTTGCCATGCTTATGTGGGTGGGGGGAAAAGGGAGCGTTTGTTAGTCTCCTGTCCTTGAGTTGATGTCTGTTCATGAATTCTCTTGTTGAGGCTCAAGGGTGACCTAAAAAGGTTGGAGTTCCAAACTGGCATCATGAGATATTGCAAAGGAATTTGTAGGCTCTGACCCATCTCCAAGTCAAGGGGAAAAGTTTATTATAATTGTAATGTCAATTAAAGCTGACTAAATTCCAAAAGAAGTTAGCAGAGAACCAGGAGCAGGAAGATAAATTTATAGGGAAAAGTTAGAGAAAACAAGTATTTCATGTCACTGATATGCCAGTTTTATGACCTAGAGGTGGAGTTGAAGAGTGGTCTGGTTCTGACTTTGTGCATAGGTGCAGTACTCATAATTCCCTAAGCAGAGCTCACAGGGAACCTTTTGGAGGTGTTTGTTCTTCACTTGTGTCAATTTTAAGCACCCTATTACATTAGTCTCAGACACCCTATTATTCCGGACCAACAGGCTATTATCTGACAGCCAACAATATTCTATTCTATTCTAGGGGTTTCCATCCTTCCTGGTCCATGTCCCTATACTATGAGGAAGAGGATAGTCTTTCTAATCTCCTTCACTAACTTGATTATGAACCTTTGAGCAACTGTGAAGAGAATTGGAATTTTATTATCATTTTAAATTACTTATCACCATGTATTTTATTTATTCATTATATTATTTATTTTGTTATTATTGTTAATAATAATTTTTATTATTATTTGAACTCCTTTCTGGCTCAGTAAGCATAGAATAACTAAATTGTATATTTCCTAAAATTATTAGGTTTAGAGCATTAATAGGAACTAGTTGTAGGTAGTCTGGAACTAGGAGAAGCTTTAGAAAGCAATCACAAAGCAGTGTTTAAATATATTGTGTTTTTTTTTTTTCTCCTTTTTGTTGATTCTTTCTCTACTACAGAGTAAGTAAGCTCTGTGTGCTTTTCTGGTTGCTTTCTTGGCCAATTCATTTACACTTGGTTCATATGACTAGAACTCAGTGAAATACAACAGATTAAGGGAGTTTTCCTGGAGGTAGTATTGGGGGCTCAAGAGTTATGCTGATAGGTACATTTGTACACCATACCTCTCTGGAACAGAAGCAAGCAGCTGCCAATCACAAAGGGTCATAATTGGAGGAAAATGGTTATCAGTTCTTTGGGAATCATAGAGAGCTTCTTCCTTCTCAGAGTTTTCTCTGATATTGAGTAGAACATATTACAACTGTGATTGTATTCTAGCCTGAAGCCTGGAGCTTATTGTGAATAGGATCAGGCTAGTATCAAACAGTATTTTCTAGTGGCCTCTTCAGGAGCACTACAGATTCTCTAGTACTAATTTTCCTATTTTTTTTTTCTGGGAGTCTAAGGACAGAGGACAGATCAGGTTCTTTCTGCCAGGAAATGAAGAGGAAAGCTGGGGACTTTGGTAAAGACAAGAACTTTCCTTCCACTGCATGGCATTGGCTGCAGGAACTTGAAGGAATAATCTGAGTGACACTTCCTCTGTTGTTGAGGGTTTTGGCTTTGATATCTTGGCTAAGATGATCAAAGATCTTAGAAATGATTTCTAGTCCAACTGACTCATTTTACAGATGAGAAAATTGAGGCCCAAATAAATTAAGTAACACATCTTGTTCAAAACAACCCATTGGTAGAGCAGGACTATAAATTAAAGCTAGATCTTTTAAATCAAAATCCAGAACTCTTTTCCAATGCTTCCTTCAAAGGAAGGAAATTAAAGCCACTCCTATATTTTACAACTTTTTAAATTAATGAATTTTTTTCCAGATCTTCTCCAAAAGAGATATAGTGATGAAGTTAGGAAAAAATGGGGAAAATGGGAATAAAAGGGAGAATGCAATTCCTAAAGTTAATCTCTTAGGGGCCAGTGGTGTATGTTACACACATGGATGTACATACATGTAGCAAAACTAAACCATTTTTCAAAAGCTTCTTGCTGTAGTAGCAAGTGAATATTTTATGATTTTCTTTCTAGATCTAAAACTTGTATTTTTGTATATCTTTATATGTGTATGTCTGTGTTTATGTATGTGTGTATGTGTTTGTGATAGGATTATAGGATTTTGAGCTGGATGAATCTTGAGAGATCACCAAGAATATCTTATTCTTTTTGCTCATGCAGATGGCATAACCTATACAATATACAATCTGTATACGATCTGAGCTTTACCTTTACATTACCAACTTTCACTTACACCCAAATATCCCAGAAGCATCTCAATCTCAAAATGTCCAACGCAGAATTCTTTATATTTCTTCTCAACCTGCCTATCTTTTAGATTCTTATTGTTTTGAGGGTTCTACCAGGTCACATATATTTACAACCTCAGAACTTTATTTATTAAATTTTTGACTACTCTTATCACTCAAATGTAATTAGTACAAATTTTTATCAGTTCTAGCCTCATAGCATTCTAGAATCCATTTTCTTCTTTCCACTTAAATGGTTATCATAAAAATTTAGAACTTAATCACATTTCATTTTCTATTTCAACAATCTAACTGGATGCCTTACTTTCACCTTTATCTTCTCCAGTCTATCCACACTGCTGCCACAACAATCTTCTTAAAGTATAGGACTATTGAATCATTCCCTTGTTCAAGAATCTTGAAAATATCTCATTGCCTTGAGGCTAATATACAAATTTATCAGTTTGACATTTTAAAGCCTTTCCTGGTCTAACTCCACTTCTGACATTCTCTATTCTAGGATTTCTTTAAGTTGGGATATTCTTTGTCTTAGTGCTGAAATTCTTTGTTTATTCTATACAGCACCTTCTGGCTCATTAATATCTTCCTATTGTATGAAGGACTCTTCTTTTTGCCCCCTCATTTACCATACCAGCCAAATGTTCCTACCAACTTCTTCTTCTTCTTTTGAGTATTTTATTTTTCTTCAATTACATGTAAAAATAATATTTAAAACTTTGAATTTTAAATTCTCTTCCTCCCTCATTTTTCCCCCAGTAAAAGTTTTTTTCTTGCCTCTTTTATATGAGATAATTTGTTCCATTCTATCTTTCCCTTTCTTCTAGTACATTCCTGTCTCAGTCCTTAATTTTATTTTTTTTAGATACTATCCCTTCATATTCAACTCATACCTGTATCCTCTATATATACTACATATATATATATATATATATATACATATATATAAATGTGTCTATATATATTATATCTCTATATACTCCTTCTAATTGCCCTAACAATAAGAAAGTTATTACGAATTACAAGCATCATCTTCCTGTATAGGAATGTAAATAGTTTAACCCTATTAAGCCCCTTATGACTTCCCTTTCCTGCTTACCTTTTTATGCTTCTCTAGAATCTTATATTTGGAAGTCAGATTTTCTGTGTAGTTCTGGTCTTTTAATCAGATATGTTTGAAAGACCTTTACTTCATTTACTATCCATTTTCTTGCCCATGAAGGATTATACTCAGAGTTGCTGGGTAGGTGATTTTTGGTTGTAATTTTAGCTCCTTTGACATCTGGAATATTATTTTCCAAGCCCTCTGATCCTTTAATGTAGAAATTGCTAAATCTTGTGTTATCTAACCTATGATTCCATAAAACTTCTCTCTGCTTGCAGTATTTTTTCCTTGACCTGGATGCTCTGAAATTTGACTATAATATTTCTGGAAGTTTTCATTTTGGGAAATTTTTGAGGTGGTAGATTGGTATATTTCTTCCATTTCTATTTTATTCTCTGTTTCTAGAATACCAGGGCAGTTTTTCTTGACAATTCCTTGAAAGATGATGCCTAGGCTCCTTTTTTTTTTTGATCATGATTATCAGGTAGTTCAATAATTTTTAAATTGTCTCTCCTGGGTCTATTTTCCAGGTTGGTTGGTTGTTTTCAGTGAGATACTTCACATTGTCTTCTATTTTTTCATTCTTTTTTTTTCATTATTTCTTGATTTTTCATAAAGTCACTAATCATATTGGTGAACTTTTGTATCTCTTTTTCCATCTGGCCAGTCCTGGTTTTTATTTTTTATTTTTATTTATTTATTTTGCTGAGGCAATTGGGGTTAAGTGACTTGTCCAGTGTCACACAGCTAGGAAGTGTTAAGTGTCTGAGATCAAATTGAACTTAGATCCTCCTGACTTCAGGGCTGGTGCTCTATCCTCTGTGCCACCTACCTGCTCTAGTTCTGGTTTTTAAGGCATTTTTCTCCTCACTGACTTTTTGTACTTCCTTTACCATTTGGCCTGTTTTTTTTAAAAAAAATTATATTATCTTCATTGAACCAGTTATACCCAGCAAAAGAACTCTGGGAGATGACTAAGAACCATTACATTGAATTCCCAATCCCTATATTTTTGCTGCCTCCATTTTTAGATTTCCTTCACAGGCTAATTGTACAATATTTCAGAGTCCGATTCTTTTTGTACAGCAAAATAACGGTTTGGACATGTATACTTATATTGTATTTAATTTATACTTTAATATATTTAACATGTATTGGGCATCCTGCCATCTAGGGGAGGGGGTGGGGGGAAGGAGGGGAAAAATTGGAACAAAAGGTTGGCAATTGTCAATGCTGTAAAATTACCCATGCGTATAACTTGTAAATAAAAAGCTATCAAAAATAAAAAAATATTATCTTCAGTATTTGCATATGTGTGAGCATATATGTATGTGTGTCTCCTTTACCAAGTTTTTTTTTCCATGATTTGTGATCAGAGTATATCCAAATCATTTTCTATAAGATATGCTACAGGGAGGATTCCAGGAAGATGGAGGAATAGGTTGCTAAATTTCAAGCTTTCCATGTTTCCCCCACAAATTGACCAAATTTGCACCTCAGAGGGAACACAGACTGATGAAAAATCAAGAAGACTTGGGGCAGAACAGAGGTTCTCCAGATATAACCCAAAAAGATCCAAAGAGATCCTGGGCTGGGAATTATTCTAAATAAAGTGCAAATACCTCTGGATTATCTTCATAGAAAAACCAAATGGGGAGTTCTGGGGTGAGCTGGAGTTTCAGCAGAAACCACAGAGACTTTTACCTCCCAGACTTTTTGTGAAGTCACGGTCTGAGTCTTGGAAAACTGAGGGAATCTGGGCTTATTGAGAACACTGGGCTCAACTGTGCTGCAGAGACAGCTCTGGGTAAAAAGGAACCCACACACCCTTGCTTATAGAGGCATGGGAGCAGGGATGCTGCTGACTACTGGCACTTGCTGGGGAATGGAGATCTTGGGTGGGGTTCCAGGTCAGAAAGGAGAGCTGAGATGATGCCAGAGGCACCAACCTTTCTACCCCTGAATTAGAAACGCTTACACTAATACTTCTTCTTTTGTTTTCCCCCTGAGGCAATTGAGTCAAGTGATTTGCCCAGAATCACACAGCCAGGAAGTGTTAAGTGTCCGAGACCAGACCCGAACTCAGATCCTCCTGACCTCAGGGTTGGCATTCTATCCACTGTGCCACCTAGCTGCCCCACACTACTTCTTTTTTTTAATTATAGCTTTTTATTTACAAGATATATGCATGGGGAATTTTTCAGCACTGACAATTGCAAAGCCTTTTGTTCCAATTTTTCCTCTCCTTCCCCCCACCCGCTCGCCCAGATGGCAGGTGGACCAATACATGTTAAATATATTAAAGTATTTGTCAAATACAATATATGTATACATATCCACACAGTTATTTTGCTGCACCATCAGTTGTTCAATCTCCTTACCATCTGTGGGCTGAGAGCAGCTGCTGCCATTGCAGATTTAGTGGCTCCCAAGACCTGTTTCTGGTTGCTGGGTCCTGGTTTGTCTTGGGGCAACCTGTGCTGTACTGTGCTCCACTCTCACCTCAGTGATACCTTTTCTGCTGACCTCCTAAGTTATCTATAGCTGGAAAATTATTTCATCCTGTCCTTATGTGTATTCGTCAGTCCAGAAATTGTTTTATGGCATTATTTAAAGGTATTCAGAAGGTTTTAGGGAGAGCTCAGGCAGGTTGTTGCCTTTCTTATTTACTTCTATTAGCAAAATTCAGTTTAATTACACCATGTGAAGAATTCAGGATGTCTCATCTTAGCCTTTAGGACAAGAGTAACAAGGACATTGCACAAGGCATCGATAGTAACATTTTCTCTGAGTTCCTCACTATTTTTTGGAAAGGTACTTACAGTTTTCAAAGTTCAAAGGTATTCCTAGTTTTATATGCTTTTTCCTGCCTCCCTGACAAGTACTGAATTTAAGGGCTAACAGAAGTCTTTATAGAAGGTTAGAATCCTATTGTTAACTCAATGGAATGGAAACAATGCTTATTGGTTCACACATTAGAGCTCACACCTTTGAGAGTTTGCACATTAGCTCACACATTAGAGTTCACAAGTTTGGGAAATTCACAAGTCATAAACCTACAATCCTACTCAGAGGAGGAGTCAACCTTTGGGTTCACACCTTTAAGAGATCATTGATAAAGAAGCTCTTAGAGCCTCAGTAAGTCAGTCAGTTGAAAAAGATTGAGAGGGGAGTGTCAGTTGGAGATTTCCTTTCCAGAGGAGACTCCTTTCTTGCAAATCTTCTGCACTTTTCTTGCCCTCTATTTTTGATCCTTCAACCTTAACATACTTCCTAATTTTTCCCACAATCAAGGGATTCCTCAGCAATAAATATCTCTTTTGCTATTCCAAAACACAGTCAGATTAATTCCATACTTGCTCCAATATATTAAAGATCTATGATTTCATTTGTGGGGGTACTTTCCCCAAGAATATATTTTAAAACCTTTCTATGATATGGATGGCACCCTGAAAATTATTGTGACCAACCTGGTTTAGAACAACTTCTTTACCCATCTAACCTGTGTTTTGAATAACTGATACATTCCATTGCTAGAACTGGTGGCTTAGCTTTCTTGCCCCAATCTAGTCTAGTTAGACTATTTTGATCATATCCAATTCCAATCCAATTCACTTCCGTTCATCCTTGTCCTGTCATATCCTATCCAATTCAGAATAATTCAATAGGCTTTTATTAAGCACTTGTTATATGCAAGATAGCATTCTAGGTTCTTGGGATACAAAGCAAAATTAAATATGGTCTGTGAGTTCAAGTTGGATGTATAGAACATGTTCTATCTAATATGTGAGATATGAGTCTTAAATACAACTTACCTGTAGCTGTCATATTTCATATTTCAATATATTCAATGGGGATAGTTAACTACATGTACTCCTTCATCTGTCCTCTTTTCATTCCTTTGACATCTTTTGTTCTTTTTATTTTTTACTTTTTTGCTCTATCAGACCTTTTTTCTTTGTCCTGTCTCTATTCAAAGGTGATCAAGAACAACCCCTCAACAAATTATGAATACTGTCTACAACAAGCCAAAGAAGTCATGCTCTCTCAGCATTAGGAAGTTTTCTGCCAGGATTTCTTGTCCCACAGGGAACTAAGTTGCTTAGGGAAAGGAAAGATAATTTATATTTCTTTTTTTCCCCTTTCTAATGAGGAGCTGAGGGTATTTGGCCTGTTAGGCTCCAGAAACTGTAAATATTTCTCCTATTCCCTCCATTGCCTAGGTACACAAATCATCTGTTTCAGGTAAAGAGAGAGTCCACTTATGCCTTCCAGAGACACCAGTCACTATGCCTGAGGCTATTAGAGCTGCTGCCTTCCTTGTCCTTGTCAATAAGCCAGAACAGAAGCAGAGTCCATCAAACCTGGTTCCCCTTTGATGCCCTGTAAGTGACTGGGTGAAGGAGATTGAAAAATGAGGGGAGGGAATGAGAGCAGTCTATTCTCCCTCAGAAACTCAAGAATGTGTTGCCAAGAAAGGTACAAGTTCCTGTCTCGTGCTGATCTTAAAATACACGATCTTCACATACCCTGAACCTAGATTACAGCCCAGAGCCCAGATCCAGGTCCAGCCTAGGGAGCTAGGGAATGGTAGTAGAAAGAGCCCTAGAATCAAATTGATGTGACTGAGATTCAGATCTCACCACTGTCACTGACTAGCTCTGGAACCTCAGTCAATTGACTTTCTCTCACTGGATCTTAGACTGAAAGTGTGCCCACAGCAGTCTGGTGATTGGGATTATAGCTAGCCCTTCCCAGATGAATCAGATAAGCCACCCAATAATAACAACCATAAGCCCTATTCTGCTTATGTTTTTATGTCAGTTCCTGCTGAGACAAGATTTGTGGAAGTATTTTGTGACGGTAAATCGCTAAAGAAATATAGGTAATCCTTGTTATTTTTACAGCAGAGATCACAGTCCAGTAGACTTTAGCCCATTTCAGTCAAGCTTTGTCTGGTGCCCAGATCACAGCTCAGGCCAGTCAAATCTCAACTGCCCCAACTTGGAGCCCAATCAGAGCTATATGCCATGGACTCTACATCCAGAGGCAGAGTTCGGAGGCTAACTATGAGTGTCCCATGAGGATCTGACTATATAAGACAGAGCTGTGAGAAGCCCTTCAGGTAGATTGCCCACAGGGACAAACTTTCATGGGGCTCAGTCTGGGGAGATAAGTGTGGAAAGTGGAAGGAAGACTTTTCTCCCTAATAGAAGTTGATAGGGAGAGAGAGAGAGAGAGAGAGAGAGAGAGAGAGAGAGAGAGAGAGAGAGAGCATTTTCTGTGAGACAAGGCAGAGTTCTACATATTGGAAGGGAGATTTTCTAGGTATTATGGCAAGGAGAAGGTATAAGGAGGTCTTGGAATGAGAAGAAGGTCAAGAATTGGGTGGTGGGGATGTTAAGTAGTTTAGAAGAAAATAGGAATACTACTTGGACAGGTTCAAGAGAAGACCTTGATGGGCCAACACATTGTGACTGGTCTTCTAGTGTGTTTATCCTAGTTTATTCATCTTAGTGGTAAGCACAGAATAGGCTTACAGATCTAGATCTGGAAAGCAGTACAGTAGGTAAGAGTACAGGAAAGCTGGAATTTAATCTTGCCTCAGAAACTAGCTGTGTGATCCTGGACATGTTATTTAAACTATGTCTGCTTCAGTTTTCTCATCTATAAAGTGGGTATAATAAAAGCAACTACTTCTGAACTTGTGAGGAAAAATAGCCTTCCCCAATTCCCCTGAATCTTAATGATTTTTTTTTCTCTGAGATTACCCTAAATTACAAATGTATATACAATTTTTGATATGATGTCCCTCTCCCTGCCCCACTCCAACCATTAGATAGTGAGCTTCTGGAGGGCAGGAACTACTTTTTTACCCTTTCTTTATTTTTCTTCGGGCACTTAGTACAATGTCCAGCACTTTTGTTTGTTGTAGAGTCTTGCTGACTCCAGGCCATGCACCCTATCTATCCAATGAACCACCTAGTTGCCCTGTCCAGCATATAATAGACACTGAATAAACACTAGTTAACTGGCTAAAATGACCTTGATGTAAAGACAAAGGGCATCAATAAAATGTATTTTTAAATGTTTAGGAGCTGAAAAGACTTGAGTTTACAGTCTCAGAACCAGAAGAGACCTTCCAGGAAAAAAAATAATATCAGAGCTAGAAGAAATCTTAAGAATTATTATCTCTCCAAACCTCTCTTTTTACACCTATAGAAAATCGATCCCAAAGAAAGACAACAGTTTGCTCATCATCTCAAATAGTGAATCAGTGACAAAACCAAGAATAGAACCTTTGTTTTAGGATCATATATTTAGAGTATAAGCAGGAGTATGTTGGAGCTGGATCAGATCAGTTTTCCAGAACCAATTGTTAAATTTTCATTGTAAGAATTTAGAACTCTGAAATCATCAAAATTAAGAGCTTGAAGTTTCATTTTCTTGATTATCTAGACATAAGAAAGTGATGGAGAAAATGTTAATAATGAAAATGAAAACTTAAAATGTGTCATTTGTGTACTTTTTTTTCATAGAACCATTTGTTAAATTAATCAGCATACCCTTTAAGACACCTTAACAGTTATTCATGTATTCCAATTCCCTGACTATACCTTTTGTACATGAAGAAATAGAGGTTATGTGACTTTCCTAAGTTCATAAAGGTAATAACAATTATATCTATTTTATTCTCAGTATTCTCCAGAGCACTAACTCTGAAGTTAGAAAATTTGGATCCAAATCCCACCTCAAACATCAATTATTTGACCTTAAATAAATCACTTAATTTCTCTCAGCATTAGTTTTCTTATGTTTAATAATAATAATAACAATAATTAGCAATCACATAGCACTTTAAAGTTTGTAAAGTACTGAATGTATTATCTTAAGATTTCTTCTAGCTCTGATATTATTTTTTTTTTCCTGGAAGGTCTCTTCTGGTTCTGAGACTGTAAACTCAAGTCTTTTCAGCTCCTAAACATTTAAAAATACATTTTATTGATGCCCTTTGTCTTTACATCAAGGTCATTTTAGCCAGTTAACTAGTGTTTATTCAGTGTCTATTATATGCTGGACAGGGCAACTAGGTGGTTCATTGGATAGATAGGGTGCATGGCCTGGAGTCAGCAAGACTCTACAACAAACAAAAGTGCTGGACATTGTACTAAGTGCCCGAAGAAAAATAAAGAAAGGGTAAAAAAGTAGTTCCTGCCCTGCAGAAGCTCACCATCTAATGGTTGGAGTGGGGCAGGGAGAGGGACATCATATCAAAAATTGTATATACATTTGTAATTTAGGGTAATCTCAGAGAAAAAAAATCATTAAGATTCAGGGGAATTGGGGAAGGCTATTTTTCATCCTAGATCAAGAAGGAACCTCCTATCTGACAAAGAAGAAAAATTAAATAAAAGCTTCAAATATAGAGGCTGTTATCTGATATGGATATAATATCGAGACACAGCTATCCACTATCTCTCTGTATATAGAGAGGAGGAAGACTTCATCTCTCTTTTACTGGACTTTTCTCACTGGTTTTTCCCATTACTCAACTTTTAACTCCACTTGAGGGAATCTGTTTCTGTACATTGTTTTAGTCATTGTGTAAATATTACTCTCTTGCTTTTTCATATTTTATTATATATCAGTTCATTTAGAACTCCCCACAATAGCTAGTTCAAATGTGATCTTGGATACATATTAGTTATGTGACCTTAGAAAAGTCATTTAACTTCTGTCTGCCTCAGTTTCCTCATCTGTAAAATGGAGATAATAATAGTATCTGCTTTTTAGAGTTGTGAGGACCAAATGAGATAATATTTTAAAATTACTTTACAAATTGTTATTATTATTATTGGAAAGGAAAAGTAAAAGATAACAACAGGTAGTACCCCTGACAAATGCCCATTTAGTCTCTGCTTGAAGGCCTTCAGTGACTAGGAACTTGCTTAAGAATTTTATTCATTTAATGAACAGATATACTTGCTAGAAATTTCTGTCTGAATCAGAGCCAAAATTTGCCTCTATAATTTCCATACATTGATAATCATTCCATCCAGGGCTGTGCCTAATACATAGTATTTTTGATTTGATAACCTTCTGAAAATGCCTGAATAATGAATCCAATGTTTAAGGCAAACTGTCATATGTCTGCATTATTGGGATTTTTTTATAAACCTTAGACTATACTGGCATTGTTTCACTCTCTAGATTTAAGACTGAAGCAGAGTTAAATTTGATTTCATGATTTTGTTCTTTTTCTAACTTCTAGTCTCTGCTTATTCTACCCATTTTGATAATGAATTGTTACCATGCTCCTACTATAATAATGGATCATGCTTTAAATGACTCTTTCTTTCAGGAATTATTAAGCTGGATCCATTGTTTCCTTACAAGGTTGGAGAGTAATTTTAGAAAGATTTCATGAGTTGTGTGAACTTGGGTGAGAAAAACAAAATCTTTATTTTCTGAATTTCTAACTGAAATTCAGCATTTTCAATTATTTTAAAAAATTATTCTGAGAAAAGATCCATAGGCTTCACCAGATTGCCAAGTAGGTAGGTCCATTACTCAGTAAGTAAGGTTAAGAATCCCTGCTTTACTTGCTTCTTGTGCCTTAGTCCTAAATTTTTTTTCCATTATAAAAAGGACTTGTCCTGTTTTCCTGCCATATTTCTGCTCTCCCTATGGATGGCTCTGGAAATTGGATATACTAAGCTTTGGCCACCGAGCACATTTCTTAGCAGTTTTTGTAATTTCACAGATAATGCCTACATTATATAATACCACATTTTAAATGTGGTTAGTGGAATTCATAGACTGTGAGAACTTGAAGGGACACAAGATGACATCATCTTATCCAGTGCCTTCATTTTTAGGTGAAGAAATTGAGACTGAGAGAAGTAACTTCCTCAAGATCACAATGTAGTTAATGACAGAATTGTAATCAAAATTGAAGTCTTAAAGTCCCTGTCCTACAGTCTCTTTATATTGTGAACAATTTCCATTTTCTATTCTTCCATTTTTTTCTCTGCAGACCTATCATTCACATGGAAGCAGTAAACCAAACTCATGACTTAGAATTCCTCCTTCTTGGATTTTCTGAGAAGCTAGAGCAAGAAATGCCTCTCTTTGGGTTGTTCTTGGGCATATACATGGTCACTATAGTTGGGAATGTTCTTATTATGTTGGCCATTGTCTCTGACTCCCAGCTCCACACTCCCATGTACTTCTTCCTTTCCAACCTGTCCTTTGTGGATTTGTGTTTGGTATCCACTACTGTCCCTAAGTTGCTGGGAAACATCCTGATACACAGAAAGGCCATCCCCTATGCTGGCTGTCTTGCCCAGATGTACTTCTTCATGGTTTTTACTTGCATGGACAATTTGCTCCTCACCATCATGGCCTATGACCGCTTTGTGGCCATATGTCACCCTCTGTACTATGTGTCCATCATGAGCCCACAACTCTGTAGCCTTCTGGTTCTGTTGTCTTGGACTGTAAGTCTTCTAATCTCCCTCCTTCACAGCATAATGGCAACACGACTCTCCTTCTGCAAAGACCATGACATCCCACATTTCTTCTGTGATCTTTCTCAAGTTCTGAAACTGTCTTGTTCTGACACCTTCATTAATAATATTTTGATGTATTTTGCAACCAGCTTGCTGGGTGTTGTCCCTCTCACAGGGATCCTTTTCTCTTATACTAAGATTTGTTCTTCCATACTGAGAGTCCAATCACCTGGAGGAAAGTATAAAGCCTTTTCCACTTGTGGATCTCACCTCTGTGTTGTTTCATTATTTTATGGCACAGTTTTTGGAGTGTACTTGAGCTCCTCAACTGCCCACTCTTCCTGGAAGAACTCAATCACCTCAGTGATGTATGCTGTGATCACTCCCATGTTGAATCCTTTCATCTATAGTCTGAGAAATAAGGACATAAAGGTTGCCTTAAGGAGACTCGTTAGCAGATCAACCTCCTCTTAGTAATGGGGAGTAGCTGTGGAGCTGGGAATGTGTTATAATTAGTTGTGATCAAATATCCAGCTATTAAAAATCTTGGATTCCAAATATGCCCAGAGCTCTCCAGGTTTATGCTCACTCTGTCTCTGTTTCTGTCTGTCTCTATCTTTGTCTCTCCGTCTCTTCCCCTTCTTTCCTTCCTCCTTTCCTCCTTCCCTTTTTTCTCTCTCCTCCTCCACCTTTTTTTCCTCATTCTTTCCCATCCCTTCCTCAGAGAGAGATCTAATACATGCCCTCAATTCTGGAAATTTTTGCCATTAAATTCTGGTTCTGCAACTTATCAGAATGATACTATCTTATTGAAGAGCTTTGAGTGCAGATCCGAAAGATGAGACTTCTAGTGCTCAGTATAACTTGTCAACTGTCCTTTCAGGAGTCAGTTAATCTTTCTGAGCTTTATTTTCTTTCTGAAATGAGGTTTATAGTCTCTCACAATATCTTTCTCTTGTATATCAAATGTTATAAGAGGGAGCATGTATAATTGATAGGAAGCTGGCTTTGCAATTAGGAGATTGGGTTTATGCCCTACCTTTTTCTATATGCTTATTGACTGTCTCTCCCAACTCTTACTGGTACTCGCTAGTTACATTTCCATGTTCCTCTCAGGATTCTAGGGCTAGCTCTCGGGGTTGTGATTTTTAAGCCTTATACTCATGAGCCCCCTCATGTGCTCTCTAATATTAATTATTTATTATTTATTAGAACTTTATTAGCTTTCAGGTATTTTCTGAGACTATATAATGAAAGTAAAAGTGACAAAAATATCCCCCCCTAATCAGGATGAGGAACATTGTGCACAAGGTCACTGGGTGGAGGGGATTCAAACTTAAAGTGCATAGTTAAGCACATATATAAAGGA
Source organism: Sarcophilus harrisii (assembly GCF_902635505.1). Taxonomy (NCBI): domain Eukaryota; kingdom Metazoa; phylum Chordata; class Mammalia; order Dasyuromorphia; family Dasyuridae; genus Sarcophilus; species Sarcophilus harrisii. The sequence goes on from NC_045426.1 coordinate 657,788,535, forward strand.
TATATGGGATTTAGGTTTACCTTCAAATTCCTGGCCCAGGAAATCCTTTTCTCCTTTTGTGGAACCCTCTTGAAATTCTCTTTAGATGTGGGTCTCTCATGTTCCAAAGATTATTGCCTTTCTAGTGTCCCTAATTAGCATTGCTCTCCATCAAGTGGGGCAATCCCGGAAGTTACCATGCACCTTAGGTGAATATCTTTCTAACTCTGTCTACAAGTGTTTCACCTGACTATCAATAGCTGCTATTTTTCTGATGGATATTCTGACCTTTCAAGATTCACAAAAAATGGAACCCTGTCTATCTCTAGATATCTGTTCATTTAAAATAAGTGGCAAACAAACAAATGGAGATGATGTGTGCTCTTGGACACATGGTGGCTGTGTGGGAAATAAAACAGCCTCAGCCCTTCTCTTACCTGGCAGTCCAAACAATTCTTGCCTTACCTGTCAGCAAGAAGGAAATGAGCCAAAAGAGTCAAGAGAGGTGTGTACTGATCAATTTATATGGGAACTCAATTTTAACTTATCACCTCTTGAGTCATCAACTCTCCCGACTCTGTAGTCAATCAGAAGACTCACATAACATTAGTCCACTCACTAGCCAGCAGTAGCTAACCACATGGTCTCCACACATGTTAAGATTAACAACTGATATATAATCAGTATAATTTACCAGAAAGGGAGAATCTGAACATACTTATTAGTGATGTCATCCTGGGCAAGTCTCTTAACCTATCAATGTCTCACATAAGTCTATAAGATTATATTGATTCAAATTCACAGAAATTCTTTTCTATGAGTTTACTACACCTATGAAATCATAGTCTTATTTTAAAATAGTTATTAAATTATAGTGCTTTCTAAATGCTGTACCTATATACTCATTAAATTCCTATTGTGAGCATAATATTACATTAAGTCTTACAGATATAAATACAAAACCAAAAATAATTTATGTTTTCAAGGAGCTTATATTCCCTGAGAGGAGGTGATATTTAAATAGATAATTAGTAGATAAGTAGAGGAGCAAGGAAACATTAAAAAGTTTGAAGAATGAGAAAATACTTACTCTTAGAGGTAGAAAACTCATAAACTCAGCCTTGAAAAAAATTAAGCATTCTAAAAAGCAGAGATAATAAGTAAGTTTGGGGGACAGATGTAAGGGAATAACCTGAGCAAAGACATGGTGGCAAGGAGATGAATGCTGAATTCAGATGGCAGTAAACAGATATGTTAGTCTGCAACATAGAGTTCACTGAGGAGAGTACAGTGAAATAAGTTTGGAAAGGCAGACAGGAGCCATACTCTGAAGGACATTATATACTAAACAGGGAAATTTGTATTTGATCCTAATAGCAGGAGGGAATCATTGAAGCTTTTTAAGCATGGATGTGACATCCTCATAGATTCATAGATTTATAATTAGAAAGAATCTTTAGGGTAAGATTTGTGCTTTAGGAAGTCTCTTTTTTGCCACTTCAATGGAAGATGGTAGAAAAGGGGGAGAAAGTAGAAGAGGAATTAAAAGGTATTAAATTGTCTAAGGTGAGAGATGATGAGAGTCTGAATAAGGGTGGAGACTGTAAAAGAAGGGGACTAGCATAAGGTATATTATGGATATAGAAAAGAGCAGATTGGGCACATAATTTGGTATGGGGATAAAGACTAAGAAAAATTGAAGAGGACATTAAAGTTGTAAAACAGGGAGACTGGCAGGATGGTAGTAACCTCAATAGTAAAAGAAAAATTTGTAGGAGAGTCAGATTTAGGGTGTGAGTATAATACAATGAGTTCCATTTTGGAAAGGATAGAAAGCTTGGTCCTTTTTTACACAAAAATTCATCTCATTTCTTCTGTGCCTTAAGAAATAGACTTAATGAGGCCCTGGCCAATCTGTGAGTGGTATCTTTGCACTTATCCACTGCAAATATATGTTGCATATGTTACATAGTCTTTGCAGTAAGACAGTCCTTTTATACTTTCCTAATCTACTCACCTTCCCACTCACCATATTGGTTATTCCAAATCTTTTTATTTCTCCATGAGACTTCTACAGTTCCTCCTTCTCCATCCTCTCAGTAGAAGGCTGTGTCTCATAGTATAACAAAAAATTGAAACTCTTTCCCCCTTCTTATTTCTTATGAATCAGATATATTCTTCTACTATCTCTTCCTTCTTTCCTTTTTTGAACAAAGTGTCAAAGCTTTCATAATTTGAAACTTCACCAAATGATTTACCTTGATCCCATTCCATTCCATTTTCTTCAACAGATTGTTCACAGTGTCCTATCCACTGTTTCTTCCCTTGCAATCCTTAATCTCTTCCTAGCCCTGAAAAGGCAGCTGGCTAAGGCACTGGGTCTGGAGTCAGGAAGATTTGAGTTCAAATTCAGCTACAGACTCTTAACTAGCTGTATGACCCCTGGGGAAGAAACATAACCTCTGTCTTCCTTAGTTTCTTCAGCTGTAAGATGGGGATGATAATAGAACTTATTTCTTTGGATTGTTATGAGTATCAAATGATGAGGTAATATTTGTAAAGCACTGAGAATGGTGAATGGAACATAATAGGTGACTAATAAATGTTTGTTTCCTCCCTATTTACTGGCTCCTTTCTTGTCTACAAACACATTCATGTCTCCTCAATCCTTAAAAAGTCCTCACTTGATTATACTACCATCTCTGCTAGTTATCATTCCATATCTTTCCTCTTAACTAATCATCTACACTGGGTACTTCCTCTCCTTTCATTTGCTTCTAAAGCACATGAAGGCATTATTACTCTGATCTCATCATTGGATTAAAATTTCTCCCTTCAAAGTTATCAATGATGTCTTAATTGACAAATATTTTTGTCTGTTCTCAGTCTTCATCCTTCTTGACATATTTCTGTAGAATTTCACATGTTCTTCACTATCTCCTTCTGGATATTCTCTCCTTTTCAGGTTTTCATGATGCTATCTCTTGGATCCCCTCCAATTTATGGATACCTACTCAATCTCCCTTTTTTCAATTTTCTTCATCCATGACATGCTCACTAACTGTAGGTGTCCCCCAAGACTCTGTTTTGTGTTCTTTTTGTTTCTCCCTTGAAAATTTTACACTTGGTGATCTCATCAGCTCCTGTGGTTTTAGTTATCATTTCTATTAAGATTTTCCCCAAATATATATCTAGTGCTAATCTTTCAACTGAGCCCAGTGCCAGGTTGTCAACTACTTTTGGACATCTCAAATTGGGTATCTTATATTCATCTCAAAACTAACACATCTAAAACAGAATCTATTATCTTTTCCTCAAATCCTCCTCTCTTCTGAACTTCTCTTTATTATCACAAGCACATCTATCCTTACTTGCATTCACTTCATATATATAATCCTAATTACTGTCATTTCTTTTTACTCACATAACCACAATCCCAGTTCAGAACTTCAATTATCTGTGGAAAATGGCAATAGGTCTCCCACCATCAAATCTCTCCACATTCCAATTCATCTTTCTCTAATTGGCCAAAGTGGTTTTCCTAAGTGTAGATTTGTCCGTGAAATCTCCCTACTCATTAACTCTAGTAACCCCATATGACCTCCCAAATTCAAATTTAAAGTTCTGTTTGGCATGTAAAGTCTTTCACAATATGGTTTCTTCTAACCTTTTCAGTCTAATTTTATTCATCTGAGAATACTCTACAATTCAGCTAGTCTGACCATCATTCACTCTTTCTATGGCTTTGCACTGGCCTTATGTCTGCAACACTTCCCCTTTCTTACCTCTTTCTCTTAGTTTCCCTAGATTGCTTACAGAGTCAGCTAAAATCCCATTTTCTCTAAAAGATGGTTCTTGAATCCTCGAGCTGATAATGCCTTCCCTCTGAGATTTACTTCTCTGTATATATTTTATATGCATCAGTTATGCATATATTATCTCCCACATTAGGCTGTGAGTTCCTTAAAGACCGAGGTTCTTTTTACCTTCTTTTGCATTCTCATTGCTTAACAAAGTAAATGCTTAATGCTTTTGTGTTGGTTGATTGATTGAATTCTGTTTAGGAAGAAAATGAGAAAAATTTGATTGAAATTTTGATATCTGGGAGGTTTCCTTCATCATCTTTGTTCCTAACCTTTTCATAATTTAGTAGATAATTCATGAAGGATAGGAGATTAAAAATAGTTGTCACCTGTTAGCTGTCCTACTATTCATTCCTAGATGAATCTCTTTGTTCTTAATTAAACTGGTCCTTAAAACTACAAACCGTCTCCAAATCCATTCTCAAGCCTTTCAAGTTTTATGAGATTCGAAACAACTTGTAGCCTTCAGGAATACTTTGCTACATTGTAGAAAGATAGTGGTAGTGCTTACAAATGTAAGGTTGTAATGTTTTTTGATTCAGTTTTCTTGGGGTCTCTGGGAGCAGCCTTCGTTTCAGTTCAGTAATCACCACATGAGTAGCCAGGGGTTAACATCCAAATCCTTTATTATCTCTTTCAAAGTCCTATCTTCTTCACTTGGGACTCAGCTGGTTTTCTTAAAGGTTTTCCGGAGTCTTGGTTTCTGTGGAGAAAATAAGGAGGAGAGCCTGCCACCAAGGTGCTGTGAGATAGGATAAATCTCCAGCTTCCAGCCTTCTGTTCGCTTGTCTTCTCTTGCTCTGCCTCTGAGGGCTTTCTGAGTCCCAGCTTATATGCTTTACACTGAATATAAACCAATCATTATATCTCTAGGAAACCATTATTTGTTGTAAAATTAAATCAATCATACTGAACTTAGAGTATTATTAATAATCCCCATGCTAAATTAGATAACCATTGTCTCTATCAATTCCACTGAATTAGCACCTTGTAAGAATCCTTCAAGTTCAGAGTTCTGGCCCATAACATCTCCTGCTTTCTTTTGTTTTAGAACATAAAGTGGTCACTCTCCCTGACTTCTCAAGGAGATGAGAACCCCAAAAAAGGAGGTAATCACACCTTCCCTGACTCCTCAAAAAGGGGTGAAAACACTAAAAGGAGGTGATTGAACCCTCCCTGATGTCTCAGAAAGGGAGATGAAAACACCAAAGGGAAATGGGAAATAAACTCAGATTAGCGGGTTTCTGAAGTTACTTGAAACAGGTATATATAAAATCAACATGGGAGGTATTACACATAATTACATAAGCACATAGTGACACAGGCTAGTAGTGATGTAACAAATAACATGAATCAACATGAGGAATTATACATGTCCATATGTCCTAGAAATAGTCCAAAAGGAATCTATTGTCCATTAATTTATGTGTGTAGGGAATCCAAAGATTCCTGTTGGTTCTGAAGTTCTGTTAATAGTCTTATTATCAGCCATGCTCTTTCAGTGTCAGTTGTTTCTTAGGTCTTCTCCTTTGTTTCAGTGTTTCTCTCTTTTTCTGTCTCTCTCCGATGGACAAGGAGAATACGGCTCGTTGGCACCCATCTGATTCCTTCTTCATCTCCAGCTTGTAGAGATATAAGCAAACCTTTTCTCCCAAGCAGTTAACCTCTTTAGTCCCTTCTATTTACCACTTTCTCTCCACATCACCTGGAGATTATATTGAAGTTGCTTACACTGGACACTGCCCTTCTATTGGGTTAAAAAGCCTATATTCTCCCCAATTGTAATCCCTTTCTGCCATCAGATTACTTTTTGGCTGATTGATCACATCAGAGTCCTGACCTTCTAAAGACACTCTGGGTGTAAACTCAGCTGCCATCATGCAACACCTGTTTTTGGCCTGGGGTCCTGGAGCTGGGCCCTGCCTCTCATTTCCCTGGGTCAATCTACATTCTGAGGCCCAGTGGAAGCCTTGGTTGCATTTTGGACATAGAGTTTTGGATCTTCTCTCACCCTGTCTTCTCACTCTATCTCTTTGCCTAATTATTATTAACTTTACCATTATTATTTTTATTGTTTTTGTTTCTTTCTCCTTCTTTCAAAATCGCACCCTTTTAGTATTTTAGAGTTAGAAGTATTCATGGTTCCCTCCTGTAGCTTCCTTCATGATGCTGAAATCCTTTAAATAGCATCCATGAAATGGTAGCATATTGGCAAGGGTGTTGGACTGGGAATAAGAAGACTTAGTTTTGAAGCTGTATGATCTTGAGTAAGTAAAATTTCTTTGAGCCCTAGTTACCTCACAGGTATAATCCTATGATCTTATCCAGTGATAAGTTGCTCATACATTATCCTAATACATTGAAAGGTACTCGATTTGATATTTTCTTAAGAGGAACTAGTCATAAGAATTACATAAGAATTAGCAAGATTGTTAAAGATTTCAGGAAGTAAATAGGGTGTATTTAATAAAAAGAATACTATGCTGAATAGGAAAGAAGGAGAAAGCTATATTCAATACCTTGGACGTCACTGAGACACTTTCAATGCAGGAAGAATAACAATAGAGACAACTAGTCCATCCACAAGAGAATAAATGAAAGAATTGAGATAACATTTTATAAAACTCCTGTCCTCTGAGACTGAGGAAAACTGCAAGGCTAAATTGTTATGGGCTGTAACTCTGAACTTGATATAAAGGATGCTTACAAGGTACTGAGTAGAATTGATAGAGATAATAGTTATCTAATTTAGCATGGTTCAGTATGATTGATTTAATCCTACAACAAATAATGATTTCCTAGTGACATAATGATTGTTGTATACTCAGTGTAGAGATATAAGCTAGAAGTTCAATTCAGTCGATCTTTGATCTTCTTGGTGGCTGGCCTGCACTCCTGCACTTCCCCCACTAAGACCAAGGCCAGACTGAAAGGCTCTCCAGAAAGCTGCCCAGCCCCAAGAAGGAGATAATAAAGGATCTGGACTATAAGAAAACTAGTCGAGCCTCAAGTGAAAAAGATAGGACTTTGAAGGAGACATTAAAGAATTTGGACTTTAACACCTGGCTACACGTGTGGTGATTATTCTGAACTGAACCAAAGGCTGCTCCCAGAGAACTCCAAGGAAACCGAAATAGAGAACACTACACTAAACCTTTAGGATCTTGAAAATTTGAGCTCTTTTAGTATTGATAATAGTTTCTCTAAGTAAATACTATCCAGCACTTCACTCTCACATTTTTTTCCTTTAAAAATAGGAATGTAGATTTCTGTGAACATATAGAGAATTTTCATATTCATTGAATATATGGAAAAATTTTAATTGAAAGACATATGAAAATAATTGTTCATCAAAAAACCTGATCAACAATTATTTATTAAGTGTTTTGTGCTAAACATTATTCTAGGTGCTAGGGATAGAAAATAAAAGAATGAAATAATTTCTGCTTGCCAGGAGTTTACATTCAAGTGTGGGAGACAAATATACATAAAATATCTGGAGTACAAATATAAAGTTAAAAAATAACGTATAAAATTGTTAAACATAAAGTAATTTAGGTAAGAGCATTAATTGGGGGAATCAAGACAGTCTTCATTCAGAAGATGGTGCTTAAGTTTTGTTTTAAAGGAAAAAAAAGATTTTGTTAGAAATGAGGAGGTAGAATTCTAAGCATGTGGAAGGACCAGTGCAAAGGTATGGAGGTGAGAAATGAAATGCTATTGGCAAGGAATAGACTGAAGGCCAGTTTATCTGGATCACAAAGTGCTAGAGCGAAAGTATTGTCCACGAAGGCTGGAAAGAGACATTAGAGTCAGGTTATTTTGATCTTTAAAAGCTAAACAGAGGCATTTGTATTTTTATTTTAGAGACTATAGGAAACCATTAGAGTTGTTTAAGCAGAAGAATTAAATGGTTAGATTTGTACTTTTAAAAAAATTCCTTTGTCCAGCAGTGCAGGAGTAGGGAAGGGGAAGACCTAAGGCAAAATGGTCAGTTAGGAGGCTGTCACAATAATTCAGGAAAATGTGTCTGAAGTAGAGTGGTGGCTGTGTGAGCAGAGAGAAGAATCAGATGTGAGAGAGGTTATGAAGGTAGGTTCAAAAATGATCATTAGTCTAAACAAGTAGTGATTTTATATGAGAAATAACTTAAGTAACTTGTAATTGTAAATCCTCACCTCCCCCCAGTCAATAAGAAAAATATTTAAGCACAATGAATAAGAATAATGTTTATGAAAGACAAAAGACACATATATCAGTGGATTATTGGATGTAGAAGCAAAGGATTTCATCTTCAATGACAACAACTTTGGAAGAATGGTTCAGAATATCAAAATCATTCTTTAAGGTCCAATTGGACTGTTTTGCTCTTGCTGCTGCCACCTATTCAGGGACTCCTGGTTTGCTAGTCCCCATCTTGGCGGAACAGATCTTTCCTGCTGATGTTTTAAATTGTCTTCAGCTGGAAAATTATTTCATAGATCTTTTTTGTGGTTTTTGATGCTCTTAAATTTGTTTAGAGTCATTATTTAAAGGTATTTGGAGAACTTTGAAGGAGAGCTCAGGTGAGTCCCTACCTTCACTCCACCATTTTGGCTTGGTCTCCACAGTTTCCCTTACCTGCTCTTTATTTATAAGCAGCAGACAAAATACACATACAGCTTAACATTTCTGCTGGCCAACATAGTTATATATTAAGTAAAAATAAGTGAGGATCTTTTTCCTCATGAAGAATGCTCTGGAACCATTCCTGGTTTTAGGACACACTGTGAAAATATATGTGTGTGTAACTATTTCTGACTGAATATGAATCATCACTCAGAAATATAATGAAGGGTTTCTTAATGGCTGCTGAGCCAGAGGATCTGGTGACTCAGTGGATGTACGATAGGTACTGCCTTATCCCTCTGTCTCTCTTTTTCTCTGGCCATAAAGTGTGTGGACTGTTTTGAGCCGCATCCCAAGTCAGGCTGCACTTGATCTTGGGAAGTCTGGAGCTTTGTATCTGTATTATCTTGGCAAGTCTAACACTAGAACTGGACTGCTTCTCTTTTGGGTTTCCTTTCCTTGAACTTTGTGAATTCCAAAGGTCCAGTGGTCTACAAACATAGCAAAGGCAGCATCCACTGGAGCTTTTAGTTTTATTTATGATGATAGAAGAAGGGACTAGTAGAAAATGAAGCTTCTGCATCAGAAGCCAGTTATTAAAAAGGAGGCTGATCTAAGATTAGTATTAAATTAGATAATATCGAGCCAGGTAAAATATAAAATGACTGATTAGTGGTTTTGAAAATCTCTTATTTTCTAATAAAATATTAACTACTATTTGAATGGTGCTTTTAAGGTTTGCAAACCCCCTTCTTAATAAAGACAGGTTTCTTAAATTTACTATAAAACCTCATTAGGAAACAGAAATGCCAAGCTATGTATATGTAATATATCTAAAACTTACAAATAAAGAGAAGATAAAAGAGATTTTATGTTCTTCATCCTAAAAAGATGAAATGTATGAACTTGGTGACAATTTAAAATCATAATTTACTTGGCAAAATATATGGACTGACAAAGTACATATGGACTGAACAAACCTGACAATCTGTTCAGAATTCATATTCCCTAAACATAATATTGTAAGATGAAAAAAGTCCCAGGCTTTAATGGAGTAAAGAAAGACATTTACATTTAAGAAAGAAATCAGGCTTTTGATTCCAAATGTGCATTGGAAAGAAGCATGTTGGCTTAATCACTTCATTGAAGAAATATTTTATGAGGTTAGGCAGTTGGAAATATGAAGGTCAAATTTCTTTGAATTTGAACCAAACATAATTTTTTGAATTTAGAATTGGGCAAACCAAATATCTAGATACAAAATAAGGAAGAACAACTTTGAACTTGTGGACCCCAGCATTAGTTTCTCATTGATGGAAAAATAAAATCCAAATTGAAAGCAACATATATCAATAAATGACTTTGCTAGGAGATGGGAGGGACCCCAGAATCAGTCCAAAACCTGTGTGACAAGCCCTCCTAACTTAATTTTAAGCAGCTGTTCTCTAGTCTTCCTGCATGTCCTGTCCTTGCTCTGGATTCTTTTTCTTCATAAGTTTTTTTTTTAACTTCTGTTTCCCCCATTCTATTTTCCTTTTTGGATCATTTTCCTCTACTACACAAGACTTTTTTCAGAGAAAAATTACAGAGCAATTTTTTTTTCTATCCATTGTACATCATACTCAAAACAAGCCAGTCCAAAACACAACTAAATTGTTTGCTTTTAGCCTTTTGTAATAGGGGTTTGAAAACAGACTGGAATGTTGGGTTTTGTAGTTTGCAAGGACAAGTATTTTTTTTTTCACCTCTGAGGATGATTTGGACCATTGCCATCTCTGAGCTGGAAGGCAGACTTGAGTCATACCTAGGTGTTTTAAGAAAGAAACTGAGAGGATGGGGTGGGAACTAGCAATTTGGTGGAGCCAGACCCCACCCCTGACTTGGAATTAAGGAAAAGAAACAGAAAGAAATAATGGCATGGGAGCAAAAGGGGAAAAGAAGCAATTGAAAGGAGAGCTGAGTTGTAATAGAGAAGGATGGATTGAGATGGGTTGTCAATGTCCCTGTTGTCATTTTGAAACAGAGATCTTGTACTGAAGCTGCCAGATGTATTTACCTTTTCTAGGACTGAAGGAAGGTCCTAAAAAAATCTTTTTTCCCCTCAGTTTCCCTGTCCCATGACTATCTAGTTATAAGGATTGTAATATATTCTGCTTACATTTTTAAAAATCTAAAGATTTCCTGTGTTCTTATTTTACTCCAAATAAAAAGAAGCCTAGAATGAGTTAGAAATTTAAATTTAATTTTGTTTTTCTCAATACCCCCTCTCTTTCTTCCTCTCCTCCATCTTGGCTTTCTTAAAAAAATAGGGAGAGAGAAAGAAAAATTACTTTCTCTTCTTTTTCCTTATCCATCTGCTCTATTCTTTTCTTCATAAGTTTTTTTTTTAAACTTCAGTTTCCCCCATTCTATTCTCCTTTTTGGATCACTTTTCTCTACTGCACAAGACTTTTTCAGAGAAAAATTACAGAGCAATTTTTTAAAATTTAAATTTAAAGTCTGGCAGAGAATTAAATCTCTGTCTAAATGTTAAGAATTCCCCTAATTGAGGGCCCTTGGCCTATTGTGATTATATTAATAATTTTTTTATCTGATATTTGTAATTGTTCAAATTATTTTTTTCAGTCCTGCCTAATTCTTTGTGATCCCATTAGGGGATTTCTTGGCAAAGATACTGGAATGATTTGCTATTTCCTCTCCAGCTTATTTTACAGGTGAGGAAATTGAGGTAAACAGAGTTAAATGATTTACCAAGATCACACAGCTAGTAAATATGTAAGGTCAAATTTGAATTTAGGTCTTTCTAACTCCAAGCACAACACTCCATCCATTTACCATGTAGCTGTCCATTGTCTGATATATAGTCAATCCAATATCAAAGAAAGGGATCAAGTAAACCTAAGACCATTATAAAGCGCTTAGGTTAAGAATGAGTTAATAATGGAGTATGGCTAGAAAAGAGGTGGGGGGAGCAGAAAGGAAAGACAAGAGATGATAAAAAAAATGATCACACCTTAAATCATCACTTAGAGAGAATATAAATGAGACTTGGGAAGGAAAATAGCTCTTTCCCTTCCCGGAAGAGAGAAACGAGTAGGGCTATAGGATTAAACACTAGACAATTAACTCCATCCTCCCAACACTACTGACCTATGTTAGACTTATGATTGAAATAGTGAATTCCTTCGACCCTCCCATTTTTATTTTTCCTTGTGCCCCATATTTCTTATATACAAAACAAGATGAACTAGAAATTCTAAGTGGGCAAAGAGCTAAGATTAAATGTGTAGAAATGATTGAAACTTAGTGGGATGGATTCATTAAGTTAATGTGAAAAGAAAAACCCCTACAAGTTGTGGGAAGATGTGATGAAACCAAGAAAAATCTTTTGGAAAAGGTAAGATTTGAGATGAGTCTTGAAGAAAGCCAGGGAAGCAAACCAAAAAGCATAGGGAAGAATCAGAAAATTTTAGGAACCAGAACACTTAAAGTGTCCAGTTCCCATAACTGTAAGATCTTATAAAGCCATATTTGAGAACTGTTTATTCTTTCCCTGTCAGATTCTTTGTATTTATTAGCTATTCATGATCATCCAACTGCCTTTGATTTTTTATCTTAATTTTATGTTTTATCTCCCATTTGGAAATTGTCACTAGAGATGTCTGAATGTCAAACAAAAAAAAAAAAAATTCTGTTGGTTCAACAACTCTCTCTGAAATTGCTTATAATAATAATAAAAAATATGTGTCCAACGGAATTAGACAAAACAAAGTAATGTTTGTTTTTTCCACATTTGTTTACTTAAGAATCTTTATCCTTTTTAGGACAGTGTGGAATAAAGAGAAAAGTACACCTATTAAGAACTCTTATGTGGTTAAGGTAGGTGATCCAAAGGCAAAAGAAGAGAAAAATGGAGAGAAGAACCAAAGTCAGAGCCCCCCTAAGAAGAAGTAAAAAGAACTGATGAATAAAGAAGAGGAAAAAACTGCTCTTTCTCCTCTCTCACTTTTGATCCTAAGGAGAAAAGGTTGGGGGAATAAAACATTGAAAAAAAAAAGTTAAAACTCATTACATAGCATGAAGAAAGAAATAAATGATTAGAGAGGAATCAATTACTCATGGATGGATCATAGTAATATAATAAAATACTACCTAATTAATTTTCCAATCAATACAACCTACATTAATTTGTAGATTTAGTGTTAAGCCAAATTTTTAAGATACAGTTATAAAACTAGACAAAATAATAACAAAATTCTTCGGGAAGAACAAAAGGTCAAGGATCTCAAGGCAGAGAATGAAAAATAGTGAAAAGGAGGGAGGCTTAAAGTGCCAAATTTCAGACTATACTACAAGACAGTTATTATTAAAAGCATTTGGTGTAGTTTAAAAAATACAAAAAATGATCAATAAAAGAAATTGGGGACACAAGATCCAGAAGCAATTGAACATAATAACAGTGTTCAATAAAGCCAAGAATATTAATTTCTGATATAAGGATTTATCATTCAACAAAAACTGCTGTAGAAATTAGGCTTAGATTAATATCTCATGCCATATACAATAATAAGCCCCAAATGGATACACAATTCAAATATTAAAAGTCATATCCTAAATAAATTACAGAAGCAAGAAAGATTAACTATATTTTTATTAATATAAGTAGGACAGGTTCTTGACCAAAGTAAGAGAGAGAATCATAGCTTTAAAACAAACAATTTTGTTTATAATGTAATATATTGATATTGTACATATTTTTTCTATTTATTTCATTTTGCATCAGTTCTTGTGAAACTTTTCTTGGTTCTCTGTATTAATCATCTTTATCATTTTTACAAAGCATTAATGATCTTTTATGTTGATATACTACTATTTGTTTATCCATTTTCCAGTCCATTTTCAGTTTTTTTGCTATCACAAAAAGTGCTCCTCTAAATATTTGGTTCCATATTGTTTTCCAGAATGATTGTGCAGTCCATAGCTCCACCAAAAGCAGTCCTGTCTTTCTAAAACCCTTCCAATATTGATTATTCTATTTTCAGTCACCTTTGCCATTTTGCGAAGTGAAATCTATTGAGGTTGATTTGCATTTGTCTTATTAGTGATTTTTAGAATTCTTTCATAGAATTGTAAACAGTTTGCAATTTTTTGAAAAATTCTTTATATTCTGTGAACACTATTGAGGAATGACTTTTGTTTTTATGTGAGCATACACACATATATATACACATGTTTATCATATATGTATGTATATATATTTGTGATGAAAAATTCTCAATTATGTCTTTGATATAAGAAAACTATATTTATCTAACTTGAAAGTGATTATTCTCTTTAGTAGTCAACTGAGAAATGGGAAAATAAGTACCGATAGAATATATACTTTCCATTCAACCTAATATTTAGCATTCTGCAGTAAGGAATTAGGAATAATGAAGACAGTTCACATCTCTTATTCTACTACTTATTCTCTCTTGACCTTGGTTTCTTATCTGTAAAATGAGGAGGTTAGACAAAATGATTCTAAGGTCTCTTTTAGAACTAATTAATCAACAAACATTTATTAAGCACTTAATTTATGCTGGACAAATAACCTTCCAAGGCCACATAATTACTTCCAAAGAGAAGCTCTTCTCTTCCCTCTATTATTTAATCTACTTGGTTCTTGTTGGCTTTACTGCCAATCTTCTCCAATAGTCCATAGTCATGGGGATTAGTAAAAACTTGCCTCTATGAATTCTCTTTAAGAAAGTCTTTTGTAATGTAGGAAAGTGATCTAAGATGAGGGAATAAAAAAAGGGAAAATTGAAGTCAGAGAAGTCTTATGAAGAAAAGGATAGAAAAGGAAAAATAAGGGAAAATAATTATTCGTTTTCACCTTTGTTCCTAAAAGGTTCAAGATGGGGAAAGGAGAGAATGCTGAGAAATACAAAATTAAATCGACATTGATTTGAAAAAAATATGTAATCTCAGCCTTCAAGCAAATTAAGACTTTGAAAGCTATACTTATGATTCAGGATTAAACATGCTGCCTGTGTATAGTGTATTATGACACAGCTATATATAGATTTGCTATTTAAATACATATAGCCCATCCTGAAGGGGCAGCTAATGGCACAGGGGGAAGAGTGTCAGGTCTGGACTCATCTTTCTTTTTTCTTTTTTTGATTATTATTTTATTATTTTTGATTATTTTTTTTATTATAGCTTTTTATTTACAAGTTATATGCATGGGTAATTTTACAGCATTGACAATTGCTCCAAACAAACCTTTTGCTCCAATTTTTCCTTTCTTTCCCCCCATCCCCTCCCCCCAATGGCAGGTTGACCAATACATATTAAGAATGTTAAAGTATAAATTAAATACAATATAAGCATACATTGGACTCATCTTTCTGACACAGGTGAACTCTGTAAAAATTGTGTAAAATTATCGCTAAAACTATGCCCCCTTTGATCTGCAAAAGAAGAGAGACTGGGGTGGCCCAGTCTCCAGAGAGTCTAGGAAGAGGCATATTTTCCAGACCAATATTCAATTGGAAATCACCCTGCATTGAAACTGGATCCTTCATTTAGGCTGAAAAAGCCTTCAAAGTGATTTTAATTCAGTTGGGAGATCCTGATCTGATAATCAGTTCAAACTGCCTCTAAGATCTGCTCATAAAATAGGTTTCTGTTCACTCATTCTTTGCAAAACTCTTCAAGAGATTTGTCCACTAAGAGAGAGCCTCTTCGTGAAAAATAAATCTTCCTTTTTACCATTAATATTTCGGGTTCGTGAATTCTTTCATGAAGGAGTTGTGCCTCTGACTAAAAGAGGATTCCCACAACTCTCTGCACTGCCACTAGAACAGCATCATTTCCATTTTATGTTTGTAAGAGAGGGTGATCAGGACCTTCCCTCATCTTCCAGATTGGAGTATTTATTTCCTCTGGGTTTGGGCCTGTTGTATTTTGATTGTCTGGGGAGAGACATAACTTCTTGCTTAGCTCCAAAGGACTTGTACTTTCAAATGACATAATTTTAAAATTTATTCTGTATTTACCTTATATATTCCTACCTGGTTATATGTAGTCTGTCTCATTAGAAAATGAGCTCCTTGGAGGGAGAGACTATTTTTGACTTTTTCTTTTTCTTTTGCTTAGCATAGTGCCTGGTACAGACCAAGTACTTAATAATTGCTTTTTGATGATTGACTGACTATATCATTTGAGATCACAACAATAACAATAATGATAGAAATTATATAACACTTTAAGGTTTGCCAGGTCCTTTATGATTATCTCATTTTATCCTCACAACAACTCTGGAAAGTAGGAACTATTATTATCCTCATTTTGCAGATGGGGAAACTGAGGCAGAGAATGGTCAAATGATTTGCTTAAGGTAAAATAGCTACTAAATGCATGAGGTAGGATTTGAACTATTTTCCTGATTTAGATCCCAGTGCTAACTACTATACCACCTAATTGCCTATGAGATAAGGAAAATAACGATAATGATATGGATCTGTGAAAGGTTTGATCAATATTTGGAATTCACTGGAGATCTAGCACCCACTTACATATCATATACATTTCATAGAAACCTTTTATTTCAATATTTTAATTAGCTGGTCTCCTATGTATTTGGATCTCCACATTCCCTCCCTGCTTTGGCTTTCAAATATGATTTGTGTTCACTAGTTTGAGTCTTTCTACTTTGATTGTTATCGTCATTTATTGTTTTGGTTAGGCAGTAATATTTTAATAATTTAGATTCCTCACTTTTCTGGGGTTTTCATGAACATGGAATTTTTTATGCTTGAATCTTGTAAAGCAATGTGACAATGGTCCTGTCAATCACACATGATGGTATTTTGTTGCTACCATTTGGCTTAGCTCTTTCCATGATTACTTTATTTTTTTGTATTCTATAAGAGGTAACTCAGTTCATTAAGATTAGAGGTAGGGCCCCTTGTGGGATAGTGGTACCCCCTGGGCTATGGGCAACATGTTAAAGGAGACTGACCTATAAAAGTGTGAGTCAAGTATCTTCCAGTTTCCCTCTTCTCCCATCCCATCCCTGACTCATTATGCCCCAGTGCCAGGGAAAACATTTAAAATAGTTAATAAATATTTATTAAACACTTATTGTATGCTAGTCATTGTGCTAATCACTGGAGATCCCAAGGGGGAAAAAAAAAAAAAGGCAAATGACTGACAGTCCTGCTAAAAGAGTCCTTTAGCCTAGTTGGGGTAGGGAGAGGCAACATGCAAACAGTTATGCACAAATAAGATATGTACATGATAAATTGCAAATAATTGCTAAAGGGAAGGCAATAAAATTAAGATAAATAAAAAAGACTTCCTGTAGAAAATTAAATTTTATCTGGGACTTGAAGGAAACCAGGGATAACAGGAGACAGCACTAAGTAGGGAGCAGATTCCAGGAATGGAGGACAACTAGTGATATTGCCCAGAATCAAGATGGAGTATAAAGAAACAGCAAGGAGACCATTGTCATTGTATTACAGAGTTGTATAACAACAACAATGGAGGAAGGGGGGAGTAAAGGTCAAGAAAACAACCATTTCCTCCAAGGAATTAATAGTGTCCTTTCAGAAAAAGTTATTCAAGGTGTGAGGTAATAAACATCAGGTTGTTATTCAGTTGTTTCATTCATGTTTGATTCTTTTTGATTCCATTTGAGGTTTTCCTGGCAAAGATACTGGAGTGGAGAGGTTTGCCATTTTCTTCTCCAGCTTATTTTACTTGAGGAAACTGAGGAAAATAGTGTTAAATGACTTGCTGTGGGTCAAACAGCTAGTAAGTGTCTGAGGTCAGATTTGAATTCAAGAAGAGGAGTCTTCCTGAAGAATTTATATCACATGAAAAATTCATAATAGCCATTGTTTTTGACAAAATGGACATTTATTTGTAGAAGAGGTTACAGATAAAATGAAGAGATACAATAGACACCAGGAATGGTAAATATGAAATGGATTTGGGAGAGCAATAAGGTTACCAAGGAAAGAAGTTTGAAAGAAACTATTAAAGAAATATGCCATGAAGTAGGAATATTCCATTGACTAGCAGGATAGAAGGATTTAGCACCTTAAAAGAGTTAGTGTAAAGAAGGAGAAGGATACCATGAGACAGAACCTATGGTGGGCTAACCTGAAAGGGATTCAGCAAAGATGGCATGGGCCATGGACAGATTTATAGGAGAAATTTAATCTTGGGGTTTACATAATTTGTATTTCTGACTGAACACAGCAAGATGACCTCCACAGAAGGTAGGACTATAAAGCTGACTATCCTATCTGTGTCCTTCCCTGCTTGCTTCAGGAAGTAATAGCAGTATTTCAAGGCATTCTCTGCTAACTCTGGTGATCCAAGACCTCATCACTACTGTGGTAGATATCAGTATAGTATAGTTATTTATTTCTTCCATCATAGAACAAATGCCTAAAACACCAAGAATTCATTAACACATATTTAAATTATGACTAATAGTCATTGCCTCTATATACTTTCTGAAGAGGTAATGATTCCTAGAAGACTTGTAAGACTGTGAAATAGATATTTCAAACTCAAGTCAACTTATCAAAAAGCATTTATTAAGTACTTCTGAAGGGCTAGGAACTGTACTTAGAGCTATACAAGCAAAACTAAAAATAGTCCTTGCACTCAAAGAATTTGTAGTCTAATGGAAGAAGATTCTATAAAAGGAAGATGAAAACCAAAGACTTGAAAAGAGAAAGGTCCTTACTGGGGTTTGTTGAGGGTGAGGGGAGGAAGAACCTTGGAAATTCAGGAACAGAGAGAGCTCAGAGAAGAATGAAATAATGAAGAAGGAGCAGACATAACTGACCTAGGCAATTTTTAGACGCCAGGAGAAACTAATGAATCACAGGAATAGAGTCGGGAGAAAAATGAGATGCGAATGTTCACTGAGGATATGAATTGTGGAAGCAGAAGAGGCAGCCAGAGACTTATAATTTGGTCCTAGGCGAGCACATTTATTTACTGCCATTTATAAACAGTCATTCTAGCTGCTTTTTTCTCCATCCAACAGACCATCATCAAACTGAAATCTACAGGGAGAACTGGCATTGCTTATCCAGAGCAGAAGTTTTTCTTTTCCTTCTATTATTTAAACTTCCTGGCTTCATTGCCAGTCATCTCCTACAGCCCTGATCACCTCCTCTTACAAATACAAAATTGGGGGGAATGGTGATTATACTACATCCCTCACAAATCTATGAGGAAATTATTTTGCAATCCTTAAAGGCTTATATAAGTGTGAGCTATCTTTATTACTATGTTGGTGCTATTACCACTTTTTTTTTTTTTTAGTGCTTTTTGTAAGTCCATCTTGTTTTTGTAATGCTGTCAAGATAGCATAGTCCTTACTTAATAACACTGTTGTCATACAATTTTATGTAAGAATCTCTCCGGCAAATTTATGGTAAATGCTTTCTGTGAAGTAGAGATCAGATATAGCTATAAAGAAACACTGAAATTTTTCTTTCTTCCTTTTTTATTTAAAACTTTTATTGCTGTCTTGTGTTTTTAGATTATAGTCATTTCCAGATGTGATACCATTCCTCAGTCAATGGGTTCTTGTGGTAATTCTCTTGTTAATCGGAGCTTGTGGAACTCTCTTGAGCTAAACATTATTTTACTGTGGAGGAAATAAAGAATTGGCCAATTCAGTCATGTTTTACTCTTCACTGATATCTTGTTGGTAGAACTGTGAACTGATCCAGCTGTTCTGGAGAGCTACTTGGAACTGTGCTCTAAGGACTATGAAATTGTGCATTCCCTTTGATCCAGCAATACCACTGCTAGGTTATTCCAAAGACACCAAAATGGAAAAAAAAAGAGAAAAGGATCTATTTGTATAAAAATATTTAAAAGAGCTCTTTTTTGTAGTGGCAAAGAATGGGAAATCAAAGGGATCCCCAACAATTGGAAATGGCTAACCAAGCTGTGATATATGATTTTTAAGAAGTCCTGAATAATTTGTTGAACTGAAACTAAAGAATTGGTCCCTGAGGCAAGCACAGAGAAAGCACTGATAGAGATCAGTTTAGCTTCATTGTCCCACTTTCTGGGGAGGTCTTCCAATTTGAAATACAACTTATGTCAAACCTCTGAGACCCACCTTCTATAGAAGTCTTGAGCAGTTTTACCTTGCTATGCCCTGTCATGAATCCCAGTCATGTCCTTGAGATTAAATTTCCTCTATAAAATCCACATTTGGGCCATCCCATGGCTGCTACCCTTCTTTGGATCAGTCTGCCATGGCTCTCTGCTTTGTGGTGTCTTTCCCTTTCTCCTGTGCCATGTGGTATCTCTCCTAATCCCACTCTGCTCCCCAACCCCTCTTCTCCTCCTTACACTAACTCTTTTAGGATGCTAAGTTCCTTTCAGGATTTAGCTTGCCAGCTAAGGGCATGTTCCAAACTCATGGGATCCTCCCGTTCTACTGGGTAATTGTGAATTGAGGAACTTGTCTTTCATATGCTCTCCCATTCTATTTCATATTTACCTTTCCTGATGTCTACTGTATCCCTTTGTTCTGTCTGTAACCTATTCCCCTAAATAAATCTATCTTTTGCCAAAGAGAATGGCCACTGTGATCATTCCTCACACAACTGAGCCCCAACTTTTGGTGCTTCCCATCATCTGGTGTCTACATCATGTTGGTCCTCAAAACACATCAATTGTGATAGAATATTATTCTGCTGTAAGAAATGACAGGAAGATGATTTCGGAATAATTTAGAAAAACTTACAGGAACTCATTCAAAGTGAATTTAGCAGAACCAGGAGAAGTTGTATGTAGTATCATCAATTGTTGTTTGTCCTTCATTCTCAAAGAGAACTGTGACATTGGGAAGATGAAAGTAAATTGAATTTAAGTGAGGGAGGGTTGTGCAAAGTCATGGCTTCACTTTTTGCTCTGGAGCCATCTAAGTCCAGTAGTAAGATATAGATCTATATCTTGGGCCAGATGGCCCTGGATGCAGTGGGAGACTTTTAAAGCTAAGGTTTTTCCTAGGTCTCAGTTTGATTGAGGCAATTTCCATTTAGTGATTCAGGGTAGGTAAGAAATGAGGTAGAGAATGTTCTCTTTTACTTAGTCAAAAAAAGTTAGTCTGTGAGGGGAAGATTTTCAGGATTTTGGCCAAAATAGAAGCAACTGATATTTATTAATATTTATATATGAATATATAGCAAATGCTATATATTTTGAACCTCAGACAATGACCAGGTAAGGCTTGGGTTAGTACCTATTGTTGTCAGATCAATGACTTGCAAGTGAATTAGAGTTAAGTGAATGAGTTCTGAGCAAAGTCATCAGTAACAGCAATATTGGATGATGAAAAACTATGAATAATTGAGTTATTCTCAGCAATACAATGATCAAGACAATCCCAGAAGACTAATAATGAGGCATCCTATCTGCCTCCAGAGAAAGAACTGATTTTTTAAAAATACAGATTGAAGCATGTTATTTTTCATTTTTATTCATTCATTCATGTTTTTTTTTAAATTTAGTTTTCTTATATAAAAAGACCAATATGGAAATGCTTCAAGTGATTGCATATGTAATCTAATTGCTTACTGTCTTAGGGAAGGAGGGAAGAGAGGGAAAGAGAAAATTTATAAATAAAAACTTTAAAAAATGTTTAAAAATTTTAGCTTGCAATTGAAGAAAAATAACATATTATTATTATTATTTTTTAAAGTCATGTTTGACTTTTTGTGACCCCCCCACAGACCTCAGCATTTCAGGACTTTTTTTTCCTTTTCCACTACCTCTATGCTTAGCAGATAAGAAAGCTTGATTTATTCTCTAGTCCTTTTTGGGAGGCCCTTGATTCAAATGTAAGCTTTAAGTAATTTTTCCTCATGACTCTGAGATGGGACGTGAAGAGCCAAAAAGTTTAAAGAAAAAAGGTCTGCCTCCTTTGTTTAAAAACTACACTTCCTTTGGACTGGTCTTGGTCCCTGTGTGCTGGACCCAGAGCTAAAAGAGGCCTGAGTGGAGAGAGAGAGGGCAAATACCCCAGTGCCCCTCAGCCTAGCTTTAGTTCACATCTTCATAGCTAGATTTTATCGAATTATTTGATAAACTCTCTTTTACTAATCCAAGGAATGTTAATCAAGAAATTTCTCTGATCAACTTGATGAATTTATAGGGAGGGGGTGAGCTTTTAAAAATCATTGCTAATAATAACAATAGCTAACATTTATACATTCTTCAAGATTTGCAAAGCACTGTATATGTGACATCTCATTTATCCCTCACAACAACCCTGTGAGGTAAATATATTATCATCCCCATTTTACAGATAGGGAAATTGGAGCAATTGGCAGCTGCCCTCTTGACTAATAGCTAACTCCTATATAGCATTTACTATGGGCTGGGCACCTTGATAAGTAGTTTACAATTACTACCTCATTTAAAATTCACAATAGTCCTGTGTGGTAGATGCCATGATTATCTCCATTTTACAGATGAAGAAACTGAGGTAAACAACGGTTGAAATGAAATGTATCTCTAGTAAGTATATGAAGTCTATTGAATTCAGGTCTGAATTCAGGTCCTGGCCTGGGGTTCTAACCTTGCTGCCTAACTTTCCTAGATTTTCTTAGAATCACCCTGGCAGATCATTTTACCTCTGAATTTCTCACACTGGACTTCTCTCATCTGCTGTCATCTCTTCCTTTAATTGGCTGGTTCCTCCGTGAATCTCCATTTTAATGGGGACACTCAGGCTAGCCACGACTTCATTCCCCTTCAGTCTGTACTCGTAGCTCTCCAGATTTTCTCTACCTTATCCCAATATGGGTATCCCCTTCCTCTTTTCTTCCTTCTTTCACTTTAGCCTTCTTTTATGTGTAGCCTTTTCCCATGAGTGCAGAATCCCCTTAAAGTCAGGGACAGTCTTTTTGCTTGTATTTCTATTCCCAGCCTTTAGCACAGTTTCTGGCACATAATAAATGCATCTTGTCTTAAACAACTTGCCTAGGATTACAGTTACTCAGATCTTGATGCTTTAGCCACTGTATCAGCTAGCTATGGTTTTTTTTTTGGTGGGATTTGACTAGGACTGTTGGGAATGTGGGATTTTGAGAAGGAGATGCCAATTTTTACTGGCCACTTAATTTCACTTTCTACCTTTTGTCTGGAGAGATGCTGAGAGCACAGGACGCTCTTAGTTGTATCTTTGAATAGATTCACAACAAAGTATATTTATTTATACAAATCAAAAGGGAATTTCCTGAACAATGTTGTTCCTAGATTCTGGCCTCCTATTTAGAAAGGGGAGGGATTATTTCTTACTTTGAATAATTCAATAATCTAACAATCTAGCCAAGAAATGGGGATTTCTCGGGCAGTGATTGGGAATGTAAGAATTTAATCTTCTTGAGGCCAGAGAAAGGGAATTTCCTATTTAGAATCATCTTTAAAAAAATTTTTTTTTTTAAAATTTGTGGTATAAAACAAACACATAGTAAAATAAAATAAAAAAAGATGATTGCACTTGAAACTGTAAATCTATTATGTAAAACTTGCTATTTCTTTTAAACATATCATAAAATTATCATGAAAATTTCTTTTTTTTTCTTTTTTCCCTTTTTTCTCTTTTGAGATAGCTATTATTACACACACACGTATTTATGGGTATATATGTATATATATACACACACACATTTCTAAAATATATGTATATATGTAAAATTTTTTTATACATGCTTCTATTTATTGGTTATTTCTCTGTAAGAATCATTTTCAAATTCTATCTAGAAGAGGGAGCTTAAGTTCACAGTCACAAAGATGAAAGGAACCTTAGAGAGGCACTTCAACTCATTGATTTTAACTATGAAGTAACTGAAGTTTGCCTCAGGTGACTTGCCCAAGTCTAAGGAGGAAGTAAGTATCAAAGGCAGAATTCCTGACTCTGTATCCTTTCTTCTGCCTCATCTTTACCTCAATTTCCTGGGAAACACTAGTAACAGAGATTACCCTGCAACTTCAAGTTTAAGAGGTGGCACTAAAAAGGGAATTTTTGGAGCAATATTCTTCTTGAAGAAAGGAAGATTTCACACATGACTCTTGGTTCTGTAGGAAACAACAGCAATGAGCCAAAAGCTATGATATGGAACTGTACAAGACTTGGACTTGACACTCTGCTACTAAATTGGTTTATTTTTTGTTCCTCTTTTTGAAATCTGGGCTTGCCTTCCTTGAAGTTCCTCTCTCTCTCTCTCTCTCTCTCTCTCTCTCTCTCTCTCTCTCTCTCTCTTTCTCTTTCTTTCATTTCTTGAATGGAGTGCAGACCCCAGGGTGATACTGTGAGAAGATTGTATGTAGAACTCATTCTCTGGCTAAATGGTATCTCCAAAGAAGCAGGAGGATTTTTTTGATCATTAATGGGAATATTGTCCCTATTACTTCCAGACTTAAACTTAAATAAACTTAAAAGCCAGTTTGACTTTTCTCTGCCTTTTTCAAAACTCAGTTTAAATATCACCATTTATAGGATTTCTTTTCTGGTCCACTCAGCTGCTAATGCCTTCCCCTTTCAAATACCTTCATTGGCTCTGTACATGTCTTCTATGTATCTGGTTATTTATATATTTTTCTCCTCATCAAGATGTATGTTCCTTGAGGGGAAGAATGATTGCTTACTTTCTTTATATCTTCATCACTTAGCACAGTGCCTGGCACATAATGAGCAATTAGCAAATGCTGGTTGACTAACATTGATTATTGGTCAAATTATTGTGTCAAATTAAATCAACAAGCATTTATTAAGCACCTACTGTGTGCTAGGTATTATGCTAAGGATTGGAAAGGTAGAAGGAATCCAAGGGCTCTAAATACCAAACAGGATTTTTGTTTGATGCTATTGGTGCTAGGGAACCACTGGTACTTTTTGAGGAGGGAAATGACACGATCAGACCTTCTTTTAGGAAAATCAATATAACAGCTGAGTGGAGAATGGGCTGGAGTGGTGTATTTTCTACATTTGTATTTCCAGCACTTAGTACAGTGCCTGGCATATAGTAAGCACTCAATAAATGTTTGTTGACTGACTGTTTTTAACTCCTTTATGTGTTTTCTGTAAGACCTGACTCTGAACTGTCTGGAGGGTTGGGTGGGGCATGTACTTCCTTCTCTCCAGCTCTAAGCCTTTAGCTCATGACCTTCTAGGCAAGTTTGCGCCTGGGATAGGACCATTTCCTGTTTGTGTCTTTTTTCCTTTGGCACTGGACTTTGGGAGATATTGAGAGGCAGCTGACAATTTTCCCCTTCCTGGTCACTCAACATGCAATATAGTAGTGATTATTGGAGTAGTTACAACTTCAACATCTACAGAAATAGACCAATAATGAAAGAATAACTAGCAGAGAGAGACCACAATGGAAAGAAAAAGTCCACTTGGAATTAATTGGACGATGCTCAGGCTAAAAAAAAAAAAAAAAAAAAAAAAAAAAAAGAAATTCATAAAGAAATGAATGTACTAGTCAAAATTGGTTACTGCATCCTGTTCTAAATCATTCTGTGATTTAAAAAAAAAATTTGCTTAGAATCTCCTTTTCTGGGTAAGGAAAGAAAACAAAAATTACCTATTCCGTAGTGGAATTATGTTTATATTGTGTGTATCTCATAGCCCATGTCCCAGCTCAGGCGAGCCCAAAGCCCACCTCAATCTGACTCAGATCTTAATCTATTTGAGAACCCAGAATCAGTTCAATGCAGCTATTCTAGGGCAGGATAATGAAGAAAAATCAACCTAAAAGTAAAAAAACTAAAGTTCAAAGCCACAGCCCTACTATCGACCGACTGTGATACCATAGACAAGTCATTATTTCTACACTGAGCCTTCCCAGTATAATTAAGACAATCCTTTCACATATTTCTATCAGGATTAAATGAACTCCAATTCAATGAATATTTATAAAGCCCTTACTATGTGCTAAGTACTCTACAGAGACAAAAATGAAATGCTCTCTGACCTTGAGAAACTGATATTCTACTGGGGGAGAAGGGACACTATATGTAATGAGTAGAGATGATATATAAATAATTATATAATTTTTAAAGGAAAGAAGATCTAAAAATACCTTGGAAGGGAAGGTTTGTTGGCTGAATCCAGAAAGCTTTATATGAGAGAGAGTAACTGAGTTATACTTTTTGAGGATCTGGGAATTCCAAGGAGGAGAGGTGAGTCAGGAGTGCATTTGATACATGGTAGACCACCTGAGCAAAGACACAAACATAGCAGATGTAATGTTACATACGGGAAACAGCTACAGGTCAGTTTGACTTGGAACAGGAAATACATTTTTTAGTGTCTGTGTCATTAAGTTCACCCTGGCTGGGAAAGACTCATAACATTTTAGTGCTTTAGGAAACTCTCTAAGTGAGTAATTTGCAGAGCAGTTGGAGGGAGTTTCTTTATTAAGAGTTCCCCCAATCAATGAGATCACAAAAAAGCACAAATAAAATATGACAAGATCAATAAAGACTTATTAAGTGCCTTCTATGTACTAGAAACAGGGAATACATAGGCAAAAGTCAATTCCTACTCATAAAGGGGGTCACAATCTAATGGAGGAAATCAGTTATGTACAAACAAGCCATATACAGGATAAATTGGATATAATCAGCAGAAGGAAATTGCCAGCATGAAATGGGAATCAGGGAAGGCTTCCGGTAGAAAGTGAGATTTTAGTTGAAGGAAGCTAGGAGGTGGAGACAAGGATACAAATATAAAAATTAAACCAGTCCCTGTGTTTGTATTAGATTTTATTGAGGGGTGGGAGGAATAATTTCAGAGTGGGAGGGAGTACTCAGGAAAAAGATATGAGGCAGTACCTAAACTGTAATAACTAAACTGTGCTTTGAAGGAAGGAAGCTAGGTTTTCCATCAAGAAGATACATGAATTTTAAGCATTCTGAAATGGGGAATAGCCTGTGCAAATGCAGAGAGCTGGGAAATGATATATAACATATGGAAATAGCTAGTAAGGTCATTTGTCTAGAATGGAAAATGCATAAAGGCTAGTAATATGAAGTGAGTCTGGCTCCAGTGAGTCTGGATTGTGAAGGGATTTAAATGCCAAATTTAGCCTAGAGTGAATAGGGAATCACGGAAGCTTTTGGAGACATGGTCAGATGTGGGTTTTAAGAATATTGATATGATTGAAAGGCTAGAGAGACAAGAGGCAGAAAGACTGATTAGGAGATTATTTAATCATCCAGGAGAAATGATGAGGACCATTATCTAGGAGATGGTCTTATGAAGGGAGACAAGGGGATGATGTTAGAGATGTTATGGAGATAGAACAAAGAGACATTGACAGCTGATTGGATGAATGGGGGGTGAGAGAGAATGAAGAATCAATGATGGCTTAGAGGTGGTGAATCTGAATGACCAGAAAGATGGGAGAAATAAAGAAGGTGGGACATGGTTAAAGTGGAAATGTATTTTGCATGACTTCAAATGTATAAGGGATACCAGATTTCTTACCTTCTCAATGGATAGGGAAGTGAGTATAGGAAGGGAGAGAATTTGAAATCAAAAATTCAAATAAAAGAAGAAATTGGGAAAAGGGATAGTTTTGGACTTTTAGGAAATTGAGGATTCTTCTAGGGGCAGCAAAAACAAAAAAAACAAACAAAAAAACAGAGGAGATGCCTGACTGGGATAGGCCTTTTAGGAAGTTGGTGAGGGTAGGATCATCAAAAATAGGAACTGTGGGTAGGGATGAGACTCCAGAACACATGGTCAGAGGGTTTATATAAAACTCAAATGTTAGTGTGGGTGAACATAGGTCAACATAGGAAACACCTCAATGGGAGTAGAACATGGACCAAGGAGGCCTCAGAATCTCCTTTGGATTCTATTATTTTAGACTGATGGATGCATTCAGATAAAACTAATGGATAGATTGAAAGGCATTTTTTGATTTGAATTCTACAATTTAAACTCCCTTTCTCCTTAATAAAAGTTACCTTAAAAAAAGACAGAAAGCAAAACTAATAGTTACTATGATCCACAGAAATGTTAATTTCTGCTCTTTATATTAGTTTTTCTTAATAGAAAGGTGAAAGTGCATTTAAAATAAGTCACCTGGAAGCAAGACTTCCTTTTCAGTCTATCCAATGAACCCAACTCTTTTGCTGTATAATTGATTCCCTGCTTCTGGGCCCAAGGGCCACAAATCATGCCGGGAGATTGGAGCTAAGAGGCTCTGGGTAGTCAATTTGGGTAAGGGGGTTTAGCACCTATCCCACACAGTTTATGAGGGCTCATTCTGTGATCTGACTCTCACATTTATGGCTGGAGTTCTGATGCAAGGCAGGTGCCAGGTTACGTTTTCTCTACCCATCCTTGAGACCAGACTCTCAGCCTCCCTCTCTGTGAAGTGTGGGCCTGAAGAGAGACACTCGATAAAAAAAGAAAGCAGAAGTCAAGTCTTGGAAGGAACCTGAGGGCGGAGAAGACAGCCAGGTAACTTGTGAGTGCATAATTCCCAGGTAAGAGCATCATCTGGATCCTTGGGCTGCCCTTAGGCTGAAAGGGGACCCTGGGATTATCAAGGCTTGGTGATCTAAGGTAAGAGATGGCTCCCAGTAGGCCAGAAAGAAGTCCTGATAAATGGCACAGAACAGGGAAGCTCTGGATGTCTGATGGATGGGGGAGACTCCTCTAGGCTTGGGGATCTGATTCTATAAGTCAGAACTATGTATTACAGGATCTCAAGCTGGGAAGCTGGAGCTGTTCTCCCCAGGGGGAAAGGGAAAGGAACAGTCCAGACCCAAATCTTTGCAGCAAAAATCTAAAATATCACCAGATAGCATATTTGTTGAGATATTGCTGTTTTGTGTGTGGAAAGGATGGTTCTCTCCCATATAATTTTTGTCTGTGTCTTTGTGCAGAATGTCTGTGTCATGTTTGTTGCATAAGCTAGATTTTGTTACCTGGAAAGATTTAAAATGCAGCAGCAAAAAGAAAAACTTCTATGTTGTAGTTAGAACACTGGGAAAGATTTCTTAACACCCTTGACTCCCACCTTAGAGGGAAAAAAAAGTTTGACTTTTTCCTGTGGATCCCAGCTGCAGCTAACCTGAGGGCTACAGAAATAAAGTTAGCTAATTTTTGAGAGCAATGATTGGAGAGTTTGGCAATAAGTTATTTCAAAATTTCAAAAGTGCTTAACATAAAACAAATGCTATTTGAGTATTAACTTTATTGGATTTAATTGCTTCATATCTGATAACTTTATGGGTTTTTAGATGTGACCAACATACAATGTCAGTGTTGAGAGATGATTTCTGTATGTGTGTAAAGTAGTCTGGAAGCAAAGTCAACTAAATTAAGGCCTTCATGAGGAGAATGCATAGAGGAAAGGGAAATGTGGCAGGAGGAATGGTAGGAAGAGAAAGAAAATTTGCTTAATCAGTTCAGTGAAATTTGTTATCTGAATTATAATAGTGAAAGCAGTTTTATGAAAATTGTAATCTCTTTGCACTGACTGTTAATAGAAGATTTAAGAGTTTGGGAATTTTGGGAAAAAAAAGATTTGATTGCTTTTAAAACATGACAGCAAACAGCCTAGTCTGCTGGTCTTTTCTGATTCACAGAGGAAAGAGAAAAAGATTTGTGTGGATTGGCAAAAACAATCAAAAGGTAATGGTTTCTTTCTAAAATTATAAAATTGTGATTTGGATTATAACTAAAAGTTTGTATCTGGAAATAAAAAATGTTATTTGGATCAGGTTTGCACTTTAAAAGACTGAAGACCTAAAAGTACACATCTCTGAACTGGAATATGATAAAAGAGAAAAAAGCTAATGTTAATCAAAGAAAGTAAACAGATAGGAAGTGAAGTGGAGTCTTTTTCTGGAATTCCTTTTAAATTGTAAATTTGTTAAGTTTCTTACAATAATTTCATAAGATTGTCATCCCTGAGGAATAACTTGTTTGAATTACATAGGTCCCAATGAAGGAATGAGTTTGCTAGTAATCTACAACTTTGTTAAGTAGGAACAACTTCTAATGATTGGTTTTTATATCAGGAATGTTGTGCTTAAGGCCACCTCCTTAGATATTAAAATGAGTTGTAAGTTTTATATGATGAATCTCTTACTATTACAATTAGATGAGATGATCACTATTAAATAGTATGTGCTTGAATTGTGACTTTGTTTATTTTAAGCAGAAGATCTTAGAAATTTGTGTTCAAATATTGAAATGTTACTACTGAAAATTTAAACCTGTATTTGATTCAATTCTAAGTTAAAAAAAAGTTATTAAAACAAAATTCTGGTAACTTACCTTAAGATGTCACATGTTTGTATTCCCTAATTAGATGAAGTATGTTGCTTTCTAAAATGTGTATTGGGTAATTTCTAAAAATTATGAGCTGTGCTTTAAAATTTTGTCAGCTCTGCTGGACATGTATATAAGCTTTATGAAATTTGGTCCAAACATTTAAATATTAGCTACATTGTGAATCTTAAAGTTTAAAAAATGAGATGATTTTAAAAACAAAGAACAAGAAAGAGTGATTTGCAAAAACAACTGAAAGTTTGAATGGAACATTTAGTTAGAATTTTGCAAGGTAAATTATTAATTTTTAAAATAACATTTTAATTGGTGTGTCCATTAAAATTGGAAACAACTGTAAATTACATGAGATTCCTATCCATTTTTGTGATGGGCTGTTATGTTTATTTGGGTGTCAGTTATAAAAATTGTGAAATTAATAATTAGGTGGGGTTATTGAAACCTAAAATTGTTAAAGATTATTGACTTGATAGGTTGTTAGAGAAAGAGTTAGAATGTTAGAGGAGCAGGGTGGAAAGAAAGGACAAATTCTTTAGTAGAAGGAACTTGCCATTTTCCAGGAGAAAGGAAAAACCCCATGAGGTTGGGATGTGCCCTTAGCTGGCAGGCTAAATCCTGAAAGGGACTTAACACTCTAAAAGAGTTAGCTCTAAGAAGTGG
The DNA here is from genome assembly GCF_902635505.1 of Sarcophilus harrisii. Lineage (NCBI taxonomy): Eukaryota > Metazoa > Chordata > Mammalia > Dasyuromorphia > Dasyuridae > Sarcophilus > Sarcophilus harrisii. The sequence continues at coordinate 657,819,009 of NC_045426.1, forward strand.
GATTGAGAAGTATGGTGGAGTTAGGGGAAATACTACGTGGCATGGGGGAAAGGAAAGGAGAAGGTGAAAACTTTATCCATCTTTTCCCTGAGTATGGCTGCTCCTTAGGAGTGAGAAAACAAACCCACACACGGAGCTTACCACTCTCTCCCACCAATTAATTGCTTCTATTGTTAATAATTGAATCTCTTTATTTTTCAAGTTTATGGCTGCTTTAAGGCAAAGTCATTTTTGATGCTGTTTCAAAGATTTCACTGCTTAGTAATGCAAACACTTCTAAGAGGTTTGTTAGAACTGCAAGTTCTATGAAAATGATTATTTCTACCAAGGTCTCCTTCTCTCTTCAGCAAATTATTAATTATTTATTTAAGTGTATAATCTCCTTGCTTAATGAGTATGATAACAAATATGATCTACAGCTTTCATGAAGTACCTAGAACAGAATTTTAACCTGATATCCCTGCACTCATTTTGACTGTCTTGCAGGTGCATGTATAATGGTTTGTAAGATTTCTTTTTGTTTTTATATGGACTTGAAGCCTCTGATTAGCGAAACTTGCTATTGAAATGAAATCTCCTGGTATTGTAACTAATATTAGATATATTTGGATATGATTGACTGATGAATCATTAAGTTAGTAACCCATCATTTGAGAATAATGCCATAAGTTACTTGGAGGGATGCCTTCTTGAACAGGTGTATGTCTTATCTGAACTGGGAAGACAACCTTAGCCTCTGCTTAAGCTGGGATCCTTATGACTCAGTTTCCCAGTTCTGTTTCTTTGTTTCTCACCTGATTATTCCTGAGTCTGGCTATGAAGTGGAATTGTTACTGCATGATTGGTTACCAAACAGAACTAAGGATGCTTTATCCTGTCATACATGGGCTCTCAGGCTAAGGCCCTAAAGAATCAGTTTTGACTGATTATATTATATTATAATCATGTCCCTGCTTTTCCCTCTTATAGCAAGTTTCTGTAATCAGAGCAAGTGGTTAGCAGAAGACCTGAGGCACAATATAAGTATGTAGATTATATCTTAATCTGCAGCCCAACCCTGGAGGCTTCTCTGGCTGCTGCCATAAAACCTTTAACTCTCTGGCTTCCTGGGGAAGTTTCTTTGTCAGAAGGCCCACTTTGTCTATCACCTCCCACCTCCCTTTTGCTCACTGTGGAGAGGAAGCAGCAATCTTATTACTCTCTGATCAGGTCTTCTCCCCCATCTTAGCCCTATTTAAAGCCTTTTACTCTGTATGTTGATGAAAGGTGGAGGTAGGTCCTAGAGGTCTTGACTCAGCCCCAGAGACCTGATCCCAGGCTCCTTGATTACTTTTCAAAGAAACTTAGTGTCTTGGGGTGACCCTTCCAAGGCCTTAGAGAAGTGGCTTCCACAGCCCTTCCTTCTAATTGAGGAAGTCCCTAAACTCACCCTAGGCCAGTCATTGGAGATTCTAACTCCCTACCAGGTTTGGAGCATTTTTGCCCTTATCAGAGCTTTAGAATTGGGGAAAGAAATGAGAATGACTATACTGACTTCAAATATGCCTTTCATAGTTTCTGTGCTCATGGGAATATATGGAAAGAAAGGGGATCTTTAATAACCAAACATTCCCCCACTGAGTATGTAGGGGAACAATTACTGCAAGCTGTCCATGGACTTAGAAAGGTTTCTGTTATGTTTTGTAGAGGAAGGGGAATTCACTTCAGTCAAGGGAAATAGCTTGCAGATTCAGCAACCCGTGCTGCTTTCTGTTTGCCCTTGACTGGGGCACCTTGAATCCCCCAACTCCTAACTCCTGTATTCCCTCATATAGCACCCAGGGAAGTAAATTCTGAAAGGACTGTTAAAAAGGTCTATCTAGAGGAAGGGTACATACTTAGGTGAGGATTGGCAGATGGATTTTACACATATGCCCCCTCTGGCAGAGGCTTCAAACTGCTTTCAGTTTTGTAACTAATTGAGTAAAAGCCTTCTTTTGTAAGACTGAAAAAGCTCTAGAGTTTTTACTAAAGGAGATCATATTCACTTAAGGCCACATTGTTCTACCCATTGCCCCATCTCTTTTGAGGAAACAAAAGCAGGAATTTGGGAAAAATGTTCTTTGGTATTTATTCTAGGAAAAGTTGTTTGGATGAGAGACATTAATGATAGCCTCATCTTCTCCTCCCCAGTCTTCCTCTGGATGGGGGTCCTTATTACTGTCTCCATTAACCCCCATATTAATTCTACTTTTGCTTATTCTTTTTCTTTTGTTCATATTTTGTCCTTGAATTTTTAATCTACTTGTGAGAGTTGTTTCTTCCAGACTTCCAGTAAGCCATGAAACTACTTGGGCAATCTGAAATCACCTGATCCCTGATTCTGACATTCAGCACTGGATGCTGCTGCCGCCTACAAGTCACTTGTCTCCCCTCCTCAATCTGGACTCCACTGGGCAGGGCCAGCTATATGCTCCTTGTCAGCCTAAAGCAGTTCCAGAAGATGAGACTTTTGTCCCTTTGTCCCAAATGAGTGTAGGTCTGGATGGCTTGAGGTGGGAAGGATGGGACAATGGCCCTGAGGCCTCTGGGCCTCCATATGCTATAGTTTTATGGGTGCCAGATAACAATCTGTTATCTGTGATGACTGGATTTCCAAAACAGTGGGAGCTGGTGGAAGTGGGGTCTCTGATTCCTGCTCATTGCTTTAAGCAGCAATATCCTGTCACTCACTTGCTTATGCACTTAATCATTAGAGTAGTTCAAGATTTCTTAACTAAATCACTAGAATAGTTCAAGAACCAAGATTAGTTCTAGGTTCCCAAAAGCTTCCATTGATAAGCAGGTGTTGGTTCTAAATGGTAGAGGGTGAATGACAGTTAATACTGAAGAGAGGGAAGAGGCTGAATGCCTAGGTAACAAGGACATCCCAGTGGAAGAAACATATTGAAATTGGTGTGAGAAATCTTCAAAAGTATGAAATAAAGAGGAGGGAGTGAATGGGAGCAGGAAGATTTGTCAAAAAGTCTATGAGATGGATTGGGTCAGGCCCTAGGCCTAAGTTTCAGGAATTTACACAATCCCTATTCTCAGAAGATTGTAGGGCATCAAAGATCAGACCCTAGGGCTAAGCTTCAGGAAGTTCAGTGACCCACAGGAAATAGACAGCATTGCTGACCATGGGTCAATGGTTACTTCCTTTTCAGTTTATTCAATGAATCCAATTCCTTTCTAGACTATCAATTACCTCCTTTAAATTTTGCAATTAAAAATTCCTTCTTTGATTGAGAATAGCCACAGTCCTGAAAAATTTCTGATGATTCCTTTTTTTTTTTTTTTTGATTTGGCCTTTAATATTCATTCAGAGTTTGTTATGGTGTATGGTATGAAATATTTGAATCAGTGTTATTTCCTTTGAAATTGTAGGGGACAGCTCTATCGATAACATTGGTCTAGTTATAAAGTTAAATTCTTCCAAACAATTTTTCAGTTTTTTTTATAGTAATTTGTGTCAAATAGGGTTGTGTTCTGAACCCAAGTAATTTATATTTTCTCAGATTGATGGAATACTGGGTTATTGGGTCCAATTTTAGATGTTTCTTTATCTAGTCTTCTCTATGATGCTGTGCATTGACTGATCTTTTCAGAGACCTTATTTGAATTATTTCCTTTTTTTAAAATAGCTTTTTATTTTCAAAATACATGCAAAGATAGTTTTCAATATTCATCATTGTAAAACCTAGTTCTAAATTTTTCTCCTTCCCTCCTCCCCAACCCTCTCTCCTAGATAGTCAGTAATCCAATATAGGCTAAACATGCAATTCTTCTAAATATATTTCCACATTGTTGGGATTATTTCTAATTTTTTTTGTCTTAAATTTCATTCCAGACCATATTCTCATTTCTTCTATGCTGACTTCCTCTATGGCAGAGATTCTTTACTTGGGGAATGGCCTTTGAATTTGTCTTTTTAAAAACTTGATAACTATTTCAAGAGAATTAGTTTCCTTAATAATCCTATGTTTAATTTCATGAATTAAAAAACCCTTCTTATTCTTAGATTAAATCCTGGTGGGGGCCACTAAGTGATGAGGTGAATAGAGTTCCAGGTTTAAAGTCAGGAAGATGAGTTCACATCTGGTCTCAGACACTTTACTAGCTGTGTGATCCTGTTTCCTCATTTGTAAAATGGGAATAATAATAGCTCCTCCTTTCCAGGGGGTGTTGTGAGGATTAAATGAAATAACTATGAAATGTTTAGCACAGTACCTGGTACATGATAAGTGCTATATAAATGTTAGTTATCATTAATATCGTACAAGGAGAAAGTGGGAAAAGTGCAATTCAAATCCAGATCTTCTGAGTCTAAGTTCTAGACATTCTTCTCTATATAAGTCACCATATTGGATACTAAAGTGATCTGTAACCACAGGTTAAGAACTCCCACACTACTGGATTTTGTCTATCCTTTCTTTGAACTCTTTGAAATTTACTTTCCCAACATTTAGTCTTGAATGCCCAGCACATAGTAGGTCCTTCACCAATGCTTGGTAGTTGATTGACTTTAACATAAATTGTAGGAGGAAGTGTCACCATTCTTTTTATCCCAACAACTACCTCATCTCTTTAGTGAGCTCAGAATTCTCTTTTCTTAGTTCTTTTGAAGTGTAACTATCATTAAGAAAAATAAAGTAGTCTTAAGGTGTTCTGAGTGTGTGTGTGTGTGTGTGTGTGTGTGTGTGTGTGTGATAAAGGGAGAAGTGGGAGAAAGAGGAAGAAGAAGGGAGAGAGAAGAGAGAGAAAGGAAGGAAAAGGGAGGAGGAGAGTTAGTTGCAGCAAATGTTTGGATAATTGAATCCTGGTAGAGGCCACTAGGTGATGAGGTAAATAGAGTTCCAGGCTTAAAAGTCAGGAAGATGAGTTCAGATCTGGCCACAGATATTCTACTAGCTGTGTGATCCTGTTTCCTCATTTGTAATAGCTCCTACTTTCCAGGGGTGTTGTGAGGATCAAATAAAATAATTATGAAATGTTTAGCACAGTTCCTGGTACATAGTAAGTTCTACATAATATTAGTTATCATTACTGTGATTATGATTATCATACAAGGAGAATGTGGTAAAAGGACAATTCAAATCCAGATCTTCTGAGTCTGAGTCCTGGATGTTCCTCCCTCTATATAAGTCAGGATATTAAGCTTTCACTTAATACTTTTATTCCATCTTTTTCCTAGCAGAAAAAATGACCAGCAAACCAAACATATGTCTCTAAATTCTTCTAGGATTTTCTGAGAAGCCAGAACATCAGCTGCCCCTCTTTAAGCTGGTCCTGGGCATGTATTTGGTCACTGTGGGTGGTAGCTTTCTCATCATGGTCACCATTACTTCTGATTCTCCCCTCCACACTCCCATGTCTCCTACCTGTCCTTGATGGATCTATGGCACTACTTTGATTCTAAAAATGCTGGTGAGCCTCATGCCATACAGCAGAACCATTTCCTATGTTGGCTGCCTCACCCAAATGTTCTCATGGTTTTAGATTGTTCAGACACCTTACTCCTCATCATGTTGAGCTATGATTGTTTTGTGGCCATCTATCGCCCACTGAATTATGTGACCATCATGAGCCCACAGTTCTGTAGCCTACTGGTTTTATTTTCCTAGACTATCCATTTTCTAAATGTAGTCCTCCATAGTCCATTAATGAGGAGGCTGTTGTTCTATGCAGAAAGTGAAATTTTGCTTTTACTGTGATTTTACTTGGATTTTCAATCTCGTACTGACATGCTCATCAATAATATTTTGGTGTGGTCTTCCCTTCACAGGGATCCTTTTCTCTTATACATAGACCTATTCTTTCATATTGAGGATCCCATCTACTGGGGCAAGGTATAAAGCATTTTCTACCTGTAGGTCTCACCTCTGTGTTGTTTTATTATTCTGTTATTGGAGTTATTGGATTCAGTTATTGGAGTATATTTGAGTCCCTCGGTGACACAATCTGCATGCAAGAGCTCAATTGCCTCAGCAATGTATGCTATAGTCATTCTCATGTTGAATCCCTTCATTTATAGTCTGAGGAACAAGGATATAAAAGATTCCCTGAGAAGACTCATGAGCAGAATGGATTTCTCTCAGTGACTAGGCGTGGTTAAGCTTGAGTATATGGCACTGGTAACTGTGTCCTAGAGTCTAGCAATCATAAATCTCAGTTTCTAAACATGAAACTCAGGACTCTTCAGGGTCACATCCTCCTGGATGTCTCTTCTTTTTTTGACCTGAGATGACATAGTTGGGTTCATGCAAAGATCTGCTGTTTACAGTGGAGCTTTGAATATGAAGTTATAAGACCTTGAGTTTTAGTCCCTAGACTTCTAGACCTTTGGACATTATATTATCTGATTCTTTCTTTATTTGCAATTTTGATTTCTTGATTTCTTTATTTGCAAAATATGGATAGTAATACCTCCTGTTTTCCTCATAATGTGTTTTCCTCTGTGACTCAACTGACATGGCATATATGCAAATGCTTTGTAATCTGTAAATGTTGCAAAAATGTAAGAAATCCAACTAAAGTCATTTATTAAGTTTCTACAAAAATGATGAGTATAAAATTTCAAAAGATAGAGTTTCTGGATAATTAATAATCTATGTATTAATCTAGCTAGTAATCAATAAATTGGTGATCAATGGTGTCTCTCAATAATCAAAGACAAAGCATGAAGAGACTTGAAGCCTTAATATATTTTTGGAAAAGGGGATGCCCCTGACCTATGAAAATCAATCCTGACTGGCAAACAATAATGAGGGGTAGGTATTTAAATGAGGAGATGGGCTAAAAGTTTTCAGCTTTTCCTGCTGAGAACATGGCTTTATCATAGGATTCAGTCAAGTCCAAAAATCTGAACAAAGGAATCTATCTCTGGGGACCCAGACTACTCTGGTTAGTTTTCTCCTACATAAACTCCAATAGAGGAAGGGGTGGTACAAAGCCATCAACTCAATGTTTTAGGGCTGGAATTCACCTAGAGATTCTGTTTACACTCTAAATAGAAGTAAGATTTTTTCATGGAGTGGGACCCTAGATCATTAGGTTAATCTATTAGTCTTGCTCTTCAGAGACTGGCTGACTGCCCTATGGGGGCTGGAACTTGAATGAATAAATAAAAAAGAAAAGGCTGGATCCCAAATAATTGGTTAGTAATATAGTAGAAAATAATTTCTCTCGATATGAAAGACACTGTGGTAAATCCAGGGAATATAAAGACAAAAACTTCCCTTAAGGAGCTTAGGTATTATATCCGGCTATAGTAATAATTAGCTTATTTTAAAACTTGGAGTAATATGATAACTCCTCACATCCATATGATTTCCTGCTGCTTTAAGGAGTTTATATTAATCAGTCTAGGTAGTGTAGTAAATACGTTACTGGACCTGGAGTCAGGAAAGCTCATCTTCCTAAGCTCAAATCTGGCATCAGGTACTAGTTGTGTGTCCCTGGCCAAGTCACGTAAAGCTATCTATCTTAGTTTTCTCAGCTGTAAAATGAACTGGAGAAGGAAATGGCAAACCCCTCCAATATCTTTTCTAAGAAAACTCCAAATGGAATCATAACAAGTCAGACACAATTGAAAAATGAGTGAATGACAAAACAACTGAGGAGTAAAATCATAATTGCACAAAGCCCCCAATTAGGAAAATTTCCAATATTGAGGCAGAAGCTTGGAATTTTACCTTAATTTACATTTATATTTATCTCTGACATTTGACTTCTTTGCGATTGATCTAAAATTCAAGGGCAGGGTTTATTGAAATGTCTGTTAATAGATGAGCAATAGGGAAAAATCAAACCTTTCCTTGGAACTTGCTCCATTCGAATAAAAAGGCAAAGCTAAGATTCCTGTAGAACAGATAGCTTTTCTTGTTCTCTCTTCTTTCCTTTGTCCAGTTCAGGACTAAGTTATTTTTCTCCTTTTTGAAAATTGTTTTCTATGCTGCCAATTCTTTCTGGCTCAGCTCTAGATATCCATACTCCTTCCTTTCAGCTATTAGACCCTAAGAATCTTTCTTGTTCTGAGATAGCTCCTAATTTTATCCAGTTTTCTCAGAACATGATAAAGTTCTTGATCCAATATCTTGATTCAAGGAGGTATACAGGATCTTCTTCACAATTCTGACTGATATATTAAATCAAGAAGTGTTCTTTTTTAACAAGTTAAATTAGGCATAATTCCAGATTACTCTCCAAAGAAATGATAAATAGAAGTATGTATAGAATGATTTCATATATATGTATATGCATATACATGTATATATCTCTGTGTGTATGTGTATGTCTGTTTGTCTGTATGTATTTGTGTCTAATAGTAGGCATCTCTATGGCAGGGAAAGGGGAAGGAAGAAAAAAAAAAGGAAAAAAAGAGAAAGTTACACAGTAATTTTATTATATATTTAAAAGGAATTGCAGGTTATAGATAAAAGGTTTGCAGTTTCATGTACAATATTTTTTCCCTATTCTATAATGTTATGAAAATACTTGTTTTATTTCTTAAATTCAGAATAAAATAAATAAAAGTAAAATATAACAAAAGCAAAATAAAGTGGGGTAGTTAATCAATGAATCCCTGTCTTTATGCATCCTACCTTTAAGTGAATGGCTAAATATATAGTAAGTTGTGGAGGAAGAATGAACAAAGAACTGGGGGAATGAAGAAAAGTTTCCTGTGGGAGGTATCACATGAAATGAGTCTTGAAAGAATCTAAGGATTCTAAAAATTGGAAGTGAGGAGAAAATGAATTTTAGGCATTGCTTTAAGATTTGTAAAATACTTTCTATATATTAACTGACCTGATGCTCCACAATAACCCTGTGAAATATAGCTCTTTAGGAAAATCATTTTGGCAATTAAATGAAAGTGCTTTCTTCCAAATTATGTTTTTCAGATTGATAGGACACTAGATTGTTGGGTTCAATTGTTTATGATGTTCTACTGATGTATGTATCCTTAAAAAGAAATCTAAGTTAGCAAGTTACCTGTGCCTGTACCTATCCGCATTGATCTCTTCAGACAAAATGCATTTTCCCTTTTACTGGAATTATTTTCCTTCCTATCTTTTGAACTTCATTCCTAAGCATTTTTCCATTCCTTCTATGCTTATTTCCTCTACAAAAAGATTCTTTAAAATTTTTTCTTTTTAATTTATAAAATAAAACAAGGATTTCCATAATGTGGTACAACAAAAAAAAAGATTCCATATGAAACTATAAATCTACTATATACAACTTGCTATTCTTTGTAAGTTCTTATTGTAAGTTCTTTCTCTGGATTCAGATAATATCTTTTTTCATATGTCTTTAATTTGGGTATTATTCAATTAAGTACTTCTCAAAACAATATTATTCTTACTATATGCAGTATATATATGTATATACATATATACACACACACACATATACATATATTAGATTCTTTTGGTTCTGCTTATTTCTTCATTGTTTAGTGCAAGTCATTTCATGTTTTTCTGAAGTCATTTACTCATCATTTCTTGTAACCCATTAATTATTTGGTCACAGATGTATACCACAACTTGTTCATTAATAATAAATACTCAATGCATATAAACAGTCAATTTTCTGAAGAAGAATTTAAGGATATAGAATTTATAAACATATAAGGAAAGTTCTGAATCATTATTGATTAGAAAAATGCAAATTCAAAGAACCTGGAGATATTGTTTTGCACCTACCAGATTGCTAAAATGACTGGAGGAGAAAGTGACATATGTTAGAGGGAATGTGGAAAAATTGGGACCCTAATTCATTGCTGTTAAAATTGTGAACTAGTCCGTTTTGGAGAGCAATCTAAAATTATTCCCAAAGAGTTATTAAAGTATCTATATTCTTTGACCCAGAAGATGTTCTTAACCTGCAGGTCTGTGAATTGGCTTTTAAATTTGATAGTTGTTTTTTCAAGAAAATCAGTTTCTTTACTAATCTCATGTATTTTAATTTCATGCATTAAAAAAATCTTTATTCTAAGGGTCCATAGACTTCATTATATTGACTGCTTAATTGGTCGATGACATTCAGGAGGTTAAGGTTAAAAACCCCAGCGACACTGGATTTTCGGCCTTGAGATTCTAACTATCCTTCCTTTGATTCCTTTGAAATTTAATTTTCTCAAATTTAAGCTTCAATGCCTGATACAAAGTAGGTCCTTCATCAATGATTATTGATTACTTTTATCACGAACTGTAGTAGGAAATAGTTAACTTTAAGTCAGCATCACCATGCTTTTTACCCCAAGAATCATCTCAATCTCTTTAGGGAGTTCAGAATTTCCTTTTCTTTGTTCTTTGGATAATTATCATTAAGGAAAATCAAGTTGTCATTAGGTATTCTGGTTTGAGTGTGTGTGTGTATTCTGTGTTTGCTACATTGGGCTGAATGTGAAGGAAACAAAGATGATGACATCATCATCATCATCATCATCATTATCATCATCACAATTAACATATGGATCTGCCATATTCCAGGCACTGTTTTAATCACTTTACAATTACTATTTCATTTGATCTTCACAACTCCCTTGAGAGATAGATGCTATTATTATCTCCATTTTAGAGATGATAAACTGAGCTAGACAGAGGTATACACGAGAGATACACACAGATGGACAGAGACACAGAGAAAGAGAGAGAGAGAGAGACCTAGAGACAGACAGAGAGATAGGAAGACAGAGAGAGACAGAGAGAGGCAGGGAGGGAGGGAGGGAAAGAAAGAAGGAGAGGGAGAGGGAGGGGGGAGATACAGAGAGAGAGAGAAAAACAGAGAGACACAGATAGAAAGACACACAGAGATAGAGAAAGAAAAACAAAGAGACAGAGACAGAGACAGAGAGAAAGACACACACACAGAGGCAGAGGGAGACAGAGAGACACACAGAGATAGAGAAACAGAGACACAGAGAAACAGAGAGACACAGAGAGAGAGAGAAAGAGAGAGAGAGAGAGAGAGAGAGAGAGAGAGAGAGAGAGAGAGAGAGAGAGAGAGACAGAGAGGGAGAGAAGGAGGGGGGGTAGTTCCAGAATGAAAGGGAAGTTAGGATAAAGTGCTCCAGCCGATATTTGGATTAATTGAATCCTTCTAACACTACTCTATCGTGTTTTTGTGCTAAACTTGTGATGTTTACAAAACTCCTTATCTAATTCTTCTCTTTGCTCCAATTGTCTTTTTAGTACACCCAAATGACAAAATAACTCCTATTTCTCCTCAACTGGTCTTCATGAAGATGCTTTCTATGATACTGGTCCCTCTGGTTCCTGAATTTCCCCTATTACAATCCTTCCTTTCTCTAGCTTTTCTGAATAGCCCTGGTTCTTTTGAATAAGGTAACCCAGAGCCATATTCCAGTCATGGATTTCATCTCATTTCCCTCTAGTCTCAGAGATAACTCTCAAGTCATTTGAGACTCAAGTGAGAGAAAATTTTAAATTAGAACTTCTGGCTCTTCTTTATTTCCTAAACTTTGCACATTTGTGCACAAACTTTGTGGTTTTGACACTGGCTAGGGATGCCTTTTTTTTTTTTTTTTTTTTTTTTTTACAAATTTCTCGACTTCTCTGAACGCCAGTTGTCCCATCTTTGGGCAAGTCAATCCATCTCTCTAGAACCTACTGTTCTGCCACATAGCTAGTTAGGTAGCTTATGGTATGGAGCACTGAACCTGGGGTCAGAAAACCTGAGTTCAAATACAGCCTGAGACATTTACTAGTTGTGTAGCCCTAGCAAATCACTTAGTCTCTGTCTGCCTCAGTTTTCTCATCTGCATAATAGGCATAATAATAGCATCTATCCCTCAGGGGAGTTGTGAAGATCAAATGAAATAATATCTATAAAGTGTTTAGCCCAGTGCCTGGAACATGGTAAGTGCCATGTGTTAGTTGTGATGGTGCTGCTATCTTTGTTTTCTTAGCCTTCAGCACAATGCTTGACATGTAACAAACACATAATGAATGCTTGCTGATTGCTTTCTCTTTTCCATCCCTTTTATATTCTTTAGTTTGTTGTTTTTCCTCTTTTTTCAAGTTTCAATCAGGGAGTGAATTGGATGATCTCTGATGACTTAATAACCAATGAATTTTGGAATGAACTGGCTTGTTTAGGTAATGACTTCTCTGTGACAAGAAGAAAGTACAAAAAGGGGAATAGGAGGGAGGAGTGATAGGGCCAAGGTGTGATAAGGAATGATAAATCAAAAGGTTGGTGACATAAAGACAAGAGTCCAGAGGGTTCCATTGACAAGGAAATGGAAAGAATATTTGGAGAAGAAACAGTATAGCCTGGAAGTGACTAGCATATGTGAAGTCTTGCTTCTAGGCAAGACAAATCAAAGATCACCAATGAGAACCCAGAATTCCAGAGGTAGATATCCAAATGTGAGCTCCCCAGGGCAGGATCTTTCTTTGCCTTTTCTTGTATCTCTAGCACTTTGAACAATGTCTAAAACAGATTAGGTAATCAATGGCTGATGGCAGAAGGTTAAGGAAGATGTTTGGCATGGAATCAGTATGGTATGGAAATGTTAGGCAAGTGATATAGAGGGCTGTTTCTGGGCAAGATAAGTCATTGTAACTTATATAATTACATTATATTATGTTATAATTATAATATGCAAGAAGTCTTGGCATTATAACATATAATTCAAACTTGATTTTCTGATTGCAATGCTTCATTTCAATCCAGGGACAGAAAATAATTTTATCCTTTGGCCACTGATAAAATTAAATGGAAATTCCTAAATTTCAAAGCAATTTTCAAATCTAGTATATGGAAAAGTTAAACCTATGGGTAAATGAATTCTAGTCATATACTGTAATAATTCAGCCCAAGCCTGTTGAGGGCAAGTAATCTTTTCTCACATGGTTAATTCTAGCTTCTATTTCTAAGTTTATTTCCTTTTGCTCCCTGTTCAGATCTTTACAATCCCGCCAAATTGACATAATTGTGGGTTCTGGATCTAATGTTTGATTTCCACCCTGTGCCTTTTTATAACTGTTCCTTGTGCCTGGAATATTTTCCGTTTCATCTCAGCTTCTTGGAACTTCTAGATTCTTCAAGGTTCAGCTCAAGCACTGCCTCTCATGGGAAGCCTTTCTTGGTTCTTACAATTCCTTAGTACCCCTAGAAACTATTTTGTGTTTATTTCCCATTTACTTAAATGTTATAAATGTTGTTTCTTTTTAGTAGAATTTAAGCTGCTTGAAGTAGAGACTTTTTCATTTTTTGTTTTCATGTACCCAGCATCTCAAACAATATCTGTAGGTTACACTTGTTGAATTGAATTGAATCCAAAGAGAACTTTTATGAAAAACAGATAAAACTTGTTTGGTTTAAAGGATAGAAATATGAGTGATGGGTACCAGGTTGCAATGGCAGATTTCAGCTTGATATAAGGGAATGAAGCAGTAGATTTCTTGTCATTAGATGTTTTAGAGCAGACATTGTATGTCTGTCCTCCAAGATATTGTAGAAAGGATTAGGGTAAAGATTGAATTAGACAATCCCTGAGGCCATATATACCAAATGAAAATTCTAAGGTTCTACAAGAAAAGGAGGGCAGATTGTTGACCATAGTGCTAAATTAGCCAAACAAAACAAAACAAAACAAAACAAAACCCAATGTGTGAAATAGAAAGAGATAAGGTGAAGAACTTACAGAAATGTATGAATTCTTTTTCTGTATTTTATTTTCATTATTTCTGTGTTTCCCCAATGACCTGTATAATATGTGCAGGCTCATATTTACTTGAGCCTTGGCCTGCTAGAAACATATTTACTTAATCTGAGTTGATGACATTTATCAGTATTTGGCATTTATCGATATTTAGTCTATTAGTTGGACCACTGTCTTCTTGATTAAACTTGAAAGGCCTGATTTTCAGTTTCCTAGAAATCAGGAAATTTCGAGGAAACAGAAACCTTCCATTCCAATCTTCCAAATAGCAACAACCAATTAGATGTCTCCCCTTCCCTTTCTTAATGCTCTCTTACTTTGATGTAATCTCTAGTATAAAAGCTATGTATCTTTACTACTTCTTTAGCTCTCCTACCACAAGCTTTCTCTTTCTTATCTCATGATGGGATGGCTCATCCTCCGGGGGTTTTAATAAATAACTTTTCTGCCTTCTACTGAGTGATCTCTGAGTAATCATTTTGGGTAAGGGGCTTCTACGTCCCTCATACCAAGTAGATGAAATGACCTTTATAGTATTATTATTTCAATTGTACCTATTGCAGATCGATATTGTCTTTAAAACTCAGCAAAGGAGTCTTAATTTTTGCTAGACTTAGTTACTCAGTATGTTGAGCATAGCTCCAGGAAATCTGAGTAAAAATATAGTCTTGTGGGGTTGAGTTATTTCAGATCTCTACCAATACATACATATTCCTATCATTGAACTTTGATCCCCAGGATCCAGATTTATGGGTGTCCCATTCCTACTCAGGACTGTGGCTTAGATGTATTTTGTCTTTCATGTGCTCAGAAAAATACATTTAGTACATCTGTGGCACTCACCACCAAGTCACTTAATTTTTCCAAGACTTAGGTTCTTCATTTGTTAAAAGGGACAAAGTAGGGATGCATCAGATAGTGGTAACCTTGGAATACTGTCTTAATTAATTCACTTTTCATTCATTCCTTGGTGGATTTCTCTCTGGTATCTACTACAGTCCTAAAATGCTGGAAAACATCCTGAAACATTACAAGGCCATCCCTTGCTGTGGCTATCTGGCTCATATGTATTTCTTTTCTGTTTTTGCTTGCATGGACAATTTGTTCCTCACTGTGATGGCTTATGACCACTCTGTGGCCATTTGTCACCCCCTACTCTATGTGACCATCATACACCTTCAGTTCTGTAGCCTGCTGTTTCTGTTTTCTTGGACCATCAGTATTCTACATTCTCTCTTTCATAGTCCAGTGGTGAGGAAATTGTCCTGCATAGACCATAAAATCCCTTACTTCTGAAACTGAATGTAAATCTACACATGCTATGTTCACTTTTTAAAAATCTCTCTCATAGTTATTCCCTTTTGCTCTGATTTTTCTTTCCCAACATAATTCATAAAGCAATATGTATTAAAATAAGCAAATTTACTAGAAAAAATCCCTTACTTCTTCTGAGATCTCCCTTGAATTATTAAACTCTCCTATTTTGAAAAACTCATCAATACTACCTTGTATTGTATATTGTATTGTGGGATCATACCAGATTGGTATTTTCTTCCTCTCAGCTATCATTTACTCTTATATTCTGATTAGTTCTATTATAAGTACCATCATCTGGGGAAAATAAAAAGCATTTCCCACTTGTGAGTCATACCTCTGTGTTCATTACTGTATGGTCAAGGCTTGAAGCACATCTGGGGTCCGCATCTACTTATTCTTGGAAACATTCAGTTGCCTCAGTAATGCATACTGTAGTCCCTCCCATACTAAACCCTTGCATCTATAGCTTGAGAATTAGGACATAACGGATGTCCTGAGGAAAGTGATGAGCAGAATAGCTTCCTCTCAATGAAGGAATGTAACTTTTAGGTCTAGGAATATGACTTTACTGTGACTGAAATACCCAGCAGGCAGAAATTTTGGATTTCAAACATGGGGAATAAAATTCTTTTCTCTTTGATTCCTGGAGTTTCTATAATGTCACATCCAGGTTTTACAATCCTTTCTTCATCAGAACATCTGCTTTTTTTTTTTTTTTTTTTAAAGCTCTGTACATGATTAGAAGAACTGGGTTCCAATCATCAGCCCACTAGTCACATTAATTATTTGTTCTTGAAAAAGTTAAAGTTCCTAAGCTTCAATTTCTTTATTTCTTCAATGGAGATTGAAATCCTTTCCCTGGTTCTTTTTTTTTTTTTTTCCTTTTTTCTTTTTCTATACATCAAATGATACTATAAATGGGCAAGTATAAACAGAACAAAGCTACACATATTTAGGAAATCCAATGAGAAGCAATTATTAAACCTAAGTATATACAAGAGATTATGCTAACTCTTGAGGACAGAAAAGCATAATTACCCCCCTGTAGGATCTTACATTCTATTGGGGTGTTTAACATTAAATTATGAAATTCTTTAAATAAGGGAATGTGAATAAGAAGGAAAATTTCCAAATATGGAAATGGGGATTTAGTTATATTTAATTAAATTTATATGCAGCCATCACTGATAGTAAAAAATGGAATGGTGGGAGGGAACAGTTGACTCACATGAAGTCAGAACACCATCTGGTGGCCAAATTTTATAATGTACTTCCATATCTGGTAAACTAATAAGTCTTATATTTGATTGGCAGCTTGTTGCTCTGTATAAAGACAGAAAGTAGGGTAAGGAGCTATGTGCATAGATGGAGAGACTTCTGGCAGCAGTACCATGTGTGTATCTAGCACCCAGCTCCCATACTATGTCACACATGAAATTCAGAGCATATGCAAAATGCCACAGAGCCATATTTAAGCTGTAAGCCATAATGAAATCATTCTGTTTTCAATTTCATCAATGTCTAATTTCCCTATCACTTTAACTTGTACCAAATTCAAAACTATAGGGTTGTATATATAATGTCATTAGCAAAGCTACCCTTTTCCTGGAAAAGAGGATTCTGATTTTTGAGTCAGACATATATACTGTTGCACAAATTTACAGAAATCTCCTTAACCTCTGACAAATTATTTTATATATAATATCACCTTCCACATTATACTATAGAAAGAGAAATGTAATTAATTGGAATTCTAAATTGAAGAACTTTAAGTACCAAATTGAAAGAACTCCTCGGTCATAGTTCCAGTTGTCTGTACTCTGAAAGCTTTTCTTTTACTGGGATTAGTAATCACTCCTACCTTTTCACACACTGAGTCAGAAATCTGATAAATATTTCCAACATCTTTTGCATATGGCAGTTTGCTGAAGAAAGGAAATCTCAATTTCTTTTTAAAAGTGGATTTTATTAATATCCTTTATCTTCACATCAACAACTTTTCTCCCCCTATTCTTCTACCTCCCTTTCCCAGAAAGTCATCCTTTATAACAAAGATGTGTGTGTGTGTGTGTGTGTGTGTGTGTGTGTGTGTGTGTGTGAATAGGGAGCTGATCTCAAAGTCTGCAAGAGCTTGGTTTAAGGCTAGCCTTTAAAACATCCTTGTGAGATCCTGAGCAAGGAATCACAACCTCCCAGTGCTCTAGTTGCAGAGAAGGTGTTGACTTAATTGGTGGAGGGAGTTTCCTCAATAAAAACCAATAGCTATACAAACTGTGCCCATTCTGCTTACTTGACTTCAAGCAGTGAGAGTAGGGAAGGAGGGAGAATGGACCTAAAGTGGAAAAAATATAAAATATAGAAAATTTTAAAATAGTGTCACCAAATCCATTTACATATGGAGTTGCTAGTGTAAACTGGCTGGGGTTTGAATCATAATTAGACTGCAAATTTTTTTGGGAACAGTCTCTTGAGATTTGAGTCAATAAAATGTCAACAAATATTTCTTAAGCACTTACTATGTAAGTGCTGAGAATACAAATAAAAGCAAAAATTGCTTGTTCCTGCCTGAGCTTACATTTTAATGAAGGAAAATAATATGTAAAAGGAATCTGAAAAAGGGTGGGAAGAAGTAGCCCCATAGGTGTGTTTTGGCCAAGTCCAGAGAGTAAGAAATAGATTCAGGAGAGTAATGAAAAATGGTTAACCTATGACTTTCCTCAAAATGGCATTTCTGGGAGGAACTCACAAACGAGAGATCCAAAGCAGGTGTGGAGGGATTTTCCAAGATGATATGATAAGAAAAATGGTGGTGTTTTCATAGTCAGAAGCAAGTCTGGGAACTTGAAATGGTTAAACATGAGAGGGCAGCAGGAATGGGTTATTTTTTTTTAATTTTAATTTTTTTTTAACCATTGAGCTTAAAAGGAAAGCCACATATGTGAAGGGGAATTAGTTGCTTTGAATCTTCACCCCATGAAAGGGACAGAGGAGTAAATAGATGGAAAGAAAGCTCCTCTTTGAAGGGAGGAGAGAATAAATTGTTTTCCCGCTCAAATTCAGCTTAGACTACCTTTTGTGCCACTGCCACCTAGTGGTGATGTAGCATAAATCTCAGGCAAATCATTACATTTTTCTGAGGTGGGAATTATTTGTCCTTTGCAGTGCGTTTTAGTCTTGGGAGCCCGTGTATGACTCCAAAATATTTATATCCAGTCATGTTCTTTTTCCTGAGCTCCACTTTCACATCAACAGCTTCCTGCCTAATATTTCCAAAGCAAACTTATGCCATAAACAGAACAACCCATCAGAAATATTTCCTTTTAAACCCGCTTTACCTACAAACATCCACTTTCTGTTGAAGGCACCATTCTGTTATTTACACACATCCACAACCTCAGAGATCTGCTTGATTTTTGGCTGCTCCCCATATTCTATACCCAGAGATTTTCTTATCAAGTTGACCTCCACAATATCACCTTCACCTACTTCTCTGCTTTCACAGATCCCCATCAGTTACTACCTATATCAGCTCAGGAGTCTCTTACTTGGCCCTCAAGTGGTCAGTTATTCCCTCTCCCCATCTAAAAATTCATCTTCTATAATCTGAGAAATACGAATATACAGCCTTACCATGCCATTCCATCCTTCCGTGGCTCTCTTTTGTCTTTAGGATAAGGCAGCTTTTCATAATCTGGCTCATAATAATAATACCTACCTTTTCAGGGTTACAGTATATTCTTTTTCACATACCAAATTGCTCTAACTTATATGTATATGTATTTATATATAAACTTGACACCTGATTTCTGGTCTCTATGACTTTTCCCCTTACAAACCTTAGCTTCCATTAACATTTAGGCTCCATCCTACCTCCTATGGAAATACTTTCCTAAACTGGCTATTCCTTGGGCATTTTCTTGATTTGCTGCTGCTGTTGAACTCTTGGTCTGTTGTTATATTCCCCTGATTGATGAGAGTCTGTGGTACCTAGCTGATACCAGTCCCAAAACTGTGATCATACTTTACTCTTAGCCATCTTTGGGCCATGTAACTGCATGAGAACCTCTCTTCCCCCCTGCCCTCTCCCATTTTGCTTTTTAGTTATTTCCCATCATACTGTCATTACTTCAGAAAGGGAATGTCAGTCAGTTTCCCCATGACTTTACTCATCTCACCTATGACTTCTCAGACTAAGCATATATCTCTAGTCACTACTCCTTTTTTTGCCCTATTAGAAATTAAGGTACTTGAAGTCAGACTCTTTCTCTCTTTGTAGTTCTACTTCCATCACCAAGACTGAGAAATAGACTGAGAGAGAAGAATGAGTCAAGTGACCAGAAGTCAAGGTGAAGTTGAAGGATAACTTTAGTTTGGGAAAGGTTTGAAACTAAGACCTTGGGTCTATTAAGTGGACCACAATGTTCTTGCTGATAATCTCCAATCTGATCAGAATTGCTCAGCCCCCTCAGTGACAAAAATTTCCTTTCCTGTGTTATTTTTGCCATATTCTGGAATGTTCACATTTTGGACTTTAGTACTTCTGAAATCCAGAACTTTTAATTCCACACAGGTGACCACAAACTTCTCTTTAGCACTTAAAATTCTTTCCAGATTGACTCCTGTCTGTTTTTTCTAGGTAAATGGCACCTTTTCTGCCTCTTAAATTTTTTACATGTTAGTCAGAATGTCCAATGTTTATGTATCTCAAGACTGACAATATCATCCCTTATGAAAATGAAAAATAACTAAGTAGGAAAATCTGATACAGTGACCATATCTGACAAGGCATACAACATTTTGTCTTAGTAGTTCACTTTCTCTCTATCAAGAGGAGCACACTGCAAACTTTGAAGGATCAATACTGCAGGAGAGTCAAAGGGTAATGGAGAGATTTGTGGTAGGCAGAATTCAAATGAATTCCCTTCAAAGATGAAGGGAAGATGGGTGATGTTCCAGGATGTAAAGAAGGGTAGATCCTGAACAACCATCCCTGTTTGTTTTAGAGATGCATTAATTGAAAAGGAATTAAATAGAATCACCTGTAGACTTCCACATCCAGTTGAGGAATCCATAGATAACTAAATCCCTTTCACATATGTGGCTTTCCTTTTAAGCCCAATGGTTAACCCCCCCCCCCCCCACTCCTGCTGCCCTCTCATGTTTAACCATTTCAAAGTCCCAGACTTGCTTCTGACTATGAAAACACCACAATTTTCCTTATTTGTCCCCAAATCTTGTGGTAGGAATCCAGCATGGGAATGTCTTCTGAGTTCAGCAGCAGATGTGAAGGATACCAGAAAGAATTCATAGAAAGGGAGAGGTCGCCTGTGTCAGGTAGATTCTAATACTAGAACATCTCTGGAGACCCTTGAAAAAGAAAACTAATTTAGGTCAGTCTTCTCAGGACTTTTATACCATTTGTTTGCAGATATTGGCTGAAGCACAAGCACCTTAGATTTAGAGGCAGGTGAGATGATGAAATAAAGGAAAAGTCTGAGTACTGCGAAGAGATTTAGGAGAAACCCAGGAGTGAAACTCTAAAATAGTGACAAGATAAGTCAAGTGAGCATTTCTGATTATGGCTGGTCAAACCAAAGTCACAGGTCAGACACAAATAGCCCCTATGAACAATTGGGCACCTCACATTTCTTCTGAGCTAGTTCAATTCTGCTGTACTCATAAAACATCACAATTTCTCTGATGAACGTATATCATGCTGGATGGTCTTGTGCCAGTGTCTACCATACCATATCAATTCTAAAGTTCTTAAGAGAGACCTTGAGAGTCTCAATTCTTGTATTGTCTTTTCTTCCCTTTACAAGGCTGCTTTCTCCCCAAAATGAAAATGGGTTAAACAGAAAACAGTTACTCAATAAGACAACTAGAGATATTAGAAGAAAACTAAGAAGATGAAATTGTTAAAATAGATATTATATCAACAAAAACTAATCTACAAAAAAGGTCAAGGAGAGATAAGAATTATCAGGCTATCTGAAAATCATGATCAAAAAAGATCTAGATACTCTATTTAAAGAAATTATATCTGAAAACTTTCTAGACCTCTTAGAACCATAGGGCAAACAAAACAAAACAAAACACAGAAAGAATACACTAGTCACTTTTAGAAAGAAACCTCAAAGTGAAAACTCCTGGTAACACTGGAGTCAAAATTCAGGGCTTGGAGGTAAAAGAAAGAAAATACTACAAGTAGCAAAGAAAAAGTACAAATACCAGTCATAATGAAGATTACATAAAATTTAGCAGTCAACACTATGAAGAATAAGGGAGCTTAGAATAAGATATTCCAGAAAACAATAGATGAAGCATTTAACTATAAAGGATAACATTTCCAGAAATAGAAAGTATAATCTTATAGGGAGAAAATGAAACTTTAATGAAATAGAGATTTCCTAGCATTCTTGATGAAAAGGCATGAGTATATATTTACATTTGAAATGGAAATGTAAGTGCCAAAAGAAAGCATTTAGAGGTACACATATTTGTAGAATTGAAAGAGTCAATGAATATGAAGAAATGAATTGATTTTATATTAAGAATAAAATAGGGGCAGCGAGGTGGCACAGTAGATAGACCACCAGCCCTGAAGTCAGGAGGACCTGAGTTCTAATCTGGTGGGGCAAGTCACTTAACCCCAATTACCTTAGCAAATATATATATATTCAGTACCCTATTTTTTTTTAAAGATGATGGAGAAAGGTAAAAATAACAGTGGTTTTTTAGTGGCTTTTAATGATCTTAGGAGAAGACAAAAATGAAAACTGGGGAATATTGGGGAAGAAAGGGGAAAGAAAAGGAAATTGCTGTCATGTAAAAGAGTTGCATAATATGAAGAGCATATAGTCATGAAGGAAATGGTGGATGCAATAGGGATCTCATGAACCTCACTTTCATCTGAACTCAGTAAAGGGATATTGACCACAATTGAACCAGCTCCCTAGTCCCTGTTCCCCTCCCCCAAATAAGATTTTGGTGCAGAAACATATTAAACTTAAAAGGGAACTAGAAGAGGACTGGGATAAGAGAGGAATAAAGGGGTCCAAGAGGGAGGGCAGGATAAGAAAGGGTATAGTTATAAACATAACAAATGTATAAAATTATATCCAGTAAGGCTAAACATAATTCTAAACAGATAGTGGTTCACAAACAAATTATATACCACTATTAGATCTGTATTCTAAAAGATATAAAAAACAAAAAGAAAAAGGAGTTGTAGATAAAACATATTTAGAGCAACTCTTTTCTGATGGTAAAGAACTGGAATTTAAGGGATGCCCATCAATTTGATAATGGTTGAACAAGTTTTAGCATATGGATGCTCTGCAATATTATTATCTTATAGGACATGACTAGCAAGCTGGTTTCAGAAAAACCTGGGAAGACTTATATGAACTGATGTAGAGTGAAACTAGTAGAACAGGAGAACATTGTACATAGTTAACAGCAATTTTTGAGATGATCAGTTGTTAATTACTTAACTATTCTCAGCAATACAATAATCCAAGGAAGACAATTTTGAAGGAAAAATGTTATTCATCCCCAGAGAAACTACTGATAGAGACTGAATATAAATCAAAGTATAGTTTTTCTAACTTTATTTTTCTTGTCTGTTTTTAAAAAATATGACTCATATGGGAATATGTTTTACATGTTTAAACATGCATAACCTATCTAAAATTGCTTGATTTCTCAATGAAGGGAAGGGAGGGAGAATTTGGAACTCAAAATTTTAAAAAATGTTAAAGTGATCTTTACATATAATTGAGGTAAAATAAAATTGTAAATAAGTAAATAAAATAAATTATAGAAACAAAAAGAAAATTTCATTAAAGAGAATAATAATAAGAGACAACATACTGCAACTGATGGACAAGAAGACACATGAGACAAAGTTTTACACTCTGTTTAGAAAAAATCAGTGATCAAAGAAAAATCTATTTTGTTTTTGTGACATAATGAGCTGGAATTCCAATTAAGGTCTCTGGATACCAAGTCCAGTGTTTTTGCTGGGTCATTACACTGCCTTTGTAAATTCTGGACTTCCTCCCATCTGGTTTTCTGCTTTAAGCCTTCCTTCTGAGTTTGATGTTTTGTTTTAACTAATAAACATTTTCTTTTCTTTCTGCTTTTCCCCCTTCTAAAAAATCCTGACTCTTATAACAAAGATTTATAGATAAACAAAATAAATTTTTGTATCGACCAGTCCAAAAACTTGTATCTTATTCTGCAGGTTGAATCAATCACTTTTCTGCCAGGAAGTGGGTAACATACATCATTACTAGTCATCTGGAATTGAATTGAATTGAATCATCCCTTTGACATATAAGGTTTGTATGGTTCTCTCTTTGCCTCAGTTTGCTGTAAAATAGGTATTAAAATACTTGTTTCATCTACTTCCACACTACTTCATGGTAACAATAGCATTTTAAAGCTTTAAAATGCTCTTGAAATGTTCATTGACAATCTTTAAATGATAGAGATCTCAATTTTTCCATGTGTGAGCAGTGTTTTCTGAAATTCTGTGTGAAGAAAAAAAATTCAGTATCTTAGTGGGCATCTTTGTGATGATTAGTTTCTCTCTGTTTTATAGTTTTTAGTGCTTAGTACAGGAAAAGGACCTCAAATATGGAGGTAATTAGTAATATTTTGACTTGATTTGTAGGAACGGCCAAAAATTGGACTCCACTGGTATAGCCTTTGAAAACCCAGCATTACCTACAGGCAAATATGTGTCATCAAGGGAGGAATTAGTGGAGGAACAATTAATTAAACAATGGAAGAAAAGAAAAAATGCAAACATTATAGCAACATATCACCCGCTGTCCTCCATAATTAGGATAGAGTAATAGTTTCACAGTTTAATCAATTTACATATCCATTTTTTGTGGAGAAACTTTTGCCTGTGTGAGTTATTGAAGACAATCTGTCAATATAATTTGCCAAGTTAAAAGTATCTCAAGTTCACGGGACTCCTAAAATATAGAGTCCTCCCCCTTTTTAATAGCATAATTCTCTGCCCTCAAAGAGTTTGTAATCTTGCTGTGGAGATCAGACAAAAACAAATATTGAACAAAAATATATTGCAGAGGAATTTAGATTTTATGTTTGTTCATGAAAGTCAGAGCTAGAAGAAATGGGTACATGTTACAGAGAGGCATATCTCAGGTTAACATAAGGAAAAATAGGGTTGCAAAAATTTGCATATTAAGGCACTCATTTCTTAGACAGGAAGTACATATTATGTTTCATTATCGATTTTCTGGAATCATAGTTAATCACTGCATCAAGTCTATGGTTTGACATACAATATCTATATGATCCTCTCTGAGTCTTCCTATTAAAGACTATAAGTCTTTGAAAAGAAGCTAGTAGCTTGCTTTTCTAGGATTTAGTTGAGAAGATTTCTGATTTGAATAAGAGTTGAATTAGATAATCTCTGAAACTCTATATCTGGGATACTATGATTTTAAGTAGGCAGCATGCAGATCCCTGGCCATGGTTCTGAATTAGCTGAGATTTTATTGTTTAAATCAATATGAGCCCTGATATCAATCTGAAACATATGGTACACGTTTTCATGTAAAAAACATAAGCAATTTGTCTATATTAAGTTCCTTGAAATTAATCTTGGATATTGGCTCTTATGTGTTAAATTTTTTATTGAATT
Organism: Sarcophilus harrisii; assembly: GCF_902635505.1. Taxonomy (NCBI): domain Eukaryota; kingdom Metazoa; phylum Chordata; class Mammalia; order Dasyuromorphia; family Dasyuridae; genus Sarcophilus; species Sarcophilus harrisii. The sequence goes on from NC_045426.1 coordinate 657,843,725, forward strand.
TAGGTTTAGTTGAAAGTCCTGAAAATCTACAAGTTTGTTGAATGTCCACTTTTCCATTCAATATTACAGATAATTTTGCTAGTTAGATTGTTTTTTGGCTGTTGGTCTCGTTCTTTTGATTTCTGCATATATATGTATGATTCTAGGACCTATGGTATTTTATTGTGGCTGCTGATAACAATTCTAATTGTAGCCTCAGCATATTTTAATTGTTTTTTCTTGTTTCTTGCAAAATTTTCTCTTTGATTTGGGTATTTCAAAATTTGGCCATAATATTTTTATGTGTTTTTCACAAAGGATCTCTTTGAGGTGATGATCAGGGGATTTTTAAAAATTTCTACTTTCCCTGCATGTTCTATCACTCCGGGACAATTTTCTTGGATTATTTCTTGCATTATTGTTTCAAGGTTCTCTCTCTCTCTCTCTCTCTCTCTCTCTTTTTATCACAGCTTTCAAGTAGTCCAATTATTCTTATGTTTCTCTTGTTGATCTGTTCTCCAGATCTGTTTTTTCCTTACAAAATGCTTTACACCCTGTTTCATTTTTTCAGTCTTTACACTCTGTTTTGTTATTTCTTGATCTTTTATAATTTCACTGGCTTCCCCTTTCCCAATTCTAATTTCCAAAGAATTATTTTTGTCTATATGATTTTATCTTCTTTTCTAGTTGGCTAACTTTTTTTTCATAATCATATTGTTTTTCTTGGATGGCTATTATTTTTATTTTTTTAGTTTTTTCCTCAATGTCTCTCATTTGATTTTTAAAGTCTTTTTTGAGTTCTTCTATAACTTCTCTCTAGCCAGGGAGGCATTTAACATTACTCTTTGGAGTAGATTTTTTTTTTTTTACTTTATTGTCCTCCTCTGAAGATAAAGCCTTCCTTATTCCCATAGTAAATTTCCATAGTTGGGCTTTTTCTTGTTTGTTGGTTTATTATTATTATTTTAAAATAAGAAATATTAGTGTAAGCAACTCTAATTGTGGGGTGGAGAGATGATGCCTCTAGCAACACTTCATCTCTCCTTTCTGACCTGGAACCTCAAACTAAGAGCGCCACAAGGCAGCAGCCAGCCTGCCTCTGCCCCTTTGCTTCTGCACTTCTGGTGTGCTGGTTTTTTCTGGCCCAGAGCTTTATCTCCAGCATAGTCATGTCTGGTATTACTCATCAGTCGAGGTTCTCTCAGTCTTCCTGGACTCAGACCCCCAATTTCCCATGTTGTCTGGAAATAAAAGTTTCTGTAATTCTGAGGCTCTAGCCAAGCCCCGCTAGCCCCAGGGATTTCCATTTCGTGTTTCTATGGAGCTAGCCTGGAGGTGTTTGCACTTCATACAGCTTAATTCCTGGCTTGGGGTCCTTCAGATTTTCTGGGCATTATGCCAGCCAAGAGTTCTTGATTTTTCACTTATGTTCGCCCTGGGGCACAAATTTGTTCTCTTTGTGGGGGAAATCTGGAGTGCTTGAAATTTTTTAGCCTACTCTACCATCTTCATAGAATCCTCCCTCAAACACTATTTTCTTCAGTAAGGTCAAACTCAAACACAAACTGATCCCTGTGACTACATCTTGATTTAGAAAACCATAAATTAACATAGTCTGCATTCTATTTGTATTTTTTATTTTGTCAAACATTTCCAAATTATACTTTAAATTTGGTTGGGACTTTCCAGGAAGTTTTTCTGGGGGTGTGGAATCAAGATTTTGTCACATCTGTTCTGCATGATCTGCACCTGTCAGTGCTTTCTTAAAATCACCTCCAATTGGATAGCCCATACAGATCTCTTGATTCAATATTATCCCAAACAGAACTCACAATCTTTCCCACTAAATCCTTTTCTCTTAACAACTTTTTTATTTTTTAAGGGTATTGAAGTCCTTCCTGTCATCCAAGGTCACAACTTCAGTGTTATCCTCAACTGTTATTTCACTGTTATTTCAGTGTTAGTCTCATTCATCCTTCCCCACATGTCTAGTCTAATGTCAAATCTAATCATTTCTATCTTCATGGCACATCTGGTATGCAACCCCTTTCTTCTCCCAACTCACGCAGCTATAATCCAGGTCCAGGCCCTCATCACCTTACACCTGAGGTTTTGCAGTAGCCTCCTTATTATTTTCTTTATCTTGTCTTTATTCAGTCCATGTTCAGCTGCCAAAGTAATTTTCATGATGCATAAATATGACCATGTCATTTCCTCCTTCTGTTTAAGGCACTTCAATTGCTTCAAAATTAAATATAAAATCCTAAAATCATTAGTAACTTGGCCCCATTTTATATTTTCAGTCTTCTTATATGTTACTACCAATCACATTTTCTATGATTCAGCTATACTGGTTTCCTTGCTTTTCTTTCATGACCAATCCATTTCCTAATTGTCTTTACATTAGCTCTCCCCATTCCTGGAACACTCACCATTCTCAAACCTCCCAGATTACCTGTCTTCCTTCAAGATTCATCTCAAATCTCATCTTTGCAGGAAGATTTTTTTTGGTTCCCTATCTCTTCTCCCTTGCTAGTGTCTTCCTTCTGAGATGACCTCAACATTTATATTGTATATATGCTGCATGTATATAATTCTTTGTATTTGTTTCACCTATTTATAATGGGCTTCTCCAGAGCAAGATCTATGATTTTACCCCTATTCATGTTCTAAATACTTAGCACTGTGCCTTGCACATAGTAAGTACTGAATAAAAGCTTGTTGACTGTGTATTTTGTACATACATAAATATGTATGCTTCTCTCCTTTATGTTATAAGTTCCTTAAAGGAACTTTCGTTTGTTTCTGTATCTTTAATGCCTAGCATAGTCATTGGCATAATAGATGTTTAATAAATCCTTCTTGACCGATTTATTCTATGAATAAGGAAGTTGAGGATCAGAGAGTGTGACTTCCTGAACATGGCAAGAAATGGTCTGAAGAAGGATTTGAACCTAACACTTATTGTGTCCTTTGGTTAAGTCAAGAAGTATTAGTATCAATGCTAACTATAGTAATACTGCCCTGATTGTGAGTGAACTAAGGATTTTCTGTAGGCTACTGGTATTTTATGTTCCTTTGGCTTAGACAAAAAAATTCCCCTCAATTCATTTCTAGAATACTGCTGAGTAAGTTTTTTCTAATTCTAGTCTTTGAATAGATTCATGAACGAAATAGCATTTATTGAACTCTTACTATATGCAAGCACTGTGCTAAATGCTGTGGATGAAAATAGGAAAAATGACTGATTTTGTACTCACAGAGATCACATTCTAATAAGAAGAAGCAACACAGGTGGACTTCAGCTCCATGCAAGGTGAAAAGACCTCCTGGTCCTTAGGCTAAGTAACAAATAAGATAGGAAAGCTTCTTCTTTAATGCCATTTCCATTGATAAGAACATATTTGTTTCTTTTTCTTTATTATAGCTTTTTATTTACAAGTTATATGCATGGGTAATTTTACAGCATTGACAATTGCCAAACCTTTTGTTCCAATTTTTCCCTCATTTCCCCCATCCCCCCCCCCCAGATGGTAAGTTGACCAATACATGTTAAGTATGCTAAAGTATAAATTAAATACAATATAATGATTGATGTCCTAACAGTTATTTTGCTGTACAAAAAGAATAAGAGTTTGAAATAGTGTACTATTAGCCTGTGAAGGAAATCAAAAATGTAGGTGGACAAAAATATAGGGATTGGGAATTCTATGTAATGGTTCATAGTCATCTTCCAGAGTTCTTTCGCTGGGTGTAGCTGAGATGTTGAGCCATTGGACAGTTCCAAGGATTTAGGTGGGAGAAGTTTCTTTGCTGGGCTTGAGGAAGCTAGGCTTATAACAAGTTTAAACCTAGTTGCTAGGTTGCATCTCCATATCATCCCTGATTTGCACCGAAAGGGGCATGTTAGAAGTAGGGGACTAGTGCTATTGGGCTCATGGTCCTAGAATATCTTCACTGCAATCAGGAGGAAGGTGGCCGTCCTTGTATTTGTATTCCCAGGCAGTGGTATAGCTTACCTGGAACTTGCTGCTCTCCCTCAGGATACCTTGTGGTTTTAGCTGGGCTGGATTGCCTATCCTCTCAGTGACAATCATTAGGCAGTTGGTAGAGGTGACTGATCCTTTCTCCACAAGGGTTACTCTCCTGGAAGATGCCCTTAGGGGTTGGATCAGAAGTGGAGGCAATAGTCTTAGAGGGAGGGTTATTCTTGAGGCTTTTAAGTTGTAGGTTGCTAAGTGCAGTTGGTCATGAGTTGGTTTAGGTGGTATTGAATTTAGTTGGTTCCCTGTTTCACAGGAAATGCTTCCTCAGTGATAGTGGTGAGGGCCAGGTTGGTACTGGAAGCACCATTATTCTTGGGCCTCTTGGGTTCAAGGTCTTGGGAATTCTCCATCAAGGTCTGAAGGGAGATGGTGAATAAGATACTGCCAGACATTTGACCCATCTGGTGCACTGCAAATCTTGTATTTCTCAAAGCGTATGTTGGTGTTTTAGTGAGATAGTTTGCCTGCCTTATGTGTGGCCATTGGTTAGCACACTCAAGAGTAGACCCCTTTTACTACTGAGCCCTAGGATAAATTAGAAATTTATTTTCTTGACCTTCTAGGAATTCTCCCTTTTGGGCATCTGACCCTGTACAATCAGTCCATGTTGAGCTCACTCCTCTTCTTGAAGTCTCAGGAAGATCAGACTTCTGGAAAGTCTCTCTCACCCAGTCTAGTCCTCTTTGTTCTAGCTGATGGGAAGATAGATCAGGAGGTCACAGGAGAGCTAGGTGACCCGGCAATTCTACAATATCACATAGGAACTTAAGGAATTGTTACACACAAGGCCAGACAACAATGATAGGTTATCTGTAATTGCTTGTGTTTATCAATGAACATGACAATCACTGCAGGTTTAGGGTATGTTTCTATTAGCACCTACTTTGTGCTAGACATTAAGCTAAGTGCCTGAGATACAAAGAGAATAAAAAACAAACAAACAAAAAATTCAACAAGTAGAATCTGACCTCAAATAGCACACAATTCAACTAAGGAGACAAGAGTCAAACTACTATTTATAAGCAATACATTAAGGAATTCTGGGAAAAGCTTTTTCCCAAATGTGGGATGTTAGATGAGATATGAGGAAGCCAGAGCATGCAGGAATCAGAGATGAGGAGGAAAAGAATTTATAAAGGGAGGGCAGTCAATGAAAATGCTTGGACTGGGAAGATTGAGGATCTTTTGTGAAGAACATGAAGGAGGTCAGTGACCATGCATTGCAATGGATGTTTGAAAGGTGTACGATGTAAGATGACTGGAAAGATAGAAAGAGACTGTGTTATGAAGCTCTTTAAAAGCCAAAGAGCATCTTAGACTTGATACTGGAGAGAATATGCAACTATAGTTTATGAAAGAGTTAAGAACCATGTTTTATTTATTTTTATTTTTTCACTAATTGATAATACTTTATTTTTTCCAATTATATGTAAAGACACATTTTAATATTCTTTTTTTTAATAAAATGAATTTTATAAGTTTGCTTCCTCCTTTTCTAAGAGGGTTAGCAATTTATACAGGTTACATATTTGCTGTAATGTAAAATCTATTTCCATATTAGTCATGTGAAAGAAGAAACAGGTTGCAAAAAAGTTGCAGTTTGTAAAAGGTTTTCCCCACAGAAATAAATTGAAAATAGTACATTTGTTTTGATCTGCATTCAGACTCCATCAGTTCTTTCTCTGCATGTGTATAGTATTTTTTTTTTATCATGAGTCTTTTGTTTTATGCTTTATGAAGAACTTTTTGACAGCTAAAGGAGGTTTAAATGAAGCAGGCTATAGTAATAATCCAGGCATAGGTTTGTGACAGTCAGAGGAGAGAAAGGAACTTATAAGAGAAATATTAGCAAAGTATAATTGATAGACTCAGAAACTGATTATAGAAGGGGGAAAAGATAGGGAAAAAGAAGAGGATTCAAGTGGAGGATGGTAGAGTACTACACAGTAATATGCAAGTGTGGAGGAGGGGTAGGCACCCTAATTGCCTCAAATACTCAGCTAATTATCCTTGTTCTAGTAAGTGCTGATTTTTCTTTGGTGTGAAGTCTAATTGCATATATAAAGTAAATAACAATTAATTTTTTCTAGAGATTGCAGAATTTCTGATCCTTGGGAAGAATGTCCCCAGAGTGCTTAGCTAATTGAGCCTTGGAAAGACTGAAATCTTGTTCCCTCTTCTGCCTAAGAGAAAAGCAGTAGGAATTTTCTCATGTGAGGCAATGATACTTGAAAATGTAGAAGTAAACTGAGGGATGCTTTTCAATAGAGAGTTTGTGGCTGTGATGGTGTGAGGAGATTCCACCTGTCCTCTATGCATAGTCTGCATGTATGGGACATGATTGAATATGTTAAGCATGAAATCGAATCCAAAGAACAGATACTATTTGAGTGGAACCGAAGGATGCTAGACAGAGATTTTGAAGGCAACTGTACCCATAATACAAGTGGGAATAGAGGTAGTAATTCTTATTCTAGTCCTATGTCTTTTCTGCTCATACTATTTTCTCAATTGAGAAAATGAATTTTGTTTTTCCTAATCCTTGTATTTTTAAAGGGTTTTTCACTTTCAAAAGAACATAGTTACTTTTTTAGTTTATTTATTTTTTGATACATATTGTTTTTTGAATTATGTTGGGAGAGAAAAATCAGAGAAAAGGGAAAAACCATGGGAGAGATAAAAAAGCAAAAAAGAAGTGAATATAACATGTGTTGATTCACATTCAGTCTCCTTAGTTCTTTTTCTGGATGCAGATGGCATTTTCTGGTTAAAGTCTATTGGGATTTCTTTGGATTGCTGAACTACTAAGAAGAACCCAGCCTTTCATAGTTGATCATTGCACATTTTTGCTGTTACTGTGTACAATGTATTCCTGGTTCTGCTTGTTTCACTCAACATCAGTTCATATAAATCTTCCCAGGCCTTTCTACCATCAGCTTGTTCATAATTCTTTACAGAACAATAATATTCCGTTACTTTAATGTGCCACAGCTTGTTCAGCCATTTTTCAATTGATGGGCATCCACTTCTTTTCCAATTTTTTTGCTACCACAAAAAGAGCTGCTACAAACATTTTTGCACATGTGGGTTTTTCCCCCTCCTTTATGATTTCCTTGGGATACAGACCCAATAATGGCCCTTCTGGGTCAAAAAGTAGGCACAGTTTTGTAGCCTTTTCCCACATCCCCAACATTATTCTTTCCTGCCATCTTAGCCAATCTGAGAGGTGTGAGTTGATCTCTCAGAGTTATTTTAATTTGCGTTTCTCTAATCAAGAGTGTTTTTTTCATATAACTATAGATGGCTTTAATTTCATCTGATGTTCTTTGGACTTGAGACCGATTTATCTCACTCTTTGAGGTTTCTTCTGTGGACGTTCTGTCCTTATCTAAGTTTGTGTTTTGGTCTGCCCTGTCACCATAGTAACTTTCTATGGTCAAGATTATTTTCTGTTTCTTGATCAATTTCTTCCCCTCCCCCCCCCCCTTTTTTTGGTATTTCCTTTTTTTTTTTAACTTTTAATAAGGAGCTCTGCTCCTGGGGTATAGGGGGTGCTGTCCCAAGCTTTCTGTGCAGCTCTGAGCCTTGGCCTTGAACACAGCGCCCCCTTGTGTTGCAGGGGTCAGCTTTGCCTGCTCTGTTCAGGAACAGCTGCAGCTCTGAGCCTTGGCCTTGAACACAGCGCCCCCTTGTGTTGCAGGGCCAGCTTTGCCTGCTCTGTTCTGGAACAGCTGCAGCTCTGAGCCTTGGCCTTGAACACAGCGCCCCCTTGTGTTGCAGGGGTCACCTTTGCCCGCTCTATTCTGGAACAGCTGCAGCTCTGAGCCTTGACCTGGAACACAGCGCCCCCTTGTGTTGCAGGGGGCCAGCTTTACCTGCTCTATTCTGGAACAGCTGCAGCTCTGGGCCTTGAACACAGCGCCCCCTTGTGTTGCAGGGGTCACCTTTGCCCGCTCTATTCTGGAACAGCTGCAGCTCTGAGCCTTGGCTTGGAACACAGCGCCCCCTTGTGTTGCAGGGGGCCAGCTTTACCTGCTCTATTCTGGAACAGCTGCAGCTCTGAGCCTTGAACACAGCGCCCCCTTGTGTTGCAGGGGGCCAGCTCTGCCCGCTCTATTCTGGAACAGCTGCAGCTCTGAGCCTTGAACACAGCGCCCCCTTGTGTTGCAGGGGGCCAGCTTTGCCCGCTCTGTTCTGGAACAGTCTGGTTTCCCAGTTTGCCTTCTGAGCTGGGACTGGAGGCTGCCCCCCTGCTGTGCTCCTGCACTGAGCCAGGACTGAGCGTCTTAGTCGCTGCTCTCCTGTGTGTGAGACCCTCTCACTGGCTTTCCCAGAGTCTGCCCGAGCTGAGCTGAACACCCTTTTTACCCCAGTGAGACTGACCTTGCTTGAAGTTTTTTAGTCTGTCTGGGGCTGGAGCCGGTTTCATTCGGTTTCATTCTGTCAGGTTCTCTTCAGACTCCTGTGGTTTTCCAGGGAAACTGGGAGAGCTCGAGCAGCTTCCGGGCTTTACTCCGCCATCTTGGCTCCGCCCCCAGAGCTCCGGACATAGTTTTTTTTTTTTAAAGCCATTGTTCACTTTGTGCATATGTCCTGCCCAAAAGTAACTGAGAAAATAGGGTTGGGAGGTGAGAGAAGAGTGAAGGAGAGGGGCCCTTTTCCTAAATGCTCAGAAAGTTCCCTGGATGAAGTCTCGAAACAAGTCAAAGAATGTTTTTATTGAAAATTTATTATTAGGCTCTCGCAAAGCAAAAAAAACCTGAATGAATCAGTCTGTCAATAAGCATTGGTTGCGTGTCCCCCGTATGCTCAGCACTGCGCGAAATGCTGGCTACAAATATAAAAGTGAAGAAGGCAGATCCTGCCCTCAAGAAGCTTACAATCGCCTGAGGTAAGAGATCCCGCCAGAGGAAGGTAAAAGCCCGAGGGGAGGTAGGGCAAGCCTCAGTCTCCCGGTGGAGAGGAGGTTTGTCCTCGGCAAAACTTTTACTCTTTTCTGCCATTTTCATACTGCTGGTCTTAGACAAATCTCCTTTTCTGTTTTCCTCTCTGAGTAGATTTAAAAGAATCTTATTCTTCCCCCTTTTCATAGGAGGGAATAGAGAGCTGTGGAGATAAAGTAGGGGAGGAATTGCCCCCAAGAAGGTGGGAGCCCGGGGCAGAGAGACGGATGAAACTGAGACAGAGACCGACAGATAGGCAGACACATGGAAAGGGAGACATACACAGAGAGAAAAAGAGGGAGAGGGAGAGAGAGAAACAGAGAAATGTTAATTTTCCTCTCCAGCCAAATAACACTCCCAGTTACTTTTAAACTACAACTGGTGTGAAATTCTGGATATGTCTGCTGCTATTCTTTCTACATTGTAGATGCTTTAAAAAATTCTATTTAGACACTGAATGTGGTAAGTAATTTTTCTTCCTCCACTTTGCTTTTCACTTTAAACTCCATTTGATTGCCTTTATAAATTTTTAGGGAAATGATTTTTTAAAATCATTTCAAAGAAATTCACTTGAACCAAGATTTAGTAAAGTCTAACAACGTACAAGGCACTTTTTTAGGTCTTGTGGCTACAAAGAAAAACAAAACAAAATAAAACAATTTATTTCCTTCAGAGCTCATATTATACTGGGGTGAAAAATATGCAAAACAGATAAATATATATACAATACACATATTGTATAAATACACAGATCGATAAGTGCCTTTTATGAATGGCCAATATCTTTTTATGTGGGAATGTGGGAATAGCTACATTTTCTGCTTTATCCAGAAATAAAAATTTTATTCTGACTCGTCTTAAATTTCTGGTTCCTTCCAATATCTGCATTCCCCCTCCCCAAATTCACGCTTACAACGAGGAACTATAATTAAAACGGAACTTGTGCTACTAACATTAGTAGTTTGTTATTGAAGACTTTTTTCATTTTTTTTAGCAACTGTTTATTAATTCCTTTAATTAGAATTGTGCCAAAGAGAATCTCCAGTATTGCATAGAAATGAACAGTTTTGACAAATCTTGGAAAGTTTTCTCTCGTGTCCTACATCTATTCTTCAGAGAGACAGAAGATGTTTACACTTTTCTTATGACAGAAAAACCTTGGTACCCTTAACAAGCATTCAAAGTTATAATTATAATTGGCAAATTTTTCTCTCTTATTTTTATTCACTATTTTTGCTTAGCCTCTCTTTTTACTCTATCCCTCTTACTTTACCCTCCTATTTCTCACTTCACCCACATATGCCCTCCCCTACTACATAGTCTCAATCCTATGCACCTCTCTAAAAGTGCCTCCAAACTCCCCCACCCTCAAAACCCCCCAAGATCCTGTTCCCCACTTTTTTTTAATGAGGCAATTAGGGTTAAATGACTTGCTCATGGTCACAGAACTAGTAAATGTCAAGTGTATGAGGCTAGATTTGAACTCAGGTCCTCTTAACTTCCAGAGTGGTGCTTTATCCATTCTGCCACCTACCTACCCCATTGCTGTTTTCTCACTTCTCTACATGTTAAGAAGATTTTCATTTCTTTCCAGATGTATGAGTTGTTTCCTCTTCAACCCAGATGAGAATAAGCTTCCAACATTTCCATCCATCCACCTGCTTCCTTTGTATTATTTCTTCCTTTTATGCCCCATTTTAATAATAATATAATTGCTCCCTTTTATCTTTTTCTACCCAATTTTTTTTTCAGAATCACCCCATCATACACAATTCAACCCCAATCTTTTTAAAACTACCTTATTAATGACATCAGTTTTAAAAATACTGATATCATATATATGTAATAAATAGGCAGATTGACCTCAATGAGTGTCTTATAATTAACCTTTTTTTTTTTTTTCTAGGTTAGGGAGGTAATTTGGGTTAAGTGACTTGCCCAGGATCACACAGCTAGTAAATGTCTAGTAACAGGCCAAATTTGTACTCAAGTCCTCTTGGCTCTGGGGCTAATGCTCTATCCACTGTACCAGCTAGCTTCTCCATAATTAGCCTTTAATATTTTCCTTATGTTTCCTCTGAATCTTTTCTGTCAAATTTTTCATTGAGTTCTATTCTTCTTGTTACAAATACTTAAAGCTTTTCAATTTTTTCTATTTAGAATTATATTCAAATTTGCTCAATAAGTTATTCTTGGCTGCAACCCCAGTTATTTTGCTCTTTGAAATATAATGTTACAAGGCCTAGGGTCTTTTAGAGTGGAAGTTGCTAGGTCTTGTGAAATTATAGCTTCATTTCCACAGTATTTAATTTTTTTCTTGTTCTTTACAATATTTTCTTCTTAACCTGGGAATTTTGAAATGTAGCTCTTTCAGTTTTTCCCCTGGTTTTTTCAGTTTTTCTATTGAGACTAAAGCTTTCTCCCTCATTTTTATATATTTTATTTTAAAAAATACATTATAATAATTTCATTAAATATTTCCTAATTATATGTAAAGCTTTTTAACATTAATTAAAAAAATTGAGTTTTAAATTCTTTCTCTCACTCCTGCCCCATCTCTCCCTGATAAGGCAAGCAATATGATATTGATTATACATGTGAAATCATGCAAAACATAATTCCATATTAGCCATGGTCCTTTGAGATTGTCTGGGACAAGTGTCTTAATCTGAGTAGTGAAATCTTTCCAGTTGATCATCCTTGCAGAGTTGCTGTTACTATGTATGATGTTCTCTTGGTTCTTCTCCCTTTGTGTGGATTCTGATATCTTCCCAGGTTTTCCTGAAACCATCCTGCTCATCATTTCTCATAGTATAGTAGTTTTCTATCATATTAGTTTGTAAGGTTGATGTTACAAGACGATGGAACTTTTTGGTGTGGACCTATGTATCAAGTTTATAAGTGACTGAAACAAATAAAAATTGAAAAAGATTGAAAAAACCCCACAATTTGTTTAGCCATTTCCCAATTGGTGAGTATTCTCTCAATTTCCAATTCTCTGCCACCACAAAAAGAGCTGCTATAAATATTTTTGCATAAATGGTCCTTTTTCCTTTACTTTGATCTTTTTGGGATACAGGCTTAGTACTGCTATTGCTGGGTTAAAGATTATGCACAGTTTTAAAGTTCTTTATAGTCCTCATTTTTTAGGGAACATTTTATTATTCCAGTACCGAAGAGAGTGGAGATGAATTATTTGAGATCACTTTTCTAAAATGAATCACTTTTTAGCATAAACAGAAAATAATTATTTTTGGCAGAAAGACAAATACTGTATACTACACAGGTCCCTGAATAATTATTTGCATTTTTTATACTTTCTGAAAGAAGATCCTCAGTCCTTTGTAATTCTTGCTAACAGTTCTTGTAGTCAACTTACATGACGATCATTTTAGTTAGAGATGCCGAACAATAGTGGTCTGGATTACTTTATGGGGTAGTGAGTTCCGTATCACTGTAAAAACACAAGTAGAATTTAGAACTAGAAGAAAGCTTATGTATCATCTAGTCCAGTATTTTGGGTTTTCAGATGAGGAAAATGCAATTTGTCCAAGAACAAGTAAATAGTAGAATTTTACTTTACGCCATAATGTTACTTAAAGTCTCATGTATTTCCTACCACTACATCGTTAGACATTTACATATTTACAATATGCAAAGAAGACTTTCATCTGTCAGAGACTGACATAGAGGACTTCTAGTATTTATTGCAGAACTAAATTCCTATGACTTCATGATTCTAAGGTGAAGGAGAAAGGTCCAAGAATAATAACATTATCATTGTTAATATTAATAACAATAGATGGTATTCATATAGCTCTTTAAGATTTGCAAAGCATTTCACAAATATCTATTTGATCTTTATTACACCACTATTAGGTAGATGCTATTATTATTTCTATAGTAATATGTGAAAAATATATTTAAAGTATTTTGCCACCCTTAAAGTACTATAGAAATGTGAACTATTGTTATTATTACTTAATAGATGAAGAAACTGAGGATGTAAGCTGTAAAGTGATTTGCTTAGGGTCCCACACTTTATGAGGATCTGGAACAGTTTGAACCCATATCTTTCTGATGATGTTATTTCTCAGTCCACCAGGAAATAGTGCCTCCTGGAAAATCCTTATGCCTTGTGTGCTCCCAAAAATAGTTCTAGAGTCTAATCATGAGAGATAATTACACTGGATTCTTAGAGGTTTTGCTAACAAATACAAGCTCTGGTAGGATATGAGAATATGCTGAGGCTTTGAGAATATGCTCAAATGTGTACTGATATCCAAGGGACCATTTAGTTAAAGTAAAAAAAAAATTGGTATCCCATTAATGAATTTTTTGGCTAAAGTAGCATATGAAGACCACATGCAAAGGCGTAGGAAAATGGACATTTGAGTTGATGGAAGAATAATGCATAGTAACAAAATCCCAATTTTCTCTATTTCTTTTGTTCTTCCTGAAATGTGATAGGACAACATTTTGTGTGCTTTTTCACATATCATTTCATTAGATCCATACACCCGAATTTGTGGCAAGAAGGCTGCTGTAATGTCCATTACACAAATTAAATGATTGAGGCTCAGAGAAATGAAATGACTGGCTCAAACTACACTAATTATGATCCAAAGACTAAATCTTCTAATATTAAATCTAGTGCTTCTTTAGTAGGAATGAGTATTATCACAAAGTAGGCTGTGGAAAATTAGAGTGCAACATCAAGGAAAGTCCAGAAGTAGACTTGATAAACTGTATTAGTAACAGTAAAGGGATCACACAGCCAGTTAAGTAGGACCCTGAATAGTGCTGGGCTTCATCCTTTGAATTCAAGTTTTCTGATTGCCAGACTTTGGAACCCAGAAATTGATGCCACATTCCCCAGGCCATATGCAATCACTGAGAAGAGGCTGTTCTGTCAATGAACTTCCTCAGGGATTCCTTTATGTCCTTATTTCTTAGACTATAAATGAAGGGATTCAGCATGGGAGTGACAACAGAATACATCAATGAGGCAACTGAGATCTTCCAAGAGGAGTGAACAGCTGAGGAACTCAGATACACTCCAAGTCCAGTGCCATAGAATAATGAAACAACAGAGAGGTGAGACCCACAGGTAGAAAAGGCTTTATATTTTCCCTTGGATGATGGTATTTTCAATATTGAGGAACAAATTTGACTATAAGAGAAAAGGATCCCTGAGAAGGGGAGGACACCTAGCAGACAAGTTACAATATATCCTAAAATATCATTGATAAGGGTATCAGAACAAGAGAGTTTCATAACTTCACCAAGTTCACAGAAAAAGTGGGAAATTTCACGTTCTGTACAGAAAGACAGCTGCATCACCATTAGAATTCGGAGAATGGAGATTAGAAGACTAATAATCCATGCCATTAGAACCATGAGGCCACAAATCCGTGGATTCATTATGGTGACATAATGCAGAGGATGACAGATAGCCACAAAACGGTCATAGGCCATCACAGTAAGGAGTAAGGTGTCTAAACAAGCAAAAATTATGAAGAAGTACATCTGAGTAAAGCATCCAGCATATGAGATACCCTTAGTATGTGTTTGGAGGTTCACCAACATCTTGGGGACCAAAGTAGTCACTAGACAGATATCTACCAGGGACAAATTGGAGAGAAAGAAATACATGGGAGTGTGAAGATGGGAGTCAGAGCCAACGGCCAGCATGATGAGAAGGTTCCCAACCACAGTGAACATGTATATGCTGAGGAAGAGCCCGAAGAGGGGCAGTTGCTGCTCTGGCTTCTCAGAAAGTCCCAGGAGGAAAAATTCTGACACACTTGTTTGGTTTTCTGGTCCCATGTATCTGATATATCTACAAGGAAAAAGATACAGGAAGTTGACAAAATAGAACGAGTCACCTCTCATTCTGAGATAGAGAGAACACTAGATTTAAAGTCAGATGACTGAAGTTTAAGTCCAAGATCTATCACTTTTGTTATTTTAGACAAATCACTTCCCTTCCTAGGCCTCAATATCCTCATAAATAAAATGGAGTTGGATTAGGTGATCTCCAAAATTGTTTTTTGTGAAGATTGTGTATTTTAAGATCAGCACGAGACAGGAATTCAGGTTAGGGGAAAATCGTCAGTCTTTATTCTCAGTGAAGAAGGATCAGAGGTGGAAGAGAATCGGCGATAGCAATGTGTGCAGCTGAGTCAAGAAGCTAGCTCGACCAGCAGCCAAACCAGCAGCTCGGAGTCTCGAACCCAGCCCAATCTCTCCCAGCTTCTCTTCCTGTCTCTCTCTCTGCCTCCACCCACCAAAATCGTCATTTCCTATACAACACATCAGGACTTGCACGGAGAGTGGGCAGGGACCATTCTTTATCCAATCATGTATATTAATAGAGTATAGCCCAATTACTATCTAGCCTCATGTACTTGGGACCTCAGTGCATCAGCTTAAACCTCAGCCCATTACAGTTTTTCAGTTCTCAGACTTGGGAATTCCACAAACCATATTTAGAAATAAAATTATGAAAACTCTTCTCAGGGGTAATATTCCTTTAAGGCCAAAATATATTGACTTAAACATTAAATTATATAAAGTATAAAACAACAAAATGATGGAAGAAAGTAGAGTAGAACATTTATCCCATTTATGAAAGGAAGATGATCAACAATTCAATGAAGAATTAATTGTAACCAAATAGATGTTCTTTCCTATATGAAAGAAAAAAATCTTTAAAATAAAATAATGTCATTAAAAACAACAACCCAAACCCCTGCAGTGGATTGGGAAATGTAGTTGTGGCAGATTGTAACCTTTCACTCCGAGGCTACTAATTGCCAGGGCCATGCATACCAATCTTCCCCAAATAGACATGAAGATGAGCCGATGTTAAGGTGTCAAACAGCCTTTCTTTATTGGTAATCTCGGCAGGGGTTAGCAGGAAGCAAGAGCAAGTGTGTGTATGTCTCTGTATCTCTCTTTCTGCATCCCTGAATCTCTACATCTCTGCCTCTCTCTGCATCCTTCTCTGCCTATGTACTCAAAACTGGCCATTTATATTTACTCTCCTCTGGGATTACCTTGTGCCTAGCCCACTCAGCACTGCACAGGTGGATCCACAGAAGGGAGACAGCTGGAATTAGTGCTGTGTCCTAAGAAAAGATCTAGCAAAAGGACCCACCCCTCGCCATCTCAAGGAAACACCTGTAAGGCACAACCTCCTGCCTCAGAGGCCAAGCCCCTTTTTACCTCCTGGGTCCACCCTCCCAGCTGATATGGCATACATAGCAATTCTCAGAAGAAAAATCCCTACCATATCCTAACAGCAGATAATAACTCAACATCCAAAATATATATAAGGAAATGGTATTTTAAAAGTCAAAATAGCAATCATATCTCAATAAAAATGGCAACAACTTTCAAAAAATGAATACAAATTGTTTTAAATTAAATGCTATTTTATTTTGAGATCTGCATTCTTTCCCTCTCACCTACCTTCCCAATTGAGAAAGCAAGAAAAACAAGATCTCTGTTACAAACTCATATAGTCAAAGAAAACAAATTCTTCAAATTCCTGATAATTTTTTGGAAATGCTCAATTTCACCAGTAATCAGAAAGTAACACATCTTTGAGGTACTACCTCAAACACATGAAATAGGTAGAAAATAACCAAATTCAACATCATTAAATTTGAGCAGAAAAAATATACTCATTCTTTGCAGGTGGAATTGAAAAATTCTAAAATATTTTTGCACAATAATCTGACATTGCATGATATTGATCTAATAATTATATTTTGGGGAAAAGATTCTGAAAGTATTCACATTATTGATTCAAAGATTTTCATAGCATCATTAAATAATACAAGAATAAAAACATTGAAACAATTATGATAGGACAATAGTTAAATAAATTGTGTTAAATTGCTATGGAATAATATAATGCAATTATGAAGATTACAAAGAACTATAGTAAGACCTTTATTAAATAAGGAAAAGTGACAAAAATAAAGCTACACGAATGGAGAACACACTCATTATGACTATAGAAGAAGCAAAGTGAATATCAATGAATGGAATTCTGATGAGGAATTAGAAGTAACAAGAGTTGTTTAATATTTTATACATTGAAAGTTATTCACTTAAATGTAAATAGCTAATCAATAAGATTAAGTTATTCTATTGATATGTAACGTTTTTTTAAAAATAAAATGCTGGATTTATATTTTAAAAAGAAGATGAATAGTGAGAACAAAATCTGCTCAACTGGAAAGGGTTCCCAGTTATGGGAGGGAGGAGCAGCGAAAAGAGAGAGGGAGATGAGAGAGAGAAGGGAAGTTTGTTCTGCAGAAGAGGCTTTCAGAATTAGGGGATAATAAGAAAGCAAAAGAACACCTTCATCAACATGACTCATTGACCCCCCACCCCCACAAAAACAACAACAAAAAACAAAGACAGAGACCAGAGAGAGGTTGTTAATCTAAGATGCTGAAATCAACATCAGCATTATTTCATTGTAGGATCCATGGAGATTGCTAAAGTTTGATATGTTCTAAAGCAAATCTTTTGACACTGTGGGTCATGATCCCAAATGGGGTTCCATAACTGAATGTGGGATTATAAAATTATGATTGTCACCAGTACATGTTGAGTTGCCTACCTATTTTATATATCTATATGTCTGGGATCATGTACAATTTCTTGGGCAAAAAGGAGTCAGAAGTGGAAAAAGTTAAGAAGCTCTGCTCTAAAGTGATGCAAATACCCAAGAAACAAGATATCCAAAAGCTTGAGCTTATACAAGGAAGATATTTTAAAATATAACATTAAATCATTCACTCTATTGGCATTTTCAAAAGATAGAAAGATCAATGTATGAGTTACAAGAAAGCATATTTGGGCTCAATATAAAGCAGAATTTCCTAAAAATCGGATCTATGCTGAAATGAAATGGAATGTTCTTCAGGAGTCAGTGAGTTTCCTATCATTAAAGCTTCTCCGGCAAAACTTAAATGATCACTTGTTCATAGTATCACTACCTATTCATGATTTGAAAACTTGGTGTAATTATTGAATATTTTTTCTTCCTTATTTCCTAGTTTCAATCAGATGTCAAGTTCTGTTAAAGTCATGTCCAACATATATCTGAAATCCACTCCTCTCTATTCCCATTGTAATAATTTTAGAACAAACCCTCATTATTTGAATGCATGTTGCAGTCTTCTAACAGTTGTAAATGAATCCATGGAAATTCATACTCTACCTAAATCTTGCCTTCAACTATCTCCTTAATGCATTGTTTCTCTCTGCTTAAAAACCTTCATTGCCTCCTACCAAACAAAAGATACATTCCTTTGAGTGACATTTAAGGCTTTCCATAATCTGATGAAATAATATCTTTTCCCTTTCAAAAGACGTGGTACATGGAACTCAGATGTCATAAAGATATCACTACAAAATACAAAAATTAGTGATTGCCTCAATTGGGAGAGGGCTTGGGGTCTTTGACCAATTGTTCTTTTCTGTACACAAAGAAAAACAGGATACACCACACTGGAAACACATCAGGACATTAAGGTGACATGATCTGATAGGATATTAACTAAGTGGAGATCCTTAATAGGTCAGGTTCCATAAAAGCGTATTTTCTCTCAGATTTCTTAGAGATACTTCTCTAATGAAAAACCCCTTAATATACTTAGAAAAAAATATTTAAGTGGCAACCAGAAAAAAGTAGGGTTTCCTTTCTGGGTTCTTCAAAGCTGCCACCATAGTTTCTGCTGCCATGTCATTGAAATAGTAACAATTTC
The DNA here is from genome assembly GCF_902635505.1 of Sarcophilus harrisii. Taxonomy (NCBI): domain Eukaryota; kingdom Metazoa; phylum Chordata; class Mammalia; order Dasyuromorphia; family Dasyuridae; genus Sarcophilus; species Sarcophilus harrisii. The sequence continues at coordinate 657,862,484 of NC_045426.1, forward strand.
AGGGAAAGAACAGTTTGTTTATTTGGAATTTCATATGTCATATCTCTGGCATAAGTTTAGCACCATGGCCAGGGATCTGACTGTTCCTATTTATGCATAGGCTTTTGGCATCTCAGAAATGTAAGGGCTTTCTCCTGGAAAAATTCAATCTCTACTCAGACTAGAAATTACCTGAACTATATCTAGAAAAAAATCTCCAGTTGAAGATCTCCTGTAATAAAGAATGAATGATGTCACAATTATAAAAAACTATAGAAAATTTGTATTCACATACAAGCAAAATTTGACCATTTTCAGTTTTTTCTTTTGCTTTTTAATTGTCCCTTAAATTCAAACAAAAAATCTAATCTCTCCTTTGAGTGATTTTCTTCAGATAATTGTATATAAGTAATTTCTACAAGCTCCCAATAATATTATTTCCTGGGTATCTCCTATAGACATATGGCCTCTCAGTAGTCTTTTGAAACAAGCATTTTTTTTTCTGTCTATAGCAAAAGTGTACCTTAGTTGTAATCAATAAATCACACATATGTTATTCCTTGTATATAGTCACACATTTTTATTAAAAATAAAAATATTGCCTTATTATGATTATGTATGAAAGATAGCAAGATATATTAATATTATGTTCTATGTATTATAATTTTCATTATTCATACACTGTTTATTTATTCACTCAACTTTTCATCATGGCAAATAGGTAATCTTAGATTCTCAAAGTCAGGAGAAGAGAGTTAAATCTCTGTTACATTCAACCCAGCTAAAAAAAAAACTCAAGTGAAGTTATTCATCAGACGCTAGTCCTTAGTCTCATGAAACTGTCTTCTATGACATGGAAGGGTTAAGATCTGAATTGGTAGGAGAAAATACTAATCATATTCTGGATCTGAACAATAGCAATTCATATTTTTTCTATAAAAATGACAACTCATCAAAATTGACCAAATACATCTATTGGGTCTGACAATATATTTACTATTTCTCAGTCTCTAATTTCTTCAATGAAATGAATTATGTATATTGTCTTATTTTTTTTCTCAAGGACAGGATTACTTAGTATTATTTTGTAGCATAATTTCATTAATTTATTTTTTTCCAAATTCAGCTCTTATAACTCTAAGACCAATGCTATTTTACCTTTTTCAGACTAGCTTACTATGCCAATATTGTAATTCTATGCAGAATGTGAGAACAGAACAAGTTAAATGAAGATGAATGAGTGATTGTGGAAGGAAGAATCACCTCTCTTTGGAGACACTAAGGAAATTTTCATGGAGAAAGCTATCAAGGTAGGCTTTGAGGGAGGACTATTTGGTTTTGGAAAAGTACCATCAAGAAATAGGTGATTTCATGTGAAAGACCTAAAGATAGGTAGGCATATGATGTCATCAGGGAATGGCAATTAATTTAGCTTATCAGAGGTATAATATAAGATAGACAATAACAATTACTCATCAGGGAATATTAGTATACATTTAGTGACTTAAGGCTTAGCATATGGAGGCAGATTATAGAACAAAATGAGGGTAAGGAAAGATGTCCATTGCTTGCAGAGTTCAGGAAAAAACTAATCTTGAATCTCTAGCAGTAAGCAAGATATTAAAAATTGTAAATAATATGGGGGCAGCTAGGTGGCTCAGTGGATAGAGCACCAGTCCTGAAGTCAAGAGGATATGAGTTCAAATCTGTTTTCAGAAAATGAACACTTCTAGCTCTGCGACCCTGGGCAAGTCACTTAACCCCAATTGCCTCAGAAAAAAAATATATATATATATAAATAATGAGGAAGGAATACTAGAATCCATAGAACCAAAGATATGATAAAATGTAATGTTTTAGAAAGAACAAAGAATTTTGGAGTCATGAGATCTGAATTCAAATTCAAGCTCTAACACTTACTCTTTATTTTTCAGACATACATAAAAGGTGAACATATCATTGAAATGGGTGGTGGATAGGTGATGAAGTAGATATAATGGAAACAATAGTATTAATAACATCTTGATTGGCTTCAGCCTAGATACTCTCCTGCATATCAATATAATGACTAATGAGTATAAACAAAACTTCAGATATGGACTGGTTTTGGAGTTAAAAGTCTCTGATCTCTGGCATTTACCCTCTCTGTCATCATAGATAACTCATTTGTCTTCTTCTAGCTTTAATTTCCTCATTAATTTCCATTAGGTCTCCTTGGTTTCATCGGGTTCCATTAAGATCCCTGTTGGCTCAATGATTGGTGTATACAGAGGATTGTAGGAGGAGTAGAGGATGGAGTAAGGCTAGCCAGAGTCACTCTTTGTGGTAGATGAGGGAGAAGCTGGTTGCAGAGATCCTGCTTCCCTCTTGTTCAATCCTGCATCTAAGACCAAGAATAAAGACTAAGGACTTTTGCTTATCCTGACTCCGGCTGATTCTGGGTTGTCTGGGGTGCTAGCGCAGTCGTCACACATCTTTATAACACAGGGTATCTAAATAATCTTACTCTAACAACATGTTTTTACAAGTAATGACACTGAGATCACGTGAGGAATAAAAATGACTTGTCTGAAGGCACATAGACAGTCAGTGACACAGTGAGGATTAAAAGCTAGGTCTTCTGATACAGTCTGTTGCAACAACCTAGTACCAAGAGGTCTAACAGTATCACTCATAAGAAAAATGATTTTTACTTTTCTTTTCTAGGGCCCCTGAGAATTCCTGCTTGCTTCAATTGCTTGTACTTCAATCCAATCTTTAAGCTCTTTTCAAGCTGTCATAACTTTCTCCTTGACAGTGGACCTAGGAATTCCAATCCTCCTCCATTCTCCACTCTTCTTGTACTACCTTTGCTTATAAAAATAGATTTAGCCACCTCATTAACTTTTATAGGAAATATAATTCTTCTTTGACATATTTTTCTTATAGCTTTGTGGGTAATGCAGCTCTCTGGGTAGTGCCAACCTTAGTCTACTAGACCTCTCTCAGCTTTGTAGAGTCAAAATCCTTGTATAACAAGACCTAACCATGGTCCTGGTTTCTGTCTTTGGGAACAGGACATGAGCCCCTCTGTTTTTGGTAGGCATCAGAATGGGAAATTCTTTATGTGTTGTTTGTCAGAGTCTTTCTGTAATCTGGGATAGATTTACTTAAGAACACTTATCAATACTGGACCCTGGTCGCTCCTACTGTAATGATAATAACAGCTATTTAAAAAAATGCTCTAAGGTTAACAAATACTTCTGCAAACTTATAAATATTTAATTCCAGCATAACTTTAAAATACACAGGAAAACTACTATCCCATTCATAGTGTCAGTAGAGAAAAGGAAATTAAATCACTCACATCCTATAAGACTCTATAAGGAGTCAGTAGGAAGACTTGAGTCTGAACTGAGTTTTCCTCACTCTGAGTATAGGGTTTTTCCCAATGACTCTCTCAGCTTTGGGTCTTGGTGAATCCTAGAATTTCAGCTAGACTCAAGGCTTGGACTCTGGACCAAACTGGACTCTGATTTGGATTTTGTTGTTCATTCCATGATCTTTCTGGATTCCTAAGGAAAAAAGAAATAGCTCTTGACCTTGCCTTCCCTTCTTTCATATCATCTCCCTTTCTCTCATAGTACTTACTGGTAATCACCAAGAAGCCACATTGGACTAATCTTTCTTCTGTGCAGGATGTTATCAGGAAGGAAGACATCAGTCCCTCTCCCTTGGAGAAAAGAGAGATGGCCTCAGGCATGAAGAATGATGTTTCAGTGAGACACAAATAAACAATTTCTTGTCCTAGAACAGATGATTGTCCCGGGAACAGTGACAGGTAAGGGAATATTTGTGATTTCTAGAGTCATAGAGTCTCATCCCCATGGGTCCTCATTAGACAAGTCATAGAATTATCTTTCCTTTCCTGGAGCATCTCAATTCCCTGTGCAGAAAACCCTAGCAGAAAGTTTTCTAACAATAAGAGCTTTACAACAGTGGAATAGACTGCCTTATGAAGCAGTAAGGTAATCAACATTGGTGATCTTCAAGAAGATGTTAAGGGACTACTTATGTGGATTATTGTAGAGAGCATTCATGCTTTGAAATTGGGTCAAACTAGATAGATAAATGCTAAAGCCCATTTTGGTTCTAACCACCTATGAATCAATAAATGGGCTTTATTGTTAATTAATGAGGTATTCTTTGTGGTAACTGTCCTAAAAGAATAAATACATATATGTGACAGGAATAATATAAGTGGGCTCTTCCATCAATGGTACCACATTGTGTACAAGGAACAGCAGCAAGAGGAAGAGAGAGAAGAAAGAAACCTAAAGATTTTTCTTTGGTCACTCCTAAGAAAGGGGACAAATTACCCAAGAATGAAATCTGAGTATGACAACCCAAGTTATTCATTGTTAGAGTTCCCAATGAAATGGTCCCTAATGGGTGAATCTAGAAACATATCAGAAGAAAAAATTGAAACTGTGTACAAGCAATATATCAATAATGCAAAGTTAAGTTCTAAGGAATGATGAAAGTTAATTAGAATCATATCAAAACTCATCTTCTCTCACTTTAATTTGCATCATCCATTGTGATGACCACGTTAGCACCCTGGATACCTTAGAATCAGCCAGAGTCAGGATAAGCAAAAGCCCTTAGTCTTTATTCTTGGTCTTTAGAGGTAGGATTGAATTGGATGGAAGCAGAATGTCCACGACCTTCCTTCTTTGTCTCCTGCTCAGAGTGACCCTGGCTAGTCTTACTTCACCCCCTAGTCCCTCCTACAATTCTCGGTGTACACCAGTTATTGAGCCAGCACAAGATAGTGGGATGGGCCATTTTCCAAGCATATGCTAAGAAAGTATTGTCCAATAAGTAATTAGCCTTAAGTGCTTGGCTGTTCAAGTGCATCTGCTCAGTTTCAGCCCATTATATCTCCCGCTTTCTTTTGTTTTAGAACACAGGTGGTCGCACCATCCCTGACTTCTCAGGGAGGTGAGAGCCCCCAAAGGGAGGTGATCTCGCCCTCCCTGACTTCTCAGGAAAGGAGGTAAAAACACCAAAAAGGAGGTGATCACGCACCCCCTGACTTCTCAGGAAGGGAGGTGAAAGCACTAAACAGGAGATGATCATGCCCTCCCTGACATCTCAGGAAGGGAGATGAGAAGCATCAAAGGGAAGTGGGGATTGCTAGTGGGTTTCTGGGCTGAAGGGTCTTATTAGAAACAGGTATGCATAAACATGGGAGGTATTACACAAGCATATAGCAATAATGCACAGAGTATTATTGATGACTCTCCCCACAGTCAGTACAGGTTCAATGTAGTGTAACAAACATGAATTGTACATGCAAGTAGTGATATAAGAAACAATATAATCAACATGCTATTGTAAAAGATTTCCAGAAGTCCTAGAAGGAGGGTATGTAAATACCAGTCACACATACACCTTCTTCAGGAGCCAAGAGATAGTCCAAAACCAATCTATGGTCCATTGCTTTACATGTCAGGAAATCCAATGATCCCCCGCAAGTTTTTGAAGTCTTGCAACAGTCTTTTTATGTGTTAGGGAATCCAATGATTCCTACAGATTTTGAAGTCCTACAACAGTTTTATCATTTCTCGGAAAATCCAATGATTCCTGAGGGTTTTCAAGTCCTACAACAATCTTATCATATCTCAGAGAATTCAATGAGTCCTGAGTGTTTTCAAATGCTACAACAATCTTTTCATGTCTCAGGGATTTCAATGATTCCTGAGGGTTTTGAAGTCCAACAATTTTTGATGTCTATGAGTCAAATACCATAACTGCCAGGCTCATTCAGTGGTGGGCACAATCAGCAACAGAACCACCTGATGTTTATTGGGTCTTCTTCTTCGTTTCAAGGGTTTGCTCCATCTCTCTCTGATGGATAAGGCAAATGTGGCTCGTTGGCACCCATCTGATTCCTTCTCCATCTGTGGAGATACAAGCAAACCCTCTCCCCTAAGCAGTAAATCTATCTGGTCCCTTCCATTCACCACTTTCTGGGGCTCTCCATGTCACCTGGCAATTATCTAAAAATAGTGGAGCCACTCACACAGGACACTGCTCTTCCGGTTGGTTATAAAACCTGTCTGCTGCAGCCAGTGCATCTTTGTCAGAAATCAAGAAGTTAGGAGTATAAAGGGCTAGATTTAGAAATTCTCTAGGGTTACCTGTGGCTTCCCCTTTCTTTTGTTTTTGGAAGAGGTTCTTAATGTCTCTATTTCTCCTCTCTACTATTGCCTGTCCTTGAGGATTAAAGGGTATGCCAGTGTTGTGTAAAATCTTATTTTACACAAAAGTGTGCAAAATGTTTAGAAGTATTTGCAGGGTCCATTATCTGTTTTTATTGCTTGTGGCACATCCATAATTGCAAATGCTTGGATAAGGAATTCAGTGACCACTCAGGCTCTCTCTTTTGCTGCTGGTATTGCAAAAATGAATCCTGAAAAGGTGTCTACCACAACATGGATAAAAGACAGATGACCAAAAGATTTATAATGGGTCACATCCATTTGCCAAATTTCACTGGGTCTCAAACCACAAGGGTTCTTCCCTGGAGGCAGTGTAGGAGCGTGGAAAGGAAGGCAAGCTGTACAGGCTTTTACTATGCTCCTTGCTTCCTCTCTTATTATTCCAAATTGTAAACGTAAAGCTCAAGCAGTCTGATATTTAAAATGAGATTCTTGGGCTTCTTGAAATAAAGGAGTATTGACCAACATAGTTAGAAGGCTATCTGCCCTTAAATTACCATAAAAAATAGTTCTGGAAGTCCACTATGAGAGTGGACATGCGAGATATAAATCTTACCTGGATGCTTTTTCACTTGCTCTTGAAATTCCTTAAAGAGCTGATATATATTAAAGACTACAAATTTTATTTGGAGTGTGGCAATTCTTTGTACAACACCTACTGAATAGGCTGAATTAGATATTATATTTATATCTTCTGGATAATAAGTAAGAGCTAGAATGATTGCATACAATTCATTCCGCTGAATAGACTGAAACGTTCTGACTACTTTCTTTATAGTTAAGTCACAAGAGTATACAACACAAATATTATGTTTGGATGCATCTGTAAAGATAATCGATCCTTTAAGAGGAACTTTAGAAACATTTTCTTCAAGAATCCATTGCTAATTATGTAATAGTCTGGTTATCTTTAATGGAGACTTGTGTGTATAATTTGGAGCCGTGGCTAATAAAATTTGCCACTCTGGGATGGTTTCACAGCATACATTAATGTGTGTGTTAGTATAAAAGGTGTATATCTTGTCGAGTCTTATTCCAAATAATTGTACTGTTTGCTTAATGATCTTTAATAAAATTCTAGCCACAAGCAGTGGGTAAGGAGTAAGGCTTTGTTTTGGTTGTGCCGGGAGGTTCACTCACTCTATCACACTGTCTCCTTGATGAAGGACTTCTGTGGGTATCGCTTGTGTAGCAAAAACTGATATTTCCAAGGGTTTTTGAGTGATTCTTTTGACCATATTGGATAAAGCCAGTTCAACTTCTCTCAAAGCCTCTTGAGCTTCTTTTGTAAGCTGGTGTGGGGAGTTTAAAACACTGTCTCCCCTTAAAATGTCATATAATGGTTGCAATTGATAGTTAGTCAAGCCTAACACTGGGGACTTTCGGCCAAGATGGCGGCGAGGAGGCACACACTGTGTAAGCTCCGCATTTTCTCTCAGAATCCATCTCATTACAAGCCTCTGAATTAATGCCTGACTGAAAAAAAAAACCCACAGTTACCAAGAGAAGACATCCTTGAGATTCTCCAGGAAAGGTCTGTTTTTGCTTGAGGGCGGGACGGTTTTAGAACGGGCACAGGCTGAGGGCAGCAGCAGTGAGAGCTCGGCAGGCAGCTCACAGCCGAGCAGACTGGAGGGGGTTGGAGTGTGATCTCAGCTGTCTCTGCCGGGAGAGCTTCACTACAGGATTGGATACTTTGCCCTGGCAGCAAGTCAGTAGCCCAGCAGAGAAGCTAAAAACACCGAGGGTGAAAAATATAACCCCAAACAGCTGGAATTCCTTGAGACCGGCCACCCCTCCCCCACAGTGTCTCAGCATGCTCTCAGAGCCTCAGAGCGCAGGCACAGCACAGTCCTGCTAGTGCCTCCCTGCAGCCCCCGCAGTCTGTAGAGGAAGCTCGGTAACGCTACCCAGCCCCTCCCCCAAAAAAGCAGATTCCATTTGGGGTTTTCTTCCTTTTTTTCTTTGCTAGTTTGTCTCTGATTCTTCTCTGACAATGAGCAAAAAGTTAAAAAGGACTTTAACGATTGACAGCTTTTATACAGACAGAGAACAGACTCCAAACCCTGAGGAGACTAAAAACAGATTATCTTCAAGTGAATCCCCACAGGAGGAGATCATCTGTTCCTCACACGATGAATCTCAAGAAGAAATTAAAAGGCTCTCACAGAGAGTTAGAAGAAAAATGGGAAAAGGAGAGGGAGGCTTGGCAAGAGAGTCTGGAGAAGTCATCCCACCATTTAAAGACAGAGTGGATAAGAAAACAAATCCTTGAAAAATAGGATTAGTGAACTGGAAACAGAAATGGCCTCTAAAGAATAAAATTGGCGAAATGGAAAACATTCCATAGAACAAATTGACAATTAGAAAAAGATATAAAAAAGTAGTGAAGAAAACACTTCATTGAAAATAAGAATAGAACAAATGGAATTGAATGACTCGAGGAGACAAGAAGAATCAGTCAAGCAAGACCAAAAAACCAAACAATGGAGAAAAATGTGAAATTCCTTCTGGGGAAAACAACAGACCTGGAAAACAGGTCTAGGAGAGAATATGAGAATCATTGGACTCCCCAGAAAAATACGATGAAAAAGAGCCTGGACACTATTTTCCAGGAAATTATCAAAAGAACTGCCTAGAAGTCATAGAAACAGAGGGTAAATAGACATTGAAAGGATTCATCGATCACCCACTGAAAGGGATCCAAAATAAAAACACCAAGAAATATATTGGCAAATGCCCAAACCCTCAAACAAAGGAAAAAATACTCAAGCGGCTAGAAAACCCAATTCAAATATAAAGGAGCCAAAAAGGATCACCCAAGATCTAGCAGCATCCACATTAAAGATCGAAGGGCCTGGAATAGATATTCCAAAAGGCTAAGGGAACTCGGTATGCAACCAAAAACTTACCCAGCCAGAATGAGCATCTTTTTTCCAGGGAAGAAGATGGTCATTCAACGAAATAAATGAATTTATTTCACCTATTTTTGTGAAAAAACCAGAACTTAACAAGAAGTTTGATCTGCAAATAAGAACTCAAGAAAAACCTAAAAGGTAAAAAGAAATCTTGGGAACTATATTTCGTGTAAATATGTATAAAAATACATGTATACCTTTGTTCTAGAAATTAGAGGTGAAAGGACATTGTATCAGAAAGGGTAAAGTGGGGGTACTATATCTCACAAAGAGGCAAAGGAAACCATTATATCTGAGAGAAAGAATGGGGATGAATATAGTGGTATTTTACTGCCATAAGAATTGACTTTAAGAGAAAAAATTTTAGACATATTCAATATAGGTGAAACTTCCCATCTATTGAAAAGTGAGAAGGGAAAATTGAAAAGGGAAGGAATAAGCTAGCAGAAGGGAAAACAGAAACTGAGAGGGAAAGGAGTAAGATAGGGAGGAACCTAAGGTGGGAGGAGGATACTAAAAGGGAGGACTGTGAGAAGCAAGTGCTCAGTTAATACTGGGAAGGGTTGGGAAGGGGAAAAAGAAGGAGAAAAACATAAATAGGGTTAACAAGATGGCAAAATCAGAATGGTAATTTTAACCATAAATGTGAACGGAGTAAACTCCCATAAAGAGGAAGTGATTAGCAGAATGGTTAAAAGCCAGAATCCTACAATATGTTGTTTACGGAAACACACCTGAAGTAGGGAGATACATGCAGAATAAAGGTAAAAGGATGGAGCAAAATCTACTATCTTCAGGTGAATCAAAAAGCAGGGGTAGCCATCCTGATCTCAGATCAAGCAAAAACAAAATGATCTAATTAAAAGAGATAAGGAAGGGGCACATTCTTCTAAAGGGTAGCATAAATAATGAACAATATCAATATTAAACATATATGCATCAAGGTGTAGCATCTAAATTTTAAAAAGAGAAATTAAAGAGAGCTGCAAGAAGAAATGATAGCAAAATTATAATAGTGGGAGATCTCAACTTGACCTCAGAATTAGATAAATCAAATCACAAAATAAATAAGAAAGAAGTCAAAAGAGGTAAATAGAATACTAGAAAGTTAGATATGATAGACCTCTGGAGAAAACAAAATGGAGACCGAAAGGAGTACACTTTCTTTTCAGCAGTTCATGGAACCTATCCAAAAAATAGACCATATATTAGGACATAAAAACCTCAAACCTCAAATGCAGTAAGGCAGAAAGGAATGCATCCTTTCAGACCACGATTCAATAAAAATTATATTCAATAAAAGCCAGGGAAAGTAGACCAAAAATAATTGGAAACTAAATAATCTCATACTAAAGAATGAGTGGGTGAAACAGCAAATCATAGACATAATTAATAACTTTACCCAAGAAAATGACAATAATAAGACATCATATCAAAATGTGTGGGATGCAGCCAAAGCGGTAATAAGGGGAAATTTCATATCTCTAGAGGCTTACTTGCATAAAGTAGAGAAAGAAAAGGTCAACAATTGGCTTGCAAAAAATGCTAGAAAAGGAAAAATTAAAAACAGTCAAACACTAACTTGAAATTCTAAAATAAAGGAGAGATCAATAAATTGAAGTAAAATATTGAATTAATTAATAAAACTAAGAGTTGGTTCTATGAAAACCAATAAAATAGACAAAACCTTTAGTAAAATCTGATTAAAAAGGAAAGAGGAAAATCAAAATTGTTAGTCTTAAAATGAAAGGAGAACTTGCCACTAATGAAGAGGAAATTAGAGCAATAATTAGGAATTATTTTGCCCCAACTTTATGGCAATAAATTTGACAACTTAAATGTAATGGAAGAATACCTTCAAAAATATAGCTTGCCCAGATTAACAGAGGAAGAAGTAAATATCCTAAACAGCCCCAATTTAGAAAAATAGAACCAAAACTATTAACAACTCCCAAGAAAAAATCCCCAGGACCAGATGGATTTTACATGTGAATTCTACCAAACATTTAAAGAACAATTAATAACTATATAAACTATTTGAAAAAATAGGGACTGAAGAGTCCTACAAACTCCTTTACGACACAGACATATTTACTATTAACCAGGTAGGCTGAAAACAGAGAAAAGAAAATTATAGACCAATCTCTTAATGAATATCGATGCTAAAATCTTAAATAAAATATTAGCAAAAGATTACAGAAAATCATTCCCAGTATAATACACTATGATCAAGTAGGATTTATACCAGGAACGCAGGGCTGGTTCAATATTAGGAAAGCTATTAGCATAATTGACTATATCAATAAGCAAACTAACAAAAACCATATGATCATCTCAATAGATGCAGAAAAAGCATTTGATAAAATCCAACATCCATTCTAAAAACACTTGAGGTATAGGAATAAATGGACTTCTTAAAATAGTCAGAGCATATATTTAAAACCATCAGTAAGCATCATATGCAATGGGGAAAACTGGAATCTTTCCCAGTAAGATCTGGAGTGAAACAAGGTTGCCCACATCACCATTATTATTCAATATTGTATTAGAAACACTTGCCCAGCAATAAGAGTCGAGAAAGAGATAAAGGAATCGGAATAGGCAGTGAGGACCAAACTATCACTCTTGCAGATGATATGATGGTATCTAGGAACCCTAGAGATTCTACGAAAAAGCTTATTAGAAATAATCCATAACTTTAGCAAAGTTGCAGGTTATAAAATAAATCCCATAAATCCTCAGCATTTTATACATCACCAACAAATCCAACAGCAAGAGATACAAGAGAAATTCCATTCAGAATAACTGTCGACAGCATAAAATATTTGGGAATCTATCTACCAAAGGAAAGTCAGGAATTATATGAGCTAAATTACAAAAACTTTCCACACAAATAAAGTCAGACTTAAACAATTGGAAAAATATCATGTCCTGGTTTAGGTTGGAGCGAATATAATAAAGATGACAATACTCCTAAACTAATCTATTATTTAGTGCTATACCAATAGACTTCAAGAAAATATTTTAATGATCTAGAAAAATAACAACAAAATTCATATGAAATAATAAAAGGTCAAAAGAACTCAAAGAATTAATGAAAAAAATCAAATGAAGGTGGCCCTAGCTTACCTGATTTAAAACTATATTATAAAGCAGATCACCAAAACCATTGATTGGCTAAGAAAAAGATTAGTTGATCAGTGGAACAGGTTAGGTACACAAGACAGAATAGTCAACTATAGCAATTTAGTGTTTGACAAACCCAAAGATCCTCACTTTTGGGATAAGAACTCATTATTTGACAAAAACTGTTGGGATAACTGGAAATTAGTATGGCAAAAATTAGGCATGGACCCACACTTAACACCGTATACTAAGATAAGATCAAAATGGGTCCATGATTTAGACATAAAGAACGAGATTATAAACAAATTGGAGGAACATAGGATAGTTTATCTCTCAGACTTGTGGAAGAGGAAGAAATTGACAAGACGAACTAAGACCATTATTGATTACAAAAAGAAAATTTTGATTACATCAAATTAAAAAGCTTTACAAAACAAAACTAATGTAAACAAGATTAGAAGGGAACCCTGGGAAAACATCTTCACAGTTAAAGGTTCTGATAAAGGCCTCATTTCCAAAATATATAGAAATTGACTCTAATTTATAGAAACCAAGCCATTCTCCAATTGATAAAATGGTCAAGGATATGAACAGACAATTTTCAGATGATGAAATTGAAATCATTATCACTATATGAAAGAGTGTTCCAAATCATTATTAATCAAGAAATGCAAATTAAGACAACTCTGAGATACACTACACACCTGTCAGATTGACTAAGATGACAGGAAAAAAATGATGATTGTTTGGAGGGATGCGGGAAAACTGGGACACTGTACATTGTTGGTGGAGCTGTGAAGAATCCAACCATTCTGGAAGCAATCTGGAATTATGCCCAAAAGTTATCAAACTTGCATACCCTTTGATCCAGCAGTGTTTCTACTGGGCTTATACCTAAGGAGATACTAAAGAAGGAAAGGGACCAGTATGTGAAATTTTGTGGCAGCCCTGTTTGTAGTGGCTAGAAGCTAGAAACTAGTGGATGCCCATCAATTGGAGAATGGTTGGGTAAATTGTGGTATATGAATGTTATGGAAATTATTGTTCTGTAAGAAATGACCAGCAAGAAAACAGAGAAGCTTGGAAGAATTACATGAACTGATGCTAATGAAATGAGCAGAACCAAAGAGATCATTATATACTCAACAACGATACTGTTGAAGATGTAAATCTGATGGAAGTGGATTTTTGACAAAGAGACCTAATTCAGTTTCAATTGATCAATGATGGACGGAAGCAGCTACACCCAAAGGAAAAAAAAACACTGGGAAATTAATGTAAACTGTTTGCATTTTTATTTTTCTTCCCAGGTTATTTCTACCTTCTGAATCCAATTCTTCCTGTACAACAAGAAAACTGTTTAGATCTGCACACATACATTGTATCTAGGATACAGTAGGACATATTCAACATATATAGGACTGCTTGCCATCTAGGGGAGGGGGTGGAGGGTGGGAGGGAAAAATCGGAACAGAAGTGAGTGCGAGGGATAATGTTGTAAAAAAAAAATTACCCTGGCATGGATTCTGTCAATAAAAAGTTACTATAATAATAATAATAAAAAAAAAAGCCTAACACTGTTTGTATCCATTGGAGATCTCCTATCAACTTCTGAAAAATTTTTAAGGTGTTTAGCTTCTCTGTTCTTAAGGAAAGTTTTTGTACTGTAAGCACCTTAGGGTATACTTCATATCCTAAATATTGAAAAGGATCATGTTTTTGATTTTTTTCTGGAGCTATGTGCAATTTGTAGTACCTTAGTGTTTTCATGGTCTTTTGTAGACATACTTTTAATATTTGTTCCTCAGGTGCACATCCTAATATATCATCCATGTAATGTAATAGCATAACTTTTGGAAATGCTTTTCTTATTGGAGTAAGAGCAGCAGCAACATACATTTGACACATAGTAGGGCTGTTTTTCATTCTCTGTGGCAAAACTGTCCATTCATATCTTTTATAAGACTCAGCTAAGTTAACACTGGGCACTGAAAAGGCAAATTTTTTCATATCCTCCTTATCTAGAGGGAAAGAATAGAAATAATCCTTAATGTCTATAACCCAAAGAGGCCATTCTCTAGGCAATTGAGTAAAGAGATGGAAGCCCAGGCAGAAAAGTTCTCATAGTTTCCATCTGTTCATTTACTTTTCTTAAATCAGTCAACATCCTCCATTTTCCAGATTTCTTTCTTACCACAAATACCGGGGAATTCCAAGAACTTAGAGAAGGTTGTAAGTGTCCTTGGTCAAATTGCTCCTGTACTATATCTAATAAGGCCTGAATTTTATCACTACCAAGGGCCACTGTTCTATCTGCACTGGTGTATCAGTTTTCCATTGATTAGAAACAGATGAAAGTGCAGCCCTGCCTAAAAAACCAAGGTACTGATTTGTAATCCTAATTGTTGTAAGATGTCTCTTCCCCATAGATTGATGGGGATTTTTCAACTATAAAAGGAGTAAAAACTCCTGTTTCACCTTCAAAAGTCCATCTCAAAGGGGTGGCACTAACTTCAGCTGCTATTGATCCTCCTACACCAGACATGTACCTGTCTGCCTGAAACTTTGGCCAGTGACTGGGTCAGTTGGCACCTCTAATGACTGTATGATCTGCACCAGTATCTACCAATCCTTCCAATGGTATGCCATTTATATAGATAGTGAGCATAGGTTAGTCAGCTGTCACAGCTGCTCTCCAGTATATTCCTGGATTTTGTTGCTTGGAGTCAGAATCTGGGCAAGTATCACCAGACTGCTTATTACAAGTCTGTCTCAATAAACCTGATGCTACTACTTCTCCTGGTTAATAAATCACACATTGTCTACCTATATTAGTGACTGGGATATTATCTACACATTTCCCAGTTTCCCATATCAGTGTATGGATGGACACTGTTTTGTAAGTGCTCTCAGGAGGTGAAATGGTCAAGCCCACTGTGCCTGGAGGCAAGGGATCCATAGGCTGGAGAGGAACAGATTTCACCTCTCCAAGGGGTATCTCAGTTGTACCAGCTGCATACAACTCTATTCTTCCCAATTGTAATTCCTTTTTCTCATTAGGTTACTTTTTGGCTTATTGGTCATGTCTGAATACTGAACTTCTAAAGACTCTCTGGGTGTAGCATTGACTGCCATCATGCCCCAAGTATTTTTTGTTTTGGGCCCTGGGGCTGGGCCCTGCATCCTGTTTCCCTGAATCAGTCTACATTCTGAGGCCCAATGGAAGCCTCTGTTGCATTTTGGACATGGGATTTTGGATCTTGTTCTCCCACCCTGTTTTCTCACTCTGTCTCTATGCCAACATTGAGCTTTCAGATGTCCTACTTTACCACATTGAAAGCATTGACAAGTCTCTCTGGAAGTCCCTTGCCAAAAGGGACCCTGTTTTCCTATGTTCGGATCTTGGGGAGTCTGTAATAGCCTGCTATAAAAGGCATTTGTGCCCACTGTGGCACAGCATCTTATGATCTTCTCTAAAGGTGCATCCTTGTGTAGTACCAGTATAATTCTTCTACAAACCTCATTAGCATTTTCTTTAGCAAGTTGCCTTATCATAATGTCTGTTACATCATTTTCACCATTAGTTTATATGACAGCTGTTTGCAGATGTCCCACAAAATCAGCAAAGGGTTCCTTGTGTTACTTTTGTGAAGGCCCTTGTAAGGGCCCATTAATTTCCCAGTGTTTTTTTTTCCCTTTGGGTGTAGCTGCTTCTGTCCATCATTGATCAATTGAAACTGAATTAGGTCTCTTTGTCAAAGAAATCCACTTCCATCAGATTACATCTTCATACAGTATCGTTGTTGACGTATATAATGATCTCTTGGTTCTGCTCATTTCACTTAGCATCAGTTCATGTAATTCTCTCCAAGCTTCTCTGTATTCATCTTGCTGGTCATTTCTTACACATGTGGCCCTTGTGTTATTTTTGTGAAGGCTTCACCCTCGTCGTTTCTGTTGGGGAGAGAAGCCCATGCTTTGATAGCAGCAGCAGCAATTTGCTCATATGCTGCTATGAGGTAATTAATATGTACTGAAATTTCTGCATAAGAACCTATCCCTGTTAGTTGGTCACAGGTGATTGGAGGATTAATTCCACGTGACTATTTTGTTGGGCTTGTATCCTACAGAGCTCACTATATTCAGAAAGCCACAACAAGTTTTGTCCAGGCTCTAAGCATTTCCTTGCTATAGATTTCCAGTCCCCAGGGGTTAAGACTTCATAAGCCAAATTCTGTAATAACATCTTTTTTTTTCTTTTTTTAATTAAAGCTTTTTATTTTCAAAATACATACATGGATAATTTTCAACATTCACCCTTACAAAATCTTGTGCTCTAATCTTTTCCCCTCCCTTGCCCCACCCCATCCTCTACTTGTCAACTAATCCAATACAAGTAAATATGTGCAATTCTTCTAAACATATTTTTACAAATATCATGTTGCACAAGAAAAATCAGATAAAAAGGAAAAAAAATGAGAAAGAAAACAATATGCAAGCAAACAGCATAGGTTCTATTTTCTACATTCTAGTTTTTGATGTGGGATTTTATTCAGTTAGATTTTGTATCCCCTTTTCCCATTTAGTTAATTCTACATTTGAAGGTGGTGTTTTCTTCTGTGGATTTTTTTTATTTGGCCAATTGTATTTTTTGAGGAATTGCCTTTCTTTTCTAAGCTGTTAACTCTCTCTTGCATAAATCTTGTTTCTTTTCTCATTTTCCTTCTCTCTTATTTGCCTTTTAAAGTCTTTTATGAGCATTTCCAAGAAGCCTCTTTGGGCCTGAGATTAATTTATCTCACTCTTTGAGATTTCCTCTGTGGACATTTTGTCCTCGTCTGAGGTTGTGTTTTGGTCTGTCCTATCACTACAATAGCTTTCTATGGTCAATGTTCTTTTATCTTTCTTGCTCATTTTCTTTCCTTTTCTTTGGGTATTTCCTCTTTTTTTACTTTTATGATTGAGCTCTGCTCCTGGGCTATAGGAGGCAACTCTCAGACTTGGTTTTTGAGCACAGTGACCTCTTGTGTTTGCAGGCTGTAGTTTTGCCTGCTCGGTTCAGGAAATAGCCTGGTTTCCCAGAGTTTGCTTTCTGAGCTGGGACTGGAAGCTGTCCCTCTGCTGTGCTCTTCTACTGAGCCAGGACTAAGGGTCTTGGTTGCTGATTTGTTATGGTTAAGACCCTCTCATTAGCTTCCCAGAGTCTGCTCACCTGGGCTGAACACCCTTTTCATCCCAGTGAGACTGACTAAAGTTTTTTCAGTCCATCTAGAGCCGGAGAGGGATTTAATTCCATCAGACTCTGCTCAGAGGCTCTGTTTCATGGTTTTTGAAGGAAACTGGGAGAGCTTGAATAGCTTCTTAGCTTCACTCCGCCATCTTGGCTCTACCCCCAGAAGTTCTAAATTGTCACTCATGGTCTTTGGATCACTCCATGTTCAATGCCTAATAATTGTTTCCTCCAAGAAACAAAAAGCATAAAAAAATAATTATAACTTTTTATTGACAGAACCCATGCCTGAGTAATTTTTTTTTTACACTATCCCTTGCACTCACTTCTGTTCCGACTTTTCCCCTCCTTCCCTCCACCCCCTTCCCCAGATGGCAGGCAGTTCTATACATGTTAAATATGTCACAGTATATCCTAGATACAATGTATGTGTGCAGAACCGAACAGTTCTCTTGTTGCACAGAAAGAATTGGATTCAGAAGGTAAAAATAACCTGGGAAGAAAAACAAAAATACAAACAGTTTACATTTATTTCACAGTGTTCTTTCTTTGGGTGTAGCTGATTCTGTCCATTATTGAGCAATTGATCAATTGAGTTAGATCTTCTCTTTGTTGAAGAAATCCACTTCCATCAGAATACATCCTCATACAGTATTGTTGTTGAAGTATATAATGATCTCCTGGTTCTGCTCATTTCACTTAGCATCAGTTCATGTAAATCTCTCCAATCCTCTCTGTATTCATCCTGTTGGTCATTTCTTACAGAACAATAATTTTCCATAACATTCATATACCACAATTTATCCAATCATTCTCCAATTGATGGGCATCCATTCATTTTCCAGTTTCTAGCCACTACAAACAGGGCCGCCACAAACATTTTGGCACCTACAGGTTCCTTTCCCTTCTTTAGTATCTCTTTGGGGTATAAGCCCAGTAATAGCATTGCTGGATCAAAGGGTATGCACAGTTTGATAACTTTTTGGGCATAATTCCAGATTGCTCTCCAGAATGGTTGGATTCGTTCACAACTCCACCAACAATGCATCAGTGTCCCAGTTTTCCTGCATCCCCTCCAACATTCATCATTATTTTTTCCTGTCATCTTAGTCAATCTGACAGGTGTGTAGTGGTATCTCAGAGTTGTCTTAATTTGCATTTCTCTGATCAATAGTGATTTGGAACACTTTTTCATATGAATGGAAATAGTTTCAATTTCATTGTCTGAAAATTTTCTGTTCATATCCTTTAACCGTTTATCAGTTGAAGAATGGCTTGATTTCTTATAAATTAGAGTCAATTCTCTATATATTTTGGAAATGAGGCCTTTATCAGAACCTTTAACTGTGAAAATGTTTTTACAGTTTATTGCTTCCCTTCTAATCTTGTTTGCATTAGTTTTGTTTGTACAAAGGCTTTTTAATTTGATATAATCAAAATTTTCTATTTTGTGATCAATAATGATCTCTAGTTCATCTTTTGGTACCCTTAACAAGCATTCAAAGTTATAATTATAATAGGCAAATTTCCCTCTCTTATTTTTATTCTCTATGTTTTTGCTTAGCCTCTCTTTTTATCCTATCCCTCTTTCTTTACCCTCCTATTTCTAACTTCAATCACACATGCCCTCCCCTACTACAGAGTTTCAATCCTATGCACCTCTCCAAAAGTGCCTCCAAACACCCCCAACCTCAAAATCTCCTATGATCCTGTTCCCTAGTTTTTTTTAATGAAGCAGTTAGGATTAAATGACTTGTTCATGGTCACAGAATTAGTAAATGTCAAGTGTATGTGGCTAGATTTCAGCTCAGGTCCTCTTAACTTCTAGAGTGGTGCTTTATTCATTGTGCTACCTAGCTCCCTCATTGCTGTTTTCTCACATCTCTACATGTTCAGAAGACTTTCATTTCCCTCCAGATATATGTGTTGTTTCCTCCTCAACCCAGATAAGAGTAAGCTTCCAAAATTTCCATTCATCCACCTGCTTCCTCTGTATTATTTCTTCCTTTTTATGCCCCATTTTAATAATAATATAACTGCTCCCTTTTATCTTTTCCTACTCAATTCTTTTTTTTTTTAGAATCACCCCATCATACACAATTCAACCCCAATCTTTTTTTTGAAACTACCTTAGTAATGACATCAGTTTTAAAAATTCTGATATCATATATATGTAATAAATGGGCAGATTGAACTCAATGAGTGCCTTATATTTAACCTATTTTTTTCCTAGGTTGGGGAGGTAATTTGGATTAAGTGACTGCTCAGGATCACACAGCTAATAAATGTCTAGTAACGGGCCAGATTTGTATTCAAGTCCTCTTGGCTCTGGGGTTAGTGCTCTATCCACTGTACCAGTTAGCTTCCCTGTAATTAGCCTTTAATGTTTTCCTTATGTTTCCTCTGAATCTTTTCTGTCAAATTTCAATTTTTTCTATTTAGAATTATATTCAAATTTGCTCAATAAATTATTCTTGGCTGCAACCCCAGTTATTTTGCTCTTTGAAATATAATGTTACAAGGCTTAGGGTCTTTTAGAGTGGAAGTTCCTAGGTCTTGTGAAATTATAGCTTCATTTCCACAGTATTTAATTTTTTTCTTGTTCTTTACAATATTTTCTTCTTAACCTGGGAATTTTGAAATGTAGCTCTTTCAGTTTTTCCCCTGGGTTCTTTCAGTTTTTCTATTAAGACTTTAAAGCTTTAGCTTTCCCCCTCATTTTTGTATATTTTATTTTTAAAAATTGATTATATTAATTTCATTAAATATTTCGTAATTACAATGAAAATGCTTGGACTGTGAAGATGAGACCTTTGTGAAGAACATGAAGGAAAAGTCAGTGACCATACATTGTAGTCGGATATTTGAAAGGTGTATGATGTAAGATGACTGGAAAGGTAGAAAGCAGGCTGTACATACATTTTAAGAGCCAAAGAGGATCTTAGACTTGATAGTAGAGAGAATATATATAACTATAGTGTATGAAAGAAACCGTGTTTATTAATTTTATTTTTCACTAATTGATAACACTTATTTTTCCACTATGTAAAATATTTACCTAATGGTCTTTTTTTTTGTAAAATGAATTTTACAAGTTTTCTTCCTCCTTTTTTAAGAGGGTTAGCAATTTTGATATATAGGTTTATATTTGTAGTGATGTAAAATCTATTTCCATATTAGTCATGTGAAAGAAGAAAACAGGTTGTAAAAAAGTTACAGTTTGTAAAAGGAAAAACCCCACACAAATAAATTGAAAATAGTATATTTGTTTTGATCTGCATTCAGAGTCCATCAGTTATTTCTCTGGATGTGGATGGTATTTTTTTTTTTATAATGAGTCTTGTTTTATGTTTATAAAGCAACTTTGACAGCTAAAGGAGGTTTAAATGAAGCAGGCTATAGTAATAATCCAGGCATGGGTCTGTGACAGTCAGAGGAGAGAAAGGAACTTATAAGAGAAATGGTAGCAAAGTGTATGTGATAGGACTTAGCAACTGAATATAGAAGGGGGAAAAGATAGGGAAAAAGAAGAGGATTCAATTGGAGGATGGTAGGGTACTACACAGTAATATGCAAGTGTGGAGGAGGGGTAGGCTTGGAGGAAGGGAAAGAGTTTTTATAATCTTACTGACATTTATTTGTTTCTGACTTACTATCATATATATATATATATACGTATACATATATATATATATATATATATATATATATATAGTACTTACAAAAGCCTATTGATTATGTATATTTTAAATTACTTAGTTATTTGCATATTTGCAAATATGTATTTTCATATCTGACTTTTTTATTATTCTGTGGGTCTACTGATATTTCTTGACTTTTGCTTTGCTGTTATACATATTTACTAATATTTTTTAGATATACATGTACTGCTGTCATGAAGGCAGGCAATATATATATATACATATGTATATATGTATATATATATATATATATATATATTTACCATAGCTTATTTGTTGTTGTGCGCTGGTACTTATTATTGATAATTTGCCAACTTGTTCCAATTTTCCTTCCTCATGCCCTTCCTTTCATCGGCAGGTTGATTCAATACATGTTAAATATGTTAGAGCATAAGCTAAATACAATATATATGTATGTATGTCCATATACTAGTTTGTGTTGTACAAAAAGAATCAGATTCTTTGAAATAATGTACAATTAGCCTTGAAGGAAATCGTTTGCAGGACAAAAATAGAGGGATTGGAATTCTATGTAGGGGTTCATAACACCCCAGAGTTCTTTCAAGGTAGCTGGTTCAATTCATTACTGGCCCATTGAAATTGATTTGGTTCATCTTTGCTGAAGACACATGTCCATCAGAATTGATCATCGTATAGTATTGTTGTTAAGCATATAATGATGTTCTGGTTCTGCTCATTTCACTCAGCATCAGTTCGTAAGTCTCCACTCTTCGGCTGGCTTTGTGAGCAATAATATTCCATAATATTCATACCACAATTTAGCTCCTGCCATTCTCCTTAAATTGAAGATGGGCATCCACCAGTTTCCAGTTTCTGGTCACTACAAAGAAGGCTGCCACAACATTTTGCACATACGGGTTCCTTTTCTCTTTAAAACTCTTTGGGAAACCTCATATTTTTCGCCATCTGCATTTTGATTTCCTTCACAGGCTAATTGTACAATATTTCAGAGTCCAATCTTTTTGTACAGCAACAATGGTTTGGTCATGATACGTATTATGTATCTAATTTATACTTAATGTATTTAACATCTACTGGTCATCCTGCCATCTAGGAAGGGGTGGGGGAAGGAGGGAAAATGTCTCAAAGATTTGGCAATTGTCAATGCCAAAATTACCCATACATATAACTTGTAAATAAAAAGCTATTAAAAAAAAAGAAAAAAAAAACTCTGGGATATAAGCCCAGTAGTAACACTACTGCATCAAAGGTTATGCATTGTTTGATAATTTTTTGAGCATAGTTCCAAATAGGCAGGCAATATATTATCCTACATACAATTTGGTAATATAGTCACTGAAGTTTTCTCTTAAGGAATATTTTATATTGTGCCATGTCTATTGTATATGTTGTTGTATATGTGCTGTGGATGGCAACTTAATTGCCTCAAATAGTCAGCTAATTATCCTTGTACTGGTAAGTGCTGATTTTTCTTTAGTGGGAAGTCTAATTGCATATATAAAGTAAACAATAGTTGATTTTTCTAAAGATTGCAGAATTTCTGATTCTTGGGAAGAATGTCCCCAGAGTGCTTAGCTAATTGAGCCTTAGAAAGACTGAAATCTTGTTCCCTCTTCTGCCTAAGAGAAAAGCAGTAGGAATTTTCTCATGTGAGACTTTCAGAAGAACATAGTTACTTTTTTAGTTTATTTATTTTTAATACATATTACCACCATGTTGTAGAGAAAAATCAGAGCAAAAGGAAACCATGGGAGAGATAAAGCAAAAAGAAGGGACATAACATGTGTTGATTCAACATTCAGTCTCCTTGAAGTTCCTTTTCTCTGATGCAGATGGCATTTCGTTTAAAGTCTGACCCTTGGATCACTGAACTAATAAAGAAGAACCCAGCCTTTCATAGTTGATCATTGCACATTTTGCTGTTATTGTGTAATAATGGTCTTGTTCTGCTTTGTTTCACTCAACATCAGTCTGTTATAAATTCCTTCCCAGGCCTTTCTACCATCAGCTTGTTCATAATTTTACAGAACAATAATATTCCATTACTTTCATGTACCACAGCTTTTTCCAGCCGCCATTTTCAATTGATGGGCATCCACTTCTTCTTCCAATTTTTACACACAAAAGAGCTGCCAAACATTTTGCACATGTGGGTTTTGGTCCTCTCCTTTATGGATTTTTGGATGGCTAGACCCAATAATGGCACTGCTGTGGGTCAAAAGGGCATGCACACAGTTTTAGAGTCTTCAGATAATTCCAGATTGCCTCCAGAATGGTTGACTTCGAGTTTCACAACCGTATCAGTGTCCCAGTTTTCCCAACATCCTCCAACATTATTCTTCCTGCCATTTTGCGCTCAATATGAGAAGTGGAGTTGATCTTCAGAGTTGTTAATTATGCTTTCTAATCAAGAGTGTTTCTTCATATAACTATAGATGACTTTTGCCTCATCTGATGTTCTTTTGGACTTGAGACCACTATCTCACTCTTTGAGGTTTCTTCTGTGGACGTTCTGTCCTGTCTAAGTTTGTGTTTTGGTCTTGCCTGTCACCTCATAAAAACTTTCAATGTCAAGATTATTTTCTGTGATCACCTCCCCCTCCCCCGCCTTTTTGGGTATTTTTTAAACTTTAAGAAGGAGCTCTGCAGGATCCTGGGGTATAGGGGGCGCTGTCCCAAGCTTTCTGCAGTTCTGAGCCTTGGCCTTGAACACAGCGCCCCCTTGTGTTGCAGGGGCCAGCTTTGCCTGCTCTATTCTGGAACAGTTGGTTTCTCAGTTTGCCTTCTGAGCTGGGACTGGAGGCTGCCCCCCTGCTGTGCTCCTTGCACTGAGCCAGGACTGAGCGTCTTAGTTGCTGCTCTCCTGTGTTTGAGACCCTCTCACTGACTTTCCCAGATTCAATGAGCTGAGCTGAACACCCTTTTTACCCCAGTGAGACTGACCTTGGTTGATGTTTCTTAGTCTATCTGGGGCTGGAGGCGGTTTCATTCTGTCAGATTCTCTTCAGACTCTCGTGGTTGATATTGATTATACATGTGAAATCATGCAAAACATAATTCCATATTAACCATGGTCTTTTGACATTGCCTGGGACAAGTGTCTTAATCTGAGTAGCTGAGTCTTTCCAGTTGATCATCCTTACAGAGTTGCTGTTACTATGTAGGATGTTCTCTTGGTTCTTCTCCATTTGTGTGGATTCTGATATCTTCCCAGGTTTTCCTGAAACTATCCTGCTAATCATTTCTCATAGTATAGGAGTTTTCTATCATATTAGTTTTAAGCTTGATGTTATAAGATGATGGAACTTTTTTGATGTGGACCTATGTATCAAGTTTATAAGTGACTGAAACAAATAACAATTGAAAAGGATTGGAAAAAAATCCACAATTTGTTTAGCCATTTCCTAATTGGTGAGTATTCTCTCAGTTTCCAATTCTCTGCCATCACAAAAAGAGTTGCTGTAAATATTTTTGTATAAATGGTCCTTTTTCCTTTACTTTGATCATTTTGGGATGTAGGCTTAGTACTGTGATTGCTGGGTTAAAGATTATGCACAGTTTTATAGTCCTTTATAGCCTTCATTTTTGAGGGAACATTTTGTTATTCCAATATCCAAGAGATTGGAGATGAATTATTTGAGATCACTTTCCTTTTCTAAAATGAATCACTTTGAGCATAAATAGACATTAATTATTTTTGGCAGAAAGACATATACTGTATACTACTCAGGTCCCTGCATAATTATTTGTGTTCTTTATACTTTCTAAAAGAAGATCCTCACTTCTTTCTAATTTTTGCTAACAATTCCTGTAGTCAGCTTCCATAAAGAATATTTCAGCTAGAGATGCCCAACAATAGTTTACTTTATGGCATAGTGAGTTCCATATCACTGTGAAACCCAAGTAGGATTTAGAGCTAGAAGAAAGCTTATGCATCATCTAGTCCAGTATTTTGGGTTTTCAGATAGGAAAATGCGATTTGTCCAAGGTAACTAAACAAGTAAATAGTAGAATTTCATTTTATGCCATAATGTTACTTAAAATCTCATGTATTTCCTACAACTACACAGTTAGACGTTTACATATGTACAATATGTAAAAAAGACTTTCATCTGTCAGAGACTGACAGAGGATTTCTAGTGTTTATTGCAGAACTAAATTTCTATGACTTCATGATTCTAAGGTGAAGGAGAAAGGTCCAAGTATAATAACATCATCATTGTTAATATTAATAACAATAGATGGTATTCATATAGCTCTTTTAAGATTTGCAAAGCATTTCAGAAATATCTATTTGACCTTTATTACACTACTATTAGGTAGATGCTATCATTATTTCTATAGTAACATGTGAAAAATATATTTAAAGTATTTTGCCACCCTTAAAGTACTATAGAAATGTGAACTATTGTTATTATTACTTAATAGATGAAGAAACTGAGGATGTAAGTTGTAAAGTGATTTGCTTAGGGTCCCACAGTTTATGAGGATCTGGAACAGTTTGAACCCATATCTTTCTGATGATGTAATTTCTCAATCCACCAGGAAATGGTGGCTCCTAGCAAATCCTTATGCCTTGTGTGCTCGCAAAAATAGTTCTAGAGTTTAATCATGAGAGATAATTACATTGGATTCTTAGAGGTTTTGCTAGCAAATACAAGCTCTGGTAGGATTTGAGAATATGGTGAAGCTTTGAGAATGTGATTAAATATGTACTGATATCTAAGGAACCCTTTAGTTAAAGTAAAAAAAAATTGGTAATCCGTTACTGAAATTTTTTTGGCTAAAGTAGCACATGAAGACCACATACAAAGGTGTAGGAAAATGGAGATTTGAGTTGATGGAAGAATAATGCGTAGTAACAAAATCCCAACTTTCTCTTCTCTATTTCTTTTGGTCTTCCTGACATTTGATAGGAATTTTATAACATTTTGTGTGCTTTTTCACATATCATTTCATTTGATCCACACACCAGAATTTGTGGCAAGAAGGCTGCTGTAATGTCCATTACGCAAATGAAAAGTTTGAGGCTCAGAGAAATGAAATAACTTGCCCAAACTACACTAATTATGATCCAAAGACTAGAACCAAGATTTTCTAAAACTAAATCTAGTCCTTCTTTAGAAGAAATGAGTGGTATCACAAAGTAGGCTGTGAAAAATTAGATTGAAATATCAAGGAAAGTCTAGAAATAGACATGATAAACTGTATTACTAACAGTAAAGGGATCACACAGCCAGTTAAGTAGGACCCTGAATAGTTCTGGGCTTCATACTTTGAATACAATTTTTCTGATTGCCAGACTTTGCAACCCAGAGATTGATGCCACATTCCCACATTGCATTCCTAGATGCAATCACTGAGAAGCGGCTGTTTTGTCAATGAACTTCCTTAGGGATTCCTTTATGTCCTTGTTTCTCAGACTATAGATGAAGGGGTTCAGCATGGGGGTGACAACAGAATACATCACTGAGGCAACTGAGATCTTCCGAGAGGAGTGAGTAGCTGAAGAACTCAGATACACTCCAAGTCCAGTCCCATAGAATAATGAAACAACAGAGAGGTGAGACCCACAGGTAGAAAAGGCTTTATATTTTCCCTTGGATGATGGTATTTCAATATTGAGGAACAAATCTGACTATAAGAGAAAAGGATCCCTGTGAAGGGAAGGACACCTAGGAGACAAGTTAAAACATATACTACAATGTCATTAATAAGGGTATTAGAACAAGAGAGTTTCATAACTTCACCAAGATCACAGAAAAAGTGGGAAATTTCACGTTCTGTACAGAAAGACAGCTGCATCACCATTAGAATTTGGGGAATGGAGTTTAGAAGACTAATAATCCATGCCGTTAGAACCATGAGGCCACAAATCCGTGGATTCATTATGGTGACATAATGCAGAGGATGACAGATAGCCACAAAACGATCATAGGCCATCACAGTAAGGAGTAAGGTGTCTAAACAAGCAAACATCATGAAGAAGTACATCTGAGTAAAGCATCCAGCATATGAGATAACCTTAGTATGTGTTTGGAGGTTCACCAGCATCTTGGGGACCAAAGTAGTCACTAGACAGATATCTACAAGGGAAAAATTGGAGAGAAAGAAATACATGGGAGTGTGAAGATGGGAGTCAGAGCCAATGGCTAGCATGATGAGAAGGTTCCCAACCACAGTGACCATGTACATGCTGAGGAAGAGCCCGAAGAGGGGCAGTTGCTGCTCTGGCTTCTCAGAAAGTCCCAGGAGGAAGAATTCTGACACACTTGTTTGGTTTTCTGGTCCCATGCATCTGATATATCTACAAGGAAAAAGATACAGGAAGTTGATAAAATGGAAAGAGTCACCTCTCATTCTGTGATAGAGAGAATACTAGATTTAAACTCATGCGACTAAAGTTTAAGTCTAAAATCTACCACTTTTGTTATTTTAGACAAATTACTTCCTTTCCTGGGCTTCAATTTCCTCATAAATAAAATGGAATTGGACTAAGTGAATTCTAAATTATTTTTCAGCTCTCACACTTTTGGGAACTCTACAAACCATACTTAGAATTTAAGTAACTTAGAAATGAAATTATGAAAACTCTTCTCAAGGGCAATATTCCTTTAAAGTCAAAATATATTAAGTTAAACATTAAATTATATAAAATGTAAAACTACAAAATGATGGAAGAAAGTAGGGTAGAACATTTATCCCAATTATGAAAGGCAGATGATCAATAATTCAATAAAGAATTAATTGTAACCAAATAGATGTTACATCTATAGATTCCACATAAAAGAAAAAGAATCTTTAAATTAAAATAATGTAATTAAAAACAAGAACCAAAAATACCCCCAATGGATTGGGAAATGTAGTTGTGGCAGATAATAATTCAACATCCAAAATATATTTAAGAAATTGGTATTTTAAAAGTCACAGTAGTAATCTCTCAATAAAACATGGCAACAACTTTCAAAAAATGAATACAAATTGTTTTAAATTAAATGTTATTTTATTTTGAGATCTGCATTCTCTCCATCTCACCTATTTTAGCCAATTGAGAAAGCAAGAAAAACAAGATCTGTGTTACACACATGTATAGTCAAAAGAAAACAAATTCTTCAAATTTCTGATAATTATTTGGAAATGTTCAATTTCACCAATAATCAGAAAGTAACACATCTTTGAGGTACTACCTCATACACATGAAATAGGTAGAAAATAACCACATTTAATATCAGCAAGTTGGAACAGAAATAGATATGCTCATTCTTTGCATGTGAAATTGCAAAATTCTAAAATATTTTTGCACAATATTCTAACACTGCATGATAGTGTTCTAATAACTATATTTTGGGGAAAGGATTCTGAGAGTATTAACTTTATTGATTCAAATATTTTTATAGCATCATTAAATATAAATACAAGAATAAAAACATTGAAACAATTATAATAGGACAATGTTAAATAAATTTTGTTCAATTGTTACAGAATAATATAATGCAATTATGAAGAATACAAAGAACTACAGTTAGACATTTATCAAATAATGCAAAATGAAAAAAATAAAGCTACATGAGTGGAGAACACACTCATTATGACCACAGAAGAAGCAAAGTGAATGATAATGAATGGAATTCTGATGAGGAATTAGAAGAAGTAACAAGAGTTGTTTAATATTTTGTAAATTGAAATTGTTCACTTAAATATAAATAGCTGATGAATAAGCTTAAGTTATTCTATTGATATTCAATGTTTTTAAAAATAAAACGTTGGATATATATTTTAAAAAGAAGATGAAGAGTAAGAACAAAATCTGCTCAACTGGAAAGGGTTCCCAGTTATGGGTGGGAGGAGGACACTGAAAAGAGAGGGAAAGAAGAGAGATATGGAAAGTTTGTTCTGCAGAAGAGGCTTTCAGAATTGGGGGATAATAAGAAAGCAAAAGAATACCTGTATCAACATGACTTATTGACCCCTTCCCACCAAAAAAAAAACCAACAAAAAACAAAGACAGAGACCAGAGAGAGGTTGTGAACCCAAGATTCTGAAATCAGTATCAGCATTGCTTCATCCATGTATCCAAGGAGATTACTCAAGGTTGATATGTTCTAAAGCAAATCTTCTTACCCTGCAGATCATGATCTGTTATGGGGTTCCATAACTGAATGTGGGAGTTGTGAAAATATGATGGCCACTACTACAGATTGAGTTGCCTACCTATTTTATATATTTATATGGCTGGGATCATGTAAAATTTGTTGGGCAAAAAAGGGATCAGAAGTAGAAAAAGTTTTGAAGCCCTTGTCTAAAGTGATGTGTATACCCAAGAAACGAGGTATCCAAAAGCTTGAGCTTATACAAGGAAGATATTTTAAAACATAATATTCAAATGTTATTTTGTTGGGTATTTTTTTTGTTGGTATATTTTTTTTCTGGCTATAGCAAAAGAAACAAAGATAACAATTCCAAAATCTATTGGGATTTTCAAAAGATAAAAAGATCAATATGTAAATTACAGGAAAGCATATTTGGGCTCAATATAAAAAAGAATCTCCTAAAAATCAGATCTATACTGAAATGAAATGGAATGTTTTTCAGGAGTCAGTGAGTTTCCTATCACTAAAGCTCTTCCGGCAAAACTTAAATGATCACTTGTCCATAGTGTCACTATCTATTCATGATTTGAAACCTTGGTGTCATTATTGAATATTTTTCTTCCTTATTTCCTAGTTTCAATCAGATGTCAAGTTCTGTTAAAGTCATGTCCAACATATATCTGAAATCCACTCCTTTCTATTTCCCTTGTCATAATCTTAGAACAAACCCTCACTATCACCAGAGTGCATGTTGCAGTCTTCTCCTAACAGTTGTAAATGAATCCATGGAAATTCATACTCTACCCAAATCTTGCCTTCAACTATCTCCTTAATGTACTGTTTCTCTCTGCTCATAAACCTTCATTGCCTCCTACCAAACAAAAGATATATTCCTTTGAGTGACATTTAAGGTGTTCCATAATCTGATGAAATAATATCTTTTCTCTTTCAAAAGATGTGTTACATGGGACTCAGATGTCATAAAGATATCACTACAAAATACAAAAGTTAGTGATTGCCTCAATTGGGAGAGGGCTTGGGGTCTTTGACCAATTGTTCTTTTCTGTACTCAAAGAAAACCAGGATACATCACACTGGAAACACTTCAGGACATTAAGGTGACATGGTCTGATAGGATATTAACTAAGTGGAGATCCTTAATAGGTCAGGTTCCATAAAAGGATATTTTCTCTCAGATTTCCTAGAGCTACTTCTCTAGTGAAAACCCCTTAATATGCTTAGGGAAAAGTATATAAGTGGCAACCAGAAAAAAATAGGGCTTCCTTTCAGGGTTCTGGAGGCAATGTTGATCTTCAAAACTGCCACCATCGGTTCTGCTGCCATGTTACTGAAATAGCAACAATTTCAAGTCAAGAGAAGCTTATTTGCAAAATGTCACATGCCATATCTCTGGCATAAGTTTAGCACCATGGCCAAGGATTTGACTGTTCCCATGCATAGGCTCTTTAGCATCTCAGGCTTTCTCCTGGAAAAGTTCAATCTCTATCCAGACCAGAAATTATCTGAACTATACCTAGCAAAAATCTCCAGTTGAAGATCTCCTGCAGTAGAGAATGAATGATGTTACAATCATTATAAAAAACTATAGAAAATTTGTATTCACATTTGAGCAAAATTTGACCATTTTCAGTTTTTTTTCTTCCTTTTTAATTGTCCCTTAAATGCAAACAAAAGATCTAAGGAGACTCGAAGAAAAAGACTTTCGTGGTGACTGTCCTCTCTCCTTCATTTCTCCACTGAGACAGGAGAGATTACATCTTTGATCAGCTTTGTGGTGGATCTCCTGCCTCCTGCATTCTTCCACTGAAACCAAAACTCATTCTGGAGGATATCCAGAAAGCTAACTAGGACTTTACAGATACTATTCTTTTCTGATGCCCAATTATAGTGTGGAAGTGATCCTGAATTCTAAAAATCTATGCCTATAAGATATAAGCTATGGAAAGTATTACTTTGCTGTAAAGTCTTCTAGTTCAAGTAAAGTCTTCATCAAAGGGGAAAAAAAGAGGAAGCCTTCACGAAAATAGAGCAAGGTCCAAATGAACCCTTTGCTAATTTTGTGGGACATCTGCAGAGAGCTGTCATAAAAGTATTGTTGAAAATGCAGCAACAGGAATAATGATAAAACAACTTGCCAGAGAAAATGCTAATGAAGTTTGTAGAAGAATTATACTAGGACAACACAAAGATGCTCCTTTAAAAGAGATCATAAGATGCTGTGCACAAATACCTTTTATACCTAGGTTATGATGCAAAACATGGGAAAATGGGGTCCCTCTTGGCAAGGGACTTCCAGAGAGACTTGTCAATGCTTTCAGTGTGGTAAAGTAGGGCATTTGAAAGCTCAATGTTGGCATAGAGATAGAGTGAGAGGACAGGATGGGAGAACAAGACTCAAAATCCCGTGTCTAAAATGCAACAGAGACTTCCCTGGGGTCGGGCTAGCTGGAACTTCTTGGTCTTGGTGGAAGAATGCAGAAGGCAGGAGAGCCACCAGGATAGTGGGAGATGGAATGTTTCTCTTCCAGTCCTTGTTGTTCCTCATACACTCTATTACAATTATATCATTACAGCACACTATGCATGCCTGAACTTAGAGAACCATTATATCACCATGCTAAGTACTAAGTATATATGTAAACTAGATAACCATTGTCTCATCAATTGCTCTGAGTTAACACCTTGTTTCAGGTATACATCTTTCAAGTATAATTCTCCAGAGTTCTGGCTCTCTACAAGTTAATCTCTCCTTTTAGTGATTTTCTTCAGATATTTGTATATAAGTAATTTCTACAAGCTCCCAATAATATTATTTCCTGGGGTACCTCTTTTAGACATATGGCTTCTCAGTAGTCTTTCGAAATGAATTTTTTTCTGGCTATAGCAAAAGCATATCTTATTTAGTTGTAATCAATAAATCACACACATGTTATTCCTTGTACCTAGGCACAAATTTTTATTAAAAAGCAAAAGGTTGCTTTGTCCTGATTATGTATGAAAGATCAGCAAGATATGTTAATATTATGTTCTGTGTGTTATAATTTTGATTATTCAAACACTGTTTAATTATTTATTCACTCAACTTTTCATCATGGCAAATAGGTAATCTTAGATTCTCAAAGTTAGGAGAATAGAGTTTTAATCTTTGTTACATTCTACCCAGCTCAAAAAAGTCTCAAGCAAAGATATCCATCATCCGTTAGTCCTTGGTTGATACTTTTTTGGGGGCAAAAATCTAATGAAACTGTCTTTTATGACATAGAAGGGTTAAGATCTGCATTGGTAGGATGAAATACTAATCATATTCTGGATCTGAACAATAACAACTCACATTTTTTTCCTAGAAAAATGACAACTTGTCAAAATTGACCAAATAAATCTATTGGGTCTGACAATATATTTGCTATTTCTCAGTCCCTAACTTCTTCAATGAAATGAATTATGTATATTTTCTTAATTTTTTTCTTAAGGACAGGTTTACTCAGTATTATTTTGTTGCATATAGTTTTAATAATTTTTTTCCAAATTCAGCTCTTATAACTCTAAGACCAATGCTATTTTACCTTTTTCAGACTGACTTATTATTCCAATATTGTGATTCTATGCAGAATGTAAGAACAGAACAAGTTAAATGAAAATGAATAAAAGATTTTAGAGGGAAGAATCATCTCTCTTTGGAGACACTAAGGAAATTTTCATGAAGAAAGTTATCAAGGTAAGCTTTGAGGGAGGACTATTTGGTTTTGGAAAAGTATGTTCAAGAAACAGGTGATTTCACGTGAAAGACTTAGAGATAGGTAGGCACATAATGTCATCAGGGAATGGCAATTAATTTAACTTATCAGAGGTATAATATAAAGATAGACAATACCAATCACTCATCAGGGAATATTAGTAAACATTTGGTGACTTAAGGCTTAGCATATGGAACATATGGAGCAGATTATAGAACAAAATGAGAGTAAGGAAAGATGTCCATTGCTTGCAGAGTTCAGGAAAAAAAACTAATCTTGAATCTCTAGCAATAAGCAAAATATTAAAAATTGTAAATAATATGGGGGCAGCTAGGTAGCTCAGTTGATAGAGCACCAGCTCTGAAGTCAGGAGAACCTGAGTTCAAATCTCTTCTCAGACATTTAATACTTCCTAGCTCTGTGACCCTGGGCAAATCACTTAATCCCAATTGCCTCAGTAAAAAAAAAGAAATTGTAAATAATATGGAAGGAATATTAGAATCCATAGAACCAAAGATATGATAAAATATAATGTTTTAGAAAGAACAAAGAATTTTGGAGTCATGAGACCTGAATTCAAATTCAAGCTCTAACACTTACTCTTTATCTTTCAGGCTGCATTTTTTAGTCTGAAAAATGAAGTAGTTAAGAATGAAATAAGGAAGTATTCCTCTAATTTTGAGATAAAGAAAGAGAGAAGGGATGAACAGTACTAAAGATGATTATCAGAGACATACATAAAAGGTGAACATATCAATGAAATGGGTGGTGGATAGGTGATGGAATGGATATAATGGATACAATAGTATTAATGACATCTTGATTGGCTTCAGCTCAGATATACTTCCTGCATATCACTGTTCTCTTAAATGTGCCTGTGGACTGAACAGAGCCTGATATGGACTGAAGCTCTTTTGTTAAAAGTCTCTGATCTCTGGCATTTACTCTCTCTGTCATCATAGATAACTCATTTGTCTTCTAGCTTTAATTTCCTCACACCTATTAGTCTCCTGGTTTCATTAACCCATTATGAACTCCCTATTACCTCTGCTATTCTTTGTTCCTAAGTTCTATTTTCAGGACTGAAGCCAGGGACCATGATCCAAAGAACTGCAAGTTGTTAGTACTACTACAAGGAACAGCTCTGAGTTCTACAATTAAGAATGTGTGCAGTAATATGTAGGCCTAGTTGAACTTTGGCCATTTGGAGGTCTTTGGATTGACATTCATTTTCTTTGGTTTCATGACCGAAATGCTGTACAAGTAAGTCAAGAGAGGTTTTAAGGCTTCCTTTCTATGAAGCCTGTGCGCTATAGTCTCAATTGGATTCCAGTGTCTTGTGGTTTAAGCCTTCCACTCTTAGAAAGGTCTTTTATAAATGAATACTTCCTAAGATATCCAGCATCCATAAGCCTTATAAAACATTAGCATGAGATTACTCCATCAACTTTGAGTGGTTTGTTGAAAGCCTCAGATTAATAGCTTCCAATATTGAGGTTTCATGGTCTTAGTCCATTCTAAAATTGACATGCTTGGTTTGAAAGATTCTTATAATGTTGATAGTCTCTTATATAAGGTGACTCTCATTTCCGATATTCTTCTTTAAGGTCTCTTTCATCTCTGAAATTCTGTGTCCTTTGGTCCTTTAAATCTTGAAGAAATCTTAAAGACCAGATACCAACATGTCCATGCCAGACAGAGGTGGGAAGACAAAGATACACACATACAGAGAAAGAGAGAGAGACAGACAGAGACAGAGATAGAGAGAGACAGAGATACATAGAGATATGGAGAGACAGAGAGAGAGAAAGAGAGAGAGAGACAGAGACAGAGAAAGAGAGGGATGAAGGAGGAAGGAAAGATGGAGAGAGGGAAGAGGAGGAGAAGGGGAGAGATAAA
This sequence comes from Sarcophilus harrisii, assembly GCF_902635505.1. NCBI lineage: Eukaryota > Metazoa > Chordata > Mammalia > Dasyuromorphia > Dasyuridae > Sarcophilus > Sarcophilus harrisii. The sequence continues at coordinate 657,897,430 of NC_045426.1, forward strand.
AGGAAAATACTGAGAAAATATAAGGAAGAAATAGGCAGTTTGACAAAGGGTAGAAAAAGACAACAGAGTGGAGAAATGTAATGTGTGAAGATGTGGGTAGGAAAATATGGTTAAATGCATTATGCAAATTAATTTAAATATGAATAGTTACTTATACATACTGGCTCATAATCTATATATGAATGTCTTTTTTATAGGATGCTATCTCTAGAGAGCCACTGATAGACTTTATGGTTATAATACATTGACCAGTTAGTTAGCAGATCATAACTGGATTGAACATGAGTGGGGAATCTTTTTTGGTCACTGAAGTCCTTCACAAGTGTCTACCACTCCTGAGAATGCTATCATCTATGTCCATAGAAGGCATACCCTCACTGATAAAATACTGGACTTCATAGGAATTAGAATGCACAAAGAATTTATATGTTTGTAGTTTGGATTAATAGGCAAGAATTTTGGTAGTGCTGATGGTTTGAGTTGAAAGAACAAAAAATAGTCCAGTGGGGATGAATAAGCAAGAGAAAAAAATTAGGAAAATGGAAAAGATCAGAAAATGTGGGAGAAAATATTATCTTTGGGGAGTTGATGCCAAATGTAGGAATAAAGTAACAGATGTTATATTTTCTTTCTAGATCTCAAATTCAAGTTTCCATGGAATTAGTTATGTGTGCCTCATAGCTGGATAAACTTTCTAGATAGGATCATAAAATGAAGGTCATGTATTTAGATTTAAAAAGGTATCTTAAAATCATCTAGCCTTTTCCTGTATACAGATGAAGAAACTGATGCTCAGAAGTGACATGTCCAAGGTGACATAGATGAGTGTATCTGGCAAAAAGTACTTAATAAATGTTTCTTATTTAATGTGGGGCAAAGACAAGAAACTACCACAGATCTATCACTCTTTAAACAACCTAGAAAGAGCTTCTCCTGTTGAATTCTATACCAGTGAAAAAAAAATAAGCATCAAACTTATTCTAGGACTTAAGGAAGGGGTATGGAAGTCATTGGGTTGAGGAGAGAAAGGGGATTCAAGAAAAAAATTCACCTAATGAAACAAATTTCTACTGTTGAAAGGAGTTTTAAAGTACAGATAGATTATCAGAATATAGAAAGCTCTAGAACATAAAATGCCAAAATGGATACATCTTTATAACATAAGGTATCTAAATAATCTTACTCCAACAACATGTTTTTACAAGTACTGACACTGAGATCATATGAGAATAAAAATGATTTGTCTGAAGTCATACAGATAGTCAGTGACACAGCGAGGACTAAAATCTAGGTCTTCTGATACAGTCTGTTGCAACACCCTAGTACCAAGAAGTCTAACAGTATCACTCATAAGAAAAATGATTTTTACTTTTCTTTTCTAGGGCTGCTGAGAATTCCTGCTTGCTTCAATTGCTTGTACTTCAATCCAATTTTTTAAGCTCTTCCCAAGCTGTCATAACTTTCTCCTTGACAGTGGACCTAGGAATCCCAATCCTTCTGCATTCTCTTATCTTCTTGTACTACCTTTGCTTATAAAAATAGATTTAGCCACCTCATTAACTTTTATAGGAAATATAATTCTTCTTAGACACATCTTACTTTTAGCTTTGTGGGTAGTGCAGCTCTCTGAGTAGTATAAAGCTTAGTCTACTAGACCTCTCTCAGCTTTGTAGAGTCAAAATCCTTGTGTGACAAATCCTAACCAAGGTCCCTGTTTTTGGAACAGGACATGAGCCCCTCTGTTTTTGGTAGGCAGCGCTATGGGAAATTCTTTATATGTTGTTTGTCAGAGTCTTTCTGGAATCTGATAGATGAACTTAAAAGCACTGATGCATACTGACTCAGTCCCTCCTACTGTAATGATAATAACAGCCATTTAAAAAATGCTCTAAGGTTACTGCTACTTCTGCAAACTTTATAAATATTTAATTCAGTATAACTTTTAAATACACAGGGCAGCTTTTACTATCCCATTCATAGTTTCAGTAGAGAAAGGGAAAGTAAATCACCATCCTATAAGGAATCTGTAGGTGCTATTCCATCTGAACTGAGTTTCTCGTTTCATATAGGCTCTTCCAATGACTTCAGCTTTTGGGTCTTGGTGAATCCTAGAATTTTAAAGCAGATTCAAGGCTCGACCTGGAACCAAATTGGATTCTGATTTGGATTTGCTTTTCTTGTACATAGGGCAGCCAATGAAAATGCTTGGACTGGGAAGATTGAGGATCTTTTGTGAAGAACATGAAGGAGGTCAGTGACCATACATTGCAATGGATATTTGAAAGGTGTACGATGTAAGATGACTGGAAAGGTAGAAAGAGGCTGTGTTTTAAGAGCCAAAGAGGATCTTAGACTTGATAGTAGAGAGAATATATAACTATAGTGTATGAAAGAGTTAAGAACCGTGTTTTATTAATTTTTATTTTTTCACTAATTGATAACACTTTATTTTTTCCAATTATATGTAAAGACACATTTTAATGGTCTTTTTTTTTTGTAAAATGAATTTTACAAGTTTTCTTCCTCCTTTTTTAAGAGGGTTAGCAATTTTATACAGGTTACATATTTGTAGTGATGTAAAATCTATTTCCATATTAGTCATGTGAAAGAAGAAACAGGTTGTAAAAAAGTTACAGTTTGTAAAAGGAAAAACCCCACACAAATAAATTGAAAATAGTATATTTGTTTTGATCTGCATTCAGAGTCCATCAGTTATTTCTCTGGATGTGGATGGTATTTTTTTTTTATAATGAGTCTTTTGTTTTATGCTTTATAAAGAACTTTTTGACAGCTAAAGGAGGTTTAAATGAAGCAGGCTATAGTAATAATCCAGGCATGGGTCTGTGACAGTCAGAGGAGAGAAAGGAACTTATAAGAGAAATGGTAGCAAAGTGTATGTGATAGGACTTAGCAACTGAATATAGAAGGGGGAAAAGATAGGGAAAAAGAAGAGGATTCAATTGGAGGATGGTAGGGTACTACACAGTAATATGCAAGTGTGGAGGAGGGGTAGGCTTGGAGGAAGGGAAAGAGTTTTTATAATCTTACTGACATTTATTTGTTTCTGACTTACTATCATATATATATATATATACGTATACATATATATATATATATATATATATATATATATATAGTACTTACAAAAGCCTATTGATTATGTATATTTTAAATTACTTAGTTATTTGCATATTTGCAAATATGTATTTTCATATCTGACTTTTTTATTATTCTGTGGGTCTACTGATATTTCTTGACTTTTGCTTTGCTGTTATACATATTTACTAATATTTTTTAGATATACATGTACTGCTGTCATGAAGGCAGGCAATATATATATATATACATATGTATATATATATGTATATATATATATATATATATATATATATTTAATTACAGCTTTTTATTTACAAGTTGTATGCATGGGTAATTTGCCATTGACAATTGCCAAACCTTTTGTTCCAATTTTTCTCCTCTTTCCCCTCATGCCCTTCCCCCAATGGCAGGTTGACCAATACATGTTAAATATGTTAGAGTATAAGTTAAATACAATATATGTATGCATGTCCATACAATTATTTTGCTGTACAAAAAGAATCAGACTTTGAAATAATGTACAATTAGCCTTGAAGGAAATCAAAAATGCAGGTGGACAAAAATAGAGGGATTGGGAATTCTATGTAGGGGTTCATAGTCATCTCCCAGAGTTCTTTCGCTGGGTGTAGCTGGTTCAATTCATTACTGCTCCATTGAAATTGATTTGGTTCATCTCTTTGCTGAAGATGGCCACGTCCATCAGAATTGATCATCGTATAGTATTGTTGTTGAAGTATATAATGATGTTCTGGTCCTGCTCATTTCACTCAGCATCAGTTCGTGTAAGTCTCTCCAGACCTTTCTGGCTGGTCATTTCTTACAGAGCAATAATATTCCATAATATTCATATACCACAATTTATTCTGCCATTCTCCAATTGATGGGCATCCACTCAGTTTCCAGTTTCTGGTCACTACAAAGAAGGCTGCCACAAACATTCTTGCACATACGGGTTCCTTTTTCTTCTTTAAAAACTCTTTGGGAAAAATCCCTATATTTTTGCCAGCCTGCATTTTGGATTTCCTTCACAGGCTAATTGTACAATATTTCAGAGTCCAATTCTTTTTGTACAGCAAAATAATGGTTTGGTCATGTATACGTATTGTGTATCTAATTTATACTTTAATGTATTTAACATCTACTGGTCATCCTGCCATCTAGGGAAGGGGGTGGGGGGAAGGAGGGGAAAAATTGGAACCAAAGATTTGGCAATTGTCAATGCTGTAAAATTACCCATACATATAACTTGTAAATAAAAAGCTATTAAAAAAAAAGAAAAAAAAAACTCTGGGATATAAGCCCAGTAGTAACACTACTGCATCAAAGGTTATGCATTGTTTGATAATTTTTTGAGCATAGTTCCAAATAGGCAGGCAATATATTATCCTACATACAATTTGGTAATATAGTCACTGAAGTTTTCTCTTAAGGAATATTTTATATTGTGCCATGTCTATTGTATATGTTGTTGTATATGTGCTGTGGATGGCAACTTAATTGCCTCAAATAGTCAGCTAATTATCCTTGTACTGGTAAGTGCTGATTTTTCTTTAGTGGGAAGTCTAATTGCATATATAAAGTAAACAATAGTTGATTTTTCTAAAGATTGCAGAATTTCTGATTCTTGGGAAGAATGTCCCCAGAGTGCTTAGCTAATTGAGCCTTAGAAAGACTGAAATCTTGTTCCCTCTTCTGCCTAAGAGAAAAGCAGTAGGAATTTTCTCATGTGAGACTTTCAGAAGAACATAGTTACTTTTTTAGTTTATTTATTTTTAATACATATTATTTTTTGAATTATGTTGGGAGAGAAAAATCAGAGCAAAAGGGAAAAACCATGGGAGAGATAAAAAAGCAAAAAAGAAGTGAATATAACATGTGTTGATTCACATTCAGTCTCCTTAGTTCTTTTTCTGGATGCAGATGGCATTTTCTGTTTAAAGTCTGGGATTCCTTTGGATCACTGAACTACTAAGAAGAACCCAGCCTTTCATAGTTGATCATTGCACATTTTTGCTGTTATTGTGTACAATGTATTCCTGGTTCTGCTTGTTTCACTCAACATCAGTTCATATAAATCTTCCCAGGCCTTTCTACCATCAGCTTGTTCATAATTCTTTACAGAACAATAATATTCCATTACTTTCATGTACCACAGCTTTTTCAGCCATTTTTCAATTGATGGGCATCCACTTCTCTTCCAATTTTTTTGCTACCACAAAAAGAGCTGCTACAAACATTTTTGCACATGTGGGTTTTGTCCTCTCCTTTATGATTTCCTTGGGATACAGACCCAATAATGGCACTGCTGGGTCAAAGGGTATGCACAGTTTTGTAGCCCTTTCAGGATAATTCCAGATTGCTCTCCAGAATGGTTGGATCATTTCACAACTGCATCAGTGTCCCAGTTTTCCCACATCCCCTCCAACATTATTCTTTCCTGCCATTTTAGCCAATATGAGAAGTGTGAGTTGATCTCTCAGAGTTGTTTTAATTTGCGTTTCTCTAATCAAGAGTGTTTCTTTCATATAACTATAGATGACTTTAATTTCATCTGATGTTCTTTGGACTTGAGACTAATTTATCTCACTCTTTGAGGTTTCTTCTGTGGACGTTCTGTCCTTGTCTAAGTTTGTGTTTTGGTCTGCCCTGTCACCATAGTAACTTTCAATGTCAAGATTATTTTCTGTGATCAATTTCTCCCCCTCTCCCCCCCCCCCCCCCCCCCCCGCCTTTTTTGGGTATTTCCTTTTTTTTTTTTAAACTTTTAAGAAGGAGCTCTGCAGGATCCTGGGGTATAGGGGGCGCTGTCCCAAGCTTTCTGTGCAGTTCTGAGCCTTGGCCTTGAACACAGCGCCCCCTTGTGTTGCAGGGGCCAGCTTTGCCTGCTCTATTCTGGAACAGTTGGTTTCTCAGTTTGCCTTCTGAGCTGGGACTGGAGGCTGCCCCCCTGCTGTGCTCCTTGCACTGAGCCAGGACTGAGCGTCTTAGTTGCTGCTCTCCTGTGTTTGAGACCCTCTCACTGACTTTCCCAGAGTCTATCTGAGCTGAGCTGAACACCCTTTTTACCCCAGTGAGACTGACCTTGGTTGATGTTTCTTAGTCTATCTGGGGCTGGAGGCGGTTTCATTCTGTCAGATTCTCTTCAGACTCTCGTGGTTGATATTGATTATACATGTGAAATCATGCAAAACATAATTCCATATTAGCCATGGTCCTTTGAGATTGTCTGGGACAAGTGTCTTAATCTGAGTAGTGAAATCTTTCCAGTTGATCATCCTTGCAGAGTTGCTGTTACTATGTATGATGTTCTCTTGGTTCTTCTCCCTTTGTGTGGATTCCGATATCTTCCCGGGTTTTCCTGAAACCATCCTGCTCATCATTTCTCATAGTATAGTAGTTTTCTATCATATTAGTTTGTAAGGTTGATGTTACAAGACAATGGAACTTTTTGGTGTGGACCTATGTATCAAGTTTATAAGTGACTGAAACAAATAAAAATTGAAAAAGATTGAAAAAACCCCACAATTTGTTTAGCCATTTCCCAATTGGTGAGTATTCTCTCAATTTCCAATTCTCTGCCACCACAAAAAGAGCTGCTGTAAATATTTTTGCATAAATGGTCCTTTTTCCTTTACTTTGATCTTTCTGGGATACAGGCGTAGTACTGCTATTGCTGGGTTAAAGATTATGCACAGTTTTAAAGTTCTTTATAGTCCTCATTTTTTAGGGAACATTTTATTATTCCAGTACCGAAGAGAGTGGAGATGAATTATTTGAGATCACTTTTCTAAAATGAATCACTTTTTAGCATAAACAGAAAATAATTATTTTTGGCAGAAAGACAAATACTGTATACTACACAGGTCCCTGAATAATTATTTGCATTTTTTATACTTTCTGAAAGAAGATCCTCAGTCCTTTGTAATTCTTGCTAACAGTTCTTGTAGTCAACTTGCATGACGATCATTTTAGTTAGAGATGCCGAACAATAGTGGTCTGGATTACTTTATGGGGTAGTGAGTTCCGTATCACTGTAAAAACACAAGTAGGATTTAGAACTAGAAGAAAGCTTATGTATCATCTAGTCCAGTATTTTGGGTTTTCAGATGAGGAAAATGCAATTTGTCCAAGGTAACTAAACAAGTAAATAGTAGAATTTCATTTTATGCCATAATGTTACTTAAAATCTCATGTATTTCCTACAACTAAACAGTTAGACGTTTACATATTTACAATATGTAAAGAAGACTTTCATCTGTCAGAGACTGACACAGAGGACTTCTAGTATTTATTGCAGAACTAAATTCCTATGACTTCATGATTTTAAGGTGAAGGAGAAAGGTCCAAGTATAATAACATCATCATTGTTAATATTAATAACAATATATGGTGTTCATATAGCTCTTTAAGATTTGCAAAGCATTTCAGAAATATCTATTTGACCTTTATTACACTACTATTAGGTAGATGCTATTATTATTTCTTTAGTAACATGTAAAAAATGTATTTAAAGTATTTTGCAACCCTTAAAATACTATAGAAATGTGAGCTATTGTTATTATTATTTTATAGATGAAGAAACTGAGGATGTAAGCTGTAAAGTGACTTGCTTAGGGTCCCACAGTTTATGAAGATGTGGAACAGTTTGAACCCATATCTTTCTGATGATGTCATTTCTCAATCCACCAGGAAATGGTGGCTCCTAGCAAATCCTTATGCCTTGTATGCTCGCAAAAAAGGTTCTAGGGTCTAATCATGATAGACAATTACACTGGATTCTTAGAGGTTTTGCTAGCAAAACAGAAGCTCTGGTAGGATTTGAGAATATGGTGAAGCTTTGAAAATATGCTCAAATATGTACTGATATCCAAGGAACCATTTAGTTAAAGAAAAAAAAATTGGCAACCCGTTAATGAAATTTTTTTGGCTAAAGTAGCACATGAAGACCACATACAAAGGTGTAGGAAAATGGAGATTTGAGTTGATGGAAGAATAATGCGTAGTAACAAAATCCCAACTTTCCTTTCTCTATATTTTATTATTCGACATTTACAATTTTATGATTTAAAGCCACACATCATTACATCCACACCAGAATTTGTGGCAAGAAGGCTGCTGTAATGTCCATTACGCAAATGAAAAGTTTGAGGCTCAGAGAAATGAAATAACTTGCCCAAACTACACTAATTATGATCCAAAGACTAGAACCAAGATTTTCTAAAACTAAATCTAGTCCTTCTTTAGAAGAAATGAGTGGTATCACAAAGTAGGCTGTGAAAAATTAGATTGAAAGGTCATGAAAGTCTAGAACAGATGATAAAACTGCATACACAGTAAAGGGACTGTTACACAGTTGGAGTAGGACCAAATAGTTCTTGGGCTTCACATTGAATACAATTTTTCTGATTGCCAGACTTTGCAACCCAGAGATTGATGCCACATTCCCACATTGCATTCCTAGATGCAATCACTGAGAAGCGGCTGTTTTGTCAATGAACTTCCTTAGGGATTCCTTTATGTCCTTGTTTCTCAGACTATAGATGAAGGGGTTCAGCATGGGGGTGACAACAGAATACATCACTGAGGCAACTGAGATCTTCCGAGAGGAGTGAGTAGCTGAAGAACTCAGATACACTCCAAGTCCAGTCCCATAGAATAATGAAACAACAGAGAGGTGAGACCCACAGGTAGAAAAGGCTTTATATTTTCCCTTGGATGATGGTATTTTCAATATTGAGGAACAAATCTGACTATAAGAGAAAAGGATCCCTGTGAAGGGAAGGACACCTAGGAGACAAGTTACAACATATACTACAATGTCATTAATATGGGTATTAGAACAAGAGAGTTTCATAACTTCACCAAGATCACAGAAAAAGTGGGAAACTTCACGTTCTTTACAGAAAGACAACTGCATCACCATTAGAATTTGGGGAATGGAGTTTAGAAGACTGATAGTCCATGCCATTAGAACCATGAGGCCACAAATCCGTGGATTCATTATGGTGACATAATGCAGAGGATGACAGATAGCCACAAAACGGTCATAGGCCATCACAGAAAGGAGTAAATTGTCTAAACAAGCAAAAATTATGAAGAAGTACATCTGAGTAAAGCATCCAGCATATGAGATAACTTTAGTATGTGTCTGGAGGTTCACCAACATCTTGGGGACCAAAGTAGTCACTAGACAGATATCTACCAGAGACAAATTGGAGAGAAAGAAGTACATGGGAGTGTGAAGATGGGAGTCAGAGCCAATGGCCAACATGATGAGAAGATTCCCAACCACAGTGACCATGTACATGCTGAGGAAGAGCCCGAAGAGGGGCAGTTGCTGCTCTGGCTTCTCAGAAAGTCCCAGAAGGAAGAATTCTGACATACTTGTTTGGTTTTCTGGTCCCATGTATCTAATATATCTGCAAGGAAAAAGATATAGGAAGTTGAAAAAATAGAACGAATCACCTCTTGATTCTGTGAGAGAGAGAATACTAGATTTAAACTCATATGATTGAAGTTTAAGTCTAAGGTCTACCACCTTTGTTATTTTAGACAAGTTACTTCCTTTCCTGGGCCTCAATTTCCTCATAAATAAAATGCAATTGGACTAAGTGATTTCTAAATTATTTTTCAGCTCTCACACCTTTGGGAACTCTACAAACCATACTTAGAACTTAAATAATTTATAAATGAAATTATGAAAACTCTTGTCAGGGGTAATATTCATTTAAGGTCAAAATATATTGAGTTAAACATTAAATTATATAAAATATAAAACTACAAAATGATGGAAGAAAGTAGGGTAGAACATTTATCCCAATTATGAAAGGCAGATGATCAATAATTCAATAAAGAATTAATTGTAACCAAATAGATGTTACATCTATAGATTCCACATAAAAGAAAAAGAATCTTTAAATTAAAATAATGTAATTAAAAACAAGAACCAAAAATACCCCCAATGGATTGGGAAATGTAGTTGTGGCAGATAATAATTCAACATCCAAAATATATTTAAGAAATTGGTATTTTAAAAGTCACAGTAGTAATCTCTCAATAAAACATGGCAACAACTTTCAAAAAATGAATACAAATTGTTTTAAATTAATTGTTATTTTATTTTGAGATTTGCATTCTCTCCCTCTCACCTACTTTACCCAATTGAGAAAGCAAGAAAAACAAGATCTGTGTTACACACATGTATAGTCAAAAGAAAACAAATTCTTCAAATTCCTGATAATTATTTGGAAATGTTCAATTTCACCAATAATCAGAAAGTAATGCATCTTTGAGGTTCTACCTCAAGCATATGAAATAGGTAAAAAATAACCAAATTTAATATCAGTAAGTTTGAGCAGAAATAGGTATGCTCATTCTTTGCAGGTAGAATCACAAAATTCTAAAATATTTTTGCACAATATTCTAACATTGCATGTTATTGTTCTAATAACTATATTTTGGGGAAAGGATTCTGAGAGTATTAACTTTATTGATTCAAATATTTTTATAGCATCATTAAATATAAATACAAGAATAAAAACATTGAAACAATTATAATAGGACAATGTTAAATAAATTTTGTTCAATTGTTACAGAATAATATAATGCAATTATGAAGAATACAAAGAACTACAGTTAGACATTTATCAAATAATGCAAAATGAAAAAAATAAAGCTACATGAGTAGAGACCACACTCATTATGACCACAGAAGAAGCAAGGTGAATGACAATGAATGGAATTCTGATGAGGAATTAGAAGAAGTAACAAGAGTTGTTTAATATTTTGTAAATTGAAATTGTTCACTTAAATATAAATAGCTGATGAATAAGCTTAAGTTATTCTATTGATATTCAATGTTTTTAAAAATAAAACGTTGGATATATATTTTAAAAAGAAGATGAAGAGTAAGAACAAGATCTGCTCAACTAGAAAGGGTTCCCTGTTATGGGAGGGAGGAGGACACTGAAAAGAGAGAGGGAGATGAGATATGGGAAGTTTGTTCTGTAGAAGGGGCTTTCAGAATTGGGGGATAATAAGAAAGCAAAAGAACACCTGCATCAATATGACTCATTGACCCCTCACCACAAAAAAAAAAACAAACAAACAACAAAAAACAAAAACAGAGAACAGAGCGAGGTTGTGAATCCAAGATTCTTAAATCACCATCAGCAATGCTTCATCCATGGATCCAAGGAGATTACTCAAGGTTGATATGTTCTAAAACAAATTTTCTTTACACTCCAGGGTCATGATCCCTTATGGGGTTCCATAATTGAATGTGGGAGCTGTGAAATTATGATGCCACTACTACAGATTAGAGTTGCCTACCTATTTTATATATTTATATGGCTGGGATGTTGGGCAAAAAGGGATCAGAAGTGAAAATTTGAAGCCCTTGTCTAAAGTGATGCGGCACCAAGAAACGAGGTATCCAAAAGCTTGAGCTTATACAAGGAAGATATTTTAAAATAATATTCAAATGTTATTTGGTACATTTTTTTGTTGGTATATTTTTCTGGCTATAGCAAAAGAAAAAAGATAACAATTCCAAAACTATTGGGATTTTCAAAAGATAAAAGATTCAATATAAATTCAGGTTACATATTTGGGCTCAATATAAAGAAAAATCTCCTAAAATTCAGATCTATGCTGAAATGAAATGGAATGTTCTTCAGGAGTCAGTGAGTTTCCTATCATTAAAGCTCTTCTGGCAAAGCTTAAATGATTACTTGTCCATAGTATCACTATCCATTCATGATTTGAAAACTTGGTGTAATTTTTGAATATTTTTTCTTCCTTATTTCCTAGTTTCAATCAGATGTCAAGTTCTGTTAAAGTCATGTCCAACATATATCTGAAATCCACTCCTATCTATTCCCATTGTCATAACCTTAGAACAAACCCTCACTATCACCAGAGTGCATGTTGCAGTCTTCTCCTAACAGTTGTCAATGAATCCAAGGAAATTCATACTCTACCCAAATCTTGGCTTCAACTATCTCCTTAATGTACTGTTCTCTGCTCAAAAACCTTCATTGCCTCCTACCAAACAAAAGATACATTCCCTTGAGTGACATTTAAGGCTTTCCATAATCTGATGAAATAATACCTTTTCCCTTTCTAAAGATGTGGGACATGGAGCTCAGATGTTATAAAGATATTACTTCAAAATATAAAAGTTAGTGACTGTCTCAATTGGGAGAGTCAGTCTTGGGGTCTTTGACCAATTGTTCTTTTCTGTACTCAAAGAAAACCAGGATACATCACACTGGAAACACTTCAGGACATTAAGGTGACATGGTCTGATAGGATATTAACTAAGTGGAGATCCTTAATAGGTCAGGTTCCATAAAGGATATTTTCTCTCAGATTTCCTAGAGCTACTTCTAGTGAAAACCCCTTAATATGCTAGGGAAAGTATATGAGTGGCAACCAGAAAAAAGTAGGGTTTCCTTTCAGGGTTCTAGAGACAATGCTGATCTTCAAAGCTGCCACCATAGGTTCTGCTGCCATGCCACTGAAATAGCAACGATTTCAAGGAAAGAGCAGATTTTTTATTTGGAATATGTCACATGTCATATCTCTGACATAAGTTTAGCACCATGGCCAGGGATCTGATTGTTCCCATGCATAGGCTTTTAGCATCTCAGAAATGTAAGTGCTTTCTCCTGGAAAAGTTCCATTTCTACCCAGACCAGAAATTCCCTGAACTATACCTAGCAAAAATTTCAAGTTGAAGATCTCATACAGTAGAGAATGAATGATGTTACAACCATTATAAAAAACTATAGAAATTTTGTATTCACATATGAGCAAAATTTGACCATTTTTGGTTTTTTCCTCTTGCTTTTTAATTGTCCCTTAAATTCAAACAAAAGATCTAATGAGACTGGAAGAAAAAGACTCTCGCGGTGACTGTCCTGTCTCCTTCACTTCTCCACTGAGACAGGAGAGATTACATCTTTGATCAGCTTTGTGGTGGCTCTCCTGCTTCCTGCATTCCTTCACTGAAGCCAAGACTCATTCCTGACGACATCCAGAAAGGTAACCAAGATTTTACAGATGCTATTCTTCTCTGATGTCTAATTATAGTGTAGAAGTGATCTTGAATTCTAAAAATCTATGCCTATAAGATATAAGCTATGGAAAGTACTACCTTGCTGTAAAGTCTTCTAGTTCAAGTAAAGTCTTCATCAAAGGGGAAAAAAAGAGGAAGCCTTCACGAAAATAGAGCAAGGTCCAAATGAACCCTTTGCTAATTTTGTGGGACATCTGCAGAGAGCTGTCATAAAAGTATTGTTGAAAATGCAGCAACAGGAATAATGAAAACAACTTGCCAGAGAAAATGCTAATGAAGTTTGTAGAAGAATTATACTAGGACAACACAAAGATGCTCCTTTAAAAGAGATCATAAGATGCTGTGCACAAATACCTTTTATACCTAGGTTATGATGCAAAACATGGGAAAATGGGGTCCCTCTTGGCAAGGGACTTCCAGAGAGATTTGTCAATGCTTTCAATGTGATAAAGTAGGGCATCTGAAAGCTCAATGTTGGTGTAAAGATAGAGTGAGAGGACAGGATGGGAGAATAAGACTCAAAATCCCGTGTCTAAAATGCAACAGAGACTTCCCTGGGGTCGGGCTAGCTGGAACTTCTTGGTCTTGGTGGAAGAATGCAGAAGGCAGGAGAGCCACCAGGATAGTGGAAGATAGAACGTCTCTCTTCCAAGTCCTTGTTGTTCCTCATACACTCTGTTACAATTGTATCATTACAGCATGCTATGCATCTGTGAACTTAGAGAACCATCATATCACCATGCTAAGTACTAAATATATAGGTAAGCTAGATAACTATTGTCTCATCAATTGCTCTGAGTTAACACCTTGTTTCAGGTATACGTCTTTCAAGTATAATTCTCCAGACTTCTGACTCTCCACAATCTAATCTCTCCTTTGAGTGATTTTCTTCAGATATTTGTATATAAGTAATTTCTACAAGCTCCCAAGGTACCTCCTATAGACATATGGCTTCTCAGTAGTCTTTTGAAATGAACATTTTTTTTTGGCTATTTTTTTTGGCAGAAGCATATCTTATCTAGTTGTAATCAATAAATCACACATATGTGATTCCTTGAATATAGGCACACATTTTTATTAAAAATCAAAATATTGCCTTGTATGTATGATCAGCAAGATATGTTAATATTATGTTCTGTGTATTATAATTTTGATTATTCAAACACTGTTTAATTATTTATTCACTCAACTTTTCATCATGGCAAGTAGGTAATCTTAGATTCTCAAAGTCAGGAGAATAGAGTTTAATCTTTGTTACATTCTACCCAGCTCAAAAAAGTCTCAAGCAAAGATATCCATCATCCGCTAGTCCTTGATTGATACTTCTTTGGGGGCAAAAATCTAATGAAACTGTCTTTTATGAAATGGAAGGGTTAAGATCTGCATTGGTAGGAGGAAATACTAATCATATTCTGGATTGAACAATAGCAACTCACATTTTTTCTAGAAAATGATAACTCATCAAAATTGACCAAATACATCTATTGGGTCTGATAATATATTTGCTATTTCTCAATCCCTAACCTCTTCAATGAAATGAATTATGTATATTATCTTAATTTTTTTCTCCTCTCAGTGTTATTTTGTAGCATAAAGTTTTATTAATTAATTTTTTTCCAAATTCAGCTCTTATAACTCTTAAGACCAATATTATTTTACCTTTTTCAGACTGACTTATTATTCTAATATTGTGATTCTATGCAGAATATGAGAACAGAACAAGTTAGATGAAAATAAATGAGAGATTTTAGAGGGAAGAATCATCTCTCTTTGGAGACATTAAGGAAATTTTCATGAAGAAAGTTATCAAGGTAGGCTTTGAGGGAAGACTATTTGGTTTTGGAAAAGTATGTTCAAGAAATAGGTGATTTCATGTGAAAGACTTAGAGATAGGTAAGCACATAATGTCATCAGGGAATGGCAATTAATTTAGCTTATCAGAGGTGTAATGTAAGATAGACAATAGCAATCATTCATCAGGGAATATTAGTAAACATTTAGTGACTTAAGGCTTAGCATATGGAGGTAGATTATAAAACAAAATGAGGATAAGGAAAGATGTCCATTGCTTGCAGAGTTCAGGAAAAAAAACTAATCTTGAATCTCTAGCAATAAGCAAAATATTAAAAATTGTAAATAATATGGGGGCAGCTAGGTAGCTCAGTTGATAGAGCACCAGCTCTGAAGTCAGGAGAACCTGAGTTCAAATCTCTTCTCAGACATTTAATACTTCCTAGCTCTGTGACCCTGGGCAAATCACTTAATCCCAATTGCCTCAGTAAAAAAAAAGAAATTGTAAATAATATGGAAGGAATATTAGAATCCATAGAACCAAAGATATGATAAAATGTAATGTTTTAGAAACAACAAAGAATTTTGGAGTCATGAGATCTGAATTCAAATTCAAGCTCTAATACTTACTCTTTATCTTTCAGGCTGCATTGTTTAGTCTGAAAAATGAAGTAGTTAAGAATGAAATAAGGAAGTATTACTCTAATTTTGAGACAAAGAAAGAAAGAGAGAAGGAATGAACAGTGCTAAAGATGGTTATCAGAGACATACATAAAAGGTGAACATATTATTGAAATGGGTGGTGGATAGGTGATGGAGTGGATATAATGGATACAACAGTATTAATGACATCTTGATTGGCTTCAGCCTAGATACTTTCCTGCATATCACTGTCTTTTCTAAAATGTGCTCTCCAGACTGAACAGAGCTTCAGATATGGACTGGTTTTGGAGTTAAAAGTCTCTGATCTCTGGCATTTACTCTCTCTGTCATCATAGATAACTCATTTGTCTTCTAGCTTTAATTTCCTCATTAATTTCCATTAGGTCTCCTTGGTTTCATTGGGTTCCATTAAGACCCCTATTACCTCTGCTATTCTTTGTTCCTAAGTTCTATTTTCAGGACTGAAGCCAGGGACCATGATCCAAAGAACTGCAAGTTGTTAGTACTATTACAAAGAATAGCTCTGAGTTCTACAATTAAGAATGTGTGCAGTAATATGTAGGGTTTTGGGGTTGAACTTGGCTTCATTGGGAGGTTCCTTGGACTTCTGACATTCATTTTCTTTGTTTCCCTCAAGGACTGAAATGCTGGGAAGGCAGCCAAGAGAGGTTTATGGTTTTCCCTTTTTCTATGAACCCTGTGCTCTGTAGCCTCAATTGGATTCCAGTGTCTTGTGGTTTAAGCCTTCCACTCTTAGAAAGGTCTTTTATAAATGAATACTTCCTAAGATATCCAGCATCCATAAGCCTTATAAAACATTAGCATGAGATTACTCCATCAACTTTGAGTGGTTTGTTGAAAGCCTCAGATTAATAGCTTCCAATATTGAGGTTTCATGGTCTTAGTCCATTCTAAAATTGACATGCTTGGTTTGAAAGATTCTTATAATGTTGATAGTCTCTTATATAAGGTGACTCTCATTTCCGATATTCTTCTTTAAGGTCTCTTTCATCTCTGAAATTCTGTGTCCTTTGGTCCTTTAAATCTTGAAGAAATCTTAAAGACCAGATACCAACATGTCCATGCCAGACAGAGGTGGGAAGACAAAGATACACACATACAGAGAAAGAGAGAGAGACAGACAGAGACAGAGATAGAGAGAGACAGAGATACATAGAGATATGGAGAGACAGAGAGAGAGAAAGAGAGAGAAAGACAGACAGAGAAAGAGAGGAAGGAGGGAAGAAGGAAAGATGGAGAGAGGGGGAAGAGGAGGAGAAAGGGAGAGAGGAAAGGAAAAAATAGGCTGTTTTACAAAGGGTAGAAAAAGACAACAGAGTGGATAAATGTAATGTGGGAAGATGTGAGCATGAAAATATCGTTAAATGCATTATGCACATTAATTTAAATCTGAATAGTTACTTATACATACTGGCTCATAATCTATATATGAATGTCTTTTTTATAGGATGCTATCTCTAGAGAGCCACTGATAGACTTTATGGTTATTGACCAGTTAGTTAGCAGATCATAACTGGATTGAACATGAGTGGGGAATCTTTTTTGGTCACTGAAGTCCTTCACAAGTGTCTACCACTCCTGAGAGTGCTATCACCTATGTCCATAGAAGGCATACCCTCACTGATAAAATACTGGACTTCATAGGAATTAGAATGCACAAAGAATTTATATGTTTGTAGTTTGGATTAATAGGCAAGAATTTTGGTAGTGCTGATGGTTTGAGTTGAAAGAACAAAAAATAGTCCAGTGGGGATGAATAAGCAAGAGAAAAAAATTAGGAAAATGGAAAAGATCAGAAAATGTGGGAGAAAATATTATCTTTGGGGAGTTGATGCCAAATGTAGGAATAAGGTAACAGATGTTATATTTTCTTTCTAGATCTCAAATTCAAGTTTCCATGGAATTAATTATGTGGGCCTCATAGCTGGATAAACTTTCTAGATAGGATCATAAAATGAAGGTCATGTATTTAGATTTAAAAGGTATCTTAAAATCATCTAGCCTTTTCCTGTATACAGATGAAGAAACTGATGCTCAGAAGTGACATGTCCAAGGTGACATAGATGAGTGTATCTGGCAAAAAGTACTTAATAAATGTTTCTTATTTAATGTGGGGCAAAGACAAGAAACTACCACAGATCTATCACTCTTTAAACAACCTAGAAAGAGCTTCTCCTGTTGAATTCTATACTAGTGAAAAATAAGCATCAGATTTATTCTAGTACTTAAGGAAGGGGTATGGAAGTCATTGGTTTGAGGAGAGAAAGGGGATTCAAGAAAAAAATTCACCTAATGAAACAAATTTCTACTGTTGAAAGGAGTTTTAAAGTACAGATAGATTATCAGAATATAGAAAGCTCTAGAACATAAAATGCCAAAATGGATACATCTTTATAACATAAGGTATCTAAATAATCTTACTCCAACAACATGTTTTTACAAGTACTGACACCGAGATCATGTGAGAATAAAAATGACTTGTCTGAAGTCATACAGATAATCAGTGACACAGCGAGGACTAAAGTTTAGGTCTTCTGATACAGTCTGTTGCAACAGCCTAGTACCAAGAGGTCTAACAGTATCACTCATAAGAAAAATGATTTTTACTTTTCTTTTCTAGGGCCTCTGAGAATTCCTGCTTGCTTCAATTGCTTGTACTTCAATCCAATTTTTTAGCTCTTCCCAAGCTGTCATAACTTTCTCCTTGACAGTGGACCTAGGAATTCCAATTCTCTTGCATTCTCCTCTCTTCTTGTACTACTTTTGCTTATAAAAGTAGATTTAGCCACCTCATTAACTTTTATAGGAAATATAATTCTTCTTTAACACATCTTACTTTTAGCTTTGTGGGTAGTGCAGCTCTCTGAGTAGTATAAAGCTTAGTCTACTAGACCTCTCTCAGCTTTGTAGAGTCAAAATCCTTGTGTGACAAATCCTAACCAAGGTCCCTGTTTTTGGAACAGGACATGAGCCCCTCTGTTTTTGGTAGGCAGCGCTATGGGAAATTCTTTATATGTTGTTTGTCAGAGTCTTTCTGGAATCTGATAGATGAACTTAAAAGCACTGATCCATACTGGACTCTGGTCCCTCCTACTGTAATGATAATAACAGCTATTTAAAAAAATGCTCTAAGGTTAACACATACTTCTGCAAACTTATAAATATTTAATTCCAGTATAACTTTAAAATACACAGGGCAGCTACTATCCCATTCATAGTGTCAGTAGAGAAAAGGAAATTAAATCACTCACATCCTATAAGGAGTCAGTAGGAAGACTTGAGTCTGAACTGAGTTTTCCTCACTCTGAGTATAGGGCTCTTTCCAATGACTCTCTCAGCTTTGGGTCTTGGTGAATCCTAGAATTTCAGTTAGACTCAAGGCTCGGACTCTGAACCAAACTGGACTCTGATTTGGATTTTGTTGTACATTCCATGATCTTTCTGGATTCCTAAGGAAAAAAGAAGTAGCTCTTGACCTTGCCTTCCCTGCTTTCATATCATCTCCCTTTCTCTCATAGTACTTACTGGTCATCACCAAGAAGCCACGTTTGACTAATCTTTCTTCTGTGCAGGATGTTATCAGGAAGGAAGACACCAGTCTCTCTCCCTTGGAGAAAAGAGAGATGGCCTCAGGCATGAAGAATGATGTTTCAGTGAGGCACAAATAAACTATTTCTTGTCCTGGAACAGATGGTTGCCCTGGGAGCAGTGACAGATAAGGGAATATTTGTGATTTCTAGAGTCATAGAGTCTCATCCCCATGGCTCCTCATTAGACAAGTCATAGAATTATCTTTCCTTTCCTGGAGCATCTCAATTCCCTATGGAACAACAGAGAACCCTAGCAGAAAGCTTTCTAACAATAAGAGCTTTACAACAATGGAATAGACTGGCTTATGAAGCAGTAAGTTATTCAACACTGGTGATCTTCAAGAAAATGTTAAGGGACTACTTATGTGGATTATTGTAGAGAGCATTCATGATTTGAAATTGGGTCAAACTAGATAGATAAATGCTAAAGTCCATTTTGGTTCTAACCACCTATGAATCAATAAATGGGCTTTATTGTTAATTAATGAGGTACTCTTTATGGTAACTGTCCTAAAAGAATAAATATATATATATGTGACAGGAATAATATAAGTGGGCTCTTTCCTCATGATAGTGGTTGGTAGCTGAAATCCCTTCAAATAGATATGGGATATCTCATTAGTTATAATAAAATTTTCACTACTGATATCTTTAAGCTTAAGGTCAGTGAACATTTCTTATATTAAAAAGAGAACTGGATTTGAAGTTAGAGGACTTCGATTTTTATCCAAGTTCTGCTATTCATTAACCTTGAACAAGTCACTTTTATACTCTGGGACTCATTTTCTTACTTCTAAAATGAGATGGGTAGCTACTGTGGTCTTTTATTTATCTTCCTAGTTTTTAGCCCTATAATATGTGAAGAGATTCCTACTTAGGTACAAGTTCGACTAGATTTCTTCTGAGATCTTTCCTAATTTTGAGTGTATGTTCTGCCACTTATCTAATTATATTAATGCATCATCTCCTACTCATTGAGTTTTCTGTGTCAGAGTAGACTTTCTTGTTAATTCTCCTTAGGTCTTAGTAGTAAGGAGCAATTTCTTATAATAGAATCAGGTACCATTATTTCAATACCCTTTCTAGTCAAAGTACTAGGCAACAAAGGGAAACCAGTCCTACTAGCTTCCAAAGATTTTATATCTATGGATGTAGAAATATTCCTTAAGCCTACAGCTGAAGGCATAAACATTTAAATGGAGATCCTGTCTTTTTCTTAGTGAAGTAAACAGAAAGAAACAGAGAACTGGTCTTAGGGGCCTGGTTTTATTGATTATACTGTGGAAACACTGAAAGAATATTAAGAGAGACTATTAAATAACATTTATTAAATACCTATTATATCTTAGACATTGTGCCAGATATTGAGATTCAAAGACAACTTGTATCAGTTTTTGCTCTCAAGAACTTTCCATGACTAGGGGATACCTAAATTTATGAAAATATACCAAAAAAAATTTGAGATAGCTTATATAATAGGAGATATTAGGGGGAATCAGGGAAATCTTTCTTCAAAAATGGTGCATTAGACCCTATATCTGGAAGTAAGAGATTCTATGAGTTGGAGGCAAAGAGGGAGCAGATTCCAGGCAAGAGGAAGTGCTATATGTGAAGAACAGCAAGAAGACCCCTTTGGCTACTGCATCACACAGGAAATGGAGTAATATATAATTAGGCAAAAAGAAAAATTAGAGGCCAAGGACCTGAAGGATTTAAAAGCTAAATATAAGAGCTTAGATTTTATTCTAGAATTAAAAGGGAGCCAGGCAATTGAGTGACTGAGAAAGTGATGTGACCAATTCCATATCTAAGGAAAAATCACTTTAGCAGCTATGTGAAAGGTAGATTGGAGGAGGAAGAAACTTGAGACAAGGATATATGTTAAAAGACCAATATAGACAGGTGAAAAAACTGGAACTGAGGTTGTGGCTACATAAGGAGTAAGAAGGGAACAAATGCAAGAGATATTTTGGAGGCAAAATTGGCAAGATCTGGTAAAGTGACTTTGTAGGGGAAGGAAAATGAGGAATCTAGGATAATGCTGTGGTAGTGAACTTGTGAATCTGTAGAAAGTGATATTTTCCATAAAAATGGGAAATTCAAAAAAATTGATGAGTTTAGAGAGAAAGCTGATTTAATAAATTTAATTTTGGATATGTTGAGTTCATAATATCTGTGGAGGATTCCAGTTTGAAGTATCCAAAAGACAGTTGGAAGATGTGGGTCTGCAGCTCAGGAGAAAGAACAGAATTGGAGTCATTTCCATGGAAATGATAATTGGCACTTTTATCAGGCTTGCTCTGGATCACTCAGTTAAGCACAGTCAGGGAACAAATATACTTTTCCTATTCTTTTATTTTTGCTTGAGAAGGACAATTTTTAGTGTTTTTTACCCAAAGGTTAAGATATACCAACAAAACTGCTTTTCATTACTAATAGACATAATAAAAACAGGGATCCAGGGTAGATAAATGGAGAACAATCACTTTGACTCATTAGCTAACATTTGTTCTGAATAAAATTAATTTCTGTGCTAAATCAGATTAAAGCTTGAAAATTTCTAATCCTGAGTCAGATAGATGTCTGGAACAGAAGACTAAAAACTCTAACCCCAAAATAGGAGTCACAAAATGACTTAATCTTAGTCTAGGGGAAATTGTATCTGGTTCCTTAGCAGGATGGGGTGGCTGCAGCTATAGAGCTGTCAATATACCAGTCTATATTGGAAGGACAAAATATAGATAATGAATCTATATTCGTACTCTGGACCAAGTTACCTGGGAAAGACATAATTCAGTTAGCCTCACAGTTAAGTTAGCCCCACTTTCTTCACTGACCTTCCATACAGAAAGAAGGTCTAAGCAATAAATGATGGTTCTCTAATTTAATTCCACTCATGACTGTTAGAATAGTCACACTTAAAATGAAGTTTTCTAGCCATTAGATCTTAGATTAATCTAATGGTGTCAAATTCAACTTGAAAGAGGAATCATTAAACTGTATATAAGGATTACTGTGTGCTGCATAGTGACTTAGAAAACCAAATATTACCATTTTCTATAGATTTTTATTTTATTTTATTTTTAAATTTTTATTTGTTAAACATTTCTCAATTATGTTTTAATCTAGTTTGGACTTCAATATAGTCTATAGACTGAGTTTTTGACACCTTTACCCTAGATGATGGGAGATGAGATGGCTCCTTCTCCCTGAGGAGATAAAGACCAGAACCTAGCAGAAGAAAGTAGTATCTAGATATCAGGAGATCATGTAAAATCACTATAGTAGTGCTTCTTAGAGACTAGATGATCAATGGCTACAGTTAGGAGTAATGAAAGTGTTCTCAGAGAAGATATCATACTTAGCAGGGAGCAGGCCCTCCAAGAGCCATACAATGAAACTGGTGATCTTGCAACATTAGTGATATGGGCAGCTCCAATATACTATCAAATATGCCAGAAGATACTGTAGCCCTACTCTCTTAGGAGTCTTTCCTTTACATATGCTGAAAGTTTAAGTTGTCAAAAGTTCTAGTTAAAGATGGTTGCTAAAAGTCTCTAGCAAGCTTGTTGATGAAGTATAGTTATAATTTTACCTATCCCATCCTGAGCATATCATTCTGCTTAATTTTTAGAATCCATCCTTTTTCTATTGGTTCATGTTTTCTGACCCCCAGGTGCCACAGCAGGCCCTTTTCCTGAAAATTATATGTAAACCTGAGTCTCAATTGGCTCTGGGGCTTCAACAGAGGGCCATTTCTGGTTAGGAAGCTGTCAGTAGGACAATGGGTCAAATATATATAAATGATCTTCTAGCTCTGACTGCACTTGTTTATACCCTCCTATGCTGCCCTTGGCAATGAATCGTTCTATTTCATTCTGGTGTTACTGAACACCATTCACTCAGACTTTACCCTAAATTTGAATGTTAGCCATATGCATTCCCCAATAGGTACCTCTCACTCATAATATCTATGTGTGTCCACTCTTTTGGTGATAGTATAAATATATGTACACACATATTTGTGGAACAGTCTGCCCAAGGTTTATGGAAGAATTATTTTATTACTACTTTGTTTACTAAGGTATTTCCTGTTATGGGCCAGAACTCTGAACTTGAAACAAAGGATTCTTACAAGGTACTAAGTCAGTGGAATTGATAGAGACGATAGTTATCTAATTTAGCATGGCTCAATATGATTGCTTTAATCCTACAAGGAGATATTATGGGCCAGAACTTGAAACAAGATACTAAATGGAATTGAGGAGACAATGGTTAAATCTAGTTTAGCATTGATTCAGTCCTACAAAATATAATGGTTTCCTAGTGATATAATGATTGGTTTGTATTCAGTGTGGAGCTTATAAGCTAGAAGCCTCAGCAGGGAGATTCAGAGACATTTGGAGAGACAAGAGCACTAGAAGTTCTCAGAGGCTGAGACAGTTTCATTCCATTATCCACCTTTGTGGTGGCTGGAAGTTGAAGCACAAACCTTTGAAGTCAGAGAGAATTAAGGGAGAAGGGAAAGGACTAATGGCATGTAATATTCTTCTCTAAAATGTAATATTCTCTATTGAGGTTTTCTTGAGGTCTCTGGAAGCAGCTTTCGTTTCAGTTCAGTAATCAGTAAAATAGCCAGAGATTAAGATCTAAATCCTTTATTGTCTCTTTCCAAGTCTTGTCTCCCTTCTTGGGGCTCAGTTAGTTTTCTTAGAGGCCTATCTCTCTCCTTGGTTCCGAGAGCTTAAACTCCTGCTGCCAGGCCTTTGTATTCTCTGTTTCTGACAGCTTCTTGAGGTTCTCCTGAATGTGTCTTGGTTTCTGTGGGGGAGGCAGGAGGACCGCCACCACTATTTCTCTCTTCCCTAGTTCTGATTCTGGATGAGTTTGTCCGAGCTTATGTGATCTCTTATCAAAGGTGTGAATCTTGTAGAACTATGGTAAGTATTAAGTATATGTACTGAAGTAGAGAACTGTTAAGTACCATGCTAAATAATCATTGTCTCTATCAGTTTCACTGACTTAGCCCCTTGTAAGAATCCTTATTTCAAGTTCTGGCCCATAAGAGCGGCAGGAGCTTAATTAAGCTCTCAGAACCAAGGGAAGAAATTCAATTCGATCTTCAATCTTCCTGGTGGCTGGCCTGGACTCCTGCACTTCTCCCACTAAGGCCAAGGCCAGACTGAAAGGCTCTCCAGAAAACTGCCCAGCCTCAGGAAGCAGATAATAAAGGATCTGGACTGTAAGAAAGCTAACCGGGCCCCAGAAAAGGAGACAAGACTTGGAAAGAGACAATAAAGGATTTGGACCTTAATCCCTGACTGCACTTGTGATTATTGAACTGAAAGGAAGGCTGCTCCCAGAAACCCCAAGGAAAACAAAACAGAGAACATTAAATTTTAGAGAGAACACTACAATTTCCTGTAATACTTTTGTTCTAGTTGATAGAAGAAAAAGTAACCATGTCAGAAAAAGCTGATGATATGGTTTTTGGGTAGATGTGCTCCCAGAGAATACTCTGTATTTAGGATAGTTATTCTGAGAACTACATATATGAAAGGTATGTTAGGACTCCACTACATAAGAACTTGTAAAGGGCTGAAACTCTGAGTAGGTGCACTTGGACAACCAAGCACTTAAGGCTAATTACATTAGCCTTTATTAGCATATGCTTGGAAAATGGCCCGCCCCACTATTCTGTGCTGGCTTGATCTGTTGGTGTATACAGAGAATTGTAGGAGGGATTAGAGGGTGGAGTTAAGACAAGCCAGAGTTATTTTGGGGCAGGAGACAAAGAGGAGAGGTGTGGAGATCCTGTGTCCATTCACTTCACTTCTACCCCTAAAGACCAAGAATAAAGACCAAGGACTTTTGCTTATCCTGGCTCCGGCTGATTCTAAGGTATCCAGGGTGCTAACTTGGTCTTCACAAGAACTACCTATTGCCTCTGTTTCCCCAAAGTCAAAAGAGGCTTGGGTTGGAACTGCACCCTGAAAATTGCTGGTGGGGCTAATGTATGAGAGAAGAGATGATGGGAGATCTCTGGAGGGAACATGAATGGAGATTCCCAGTCCTAATCTTCCCCTATGATCCTGAGGGGAGGCAGGGAAGAACTGTGTCAAGTTCTATATATATTTGTGTATTTTTGTGTGTGGGTGAGAAATTAATTTGTGCAGCATGACTTTCTATGTTTCTCTGTGTATTTTTATTTTAGTCTTATTTGCTGAGACAATTGGGATTAAATGACTTGCTCAGGGTCACATAGCTAGTAAGTATTAAGTGTCTGAGACTAGATCTGAATTCGGTCCTGTGCTCTAGCCATTGTGCCATCTATGTGTTTTTATATATGTCTAAGTGTCTATATGATATGTGTGCATTTTTGTGTTTCTCTTTTTCTGAATAAATACATGCAGGGATGTGTGTGTGCAAGTATGTGTGTATTTATGTGTATATTTGTGTGTGTGTATATGTGAGTGAGTAATCATGTGTAAAAAGGGGCTCTAATAGATTTCTGTCACTGAAGAGAGAGAGGAAGACAGGGTCCTGTCTCTGAAGTTGCTCTTTTCTATAGTTGGAGGGATTCCTTTCTAGTTTCCCACTGGATCCTATAGAAGGATTCTTTTAAAGTTATACTTAAGCAGGGGATATTTTGATGGAAGATAATGAGGTGCAGAGAGGAGAATTAACTTACCCAATGTTCCCTCAAAGTCCTTATCTCCTTTAGGGAAACCTATCTGTTTGTCTCTTCTTAGACATTTTCTCTATAATATGTTATAAGACATGAGAAGATCCAGGGAAGAGCAGGCATAATGGAAGAGGCTAACACTGAAAGCCAAGAAGTATGTTTTGATTTCAGCTGGGTTGTTAATTCCCTTTTAATCTTTAGTCTGGCTCTTCTTGACACAACTATGTGGGCGAGGGGGAAAGAGAAAGTTGTCAGGCTACATTCTTTGTGTTGATTTCCATTCATGAATCCTCTGAATGTGATTGTGCCCATGAAACCAATTCTCTATGAAAGGACCTGAAGAGGCAATGTAGCACAGTGGGAAGAGGAATGGGAGTAGAGCAGAACCAGGTTCATACCCCAAGTTTGCATTTAGGTACTAATAGGATCTTGGGAAAAAAACATGCTGTTGACTCATTTTTCATGATTTTTTTGCATCACTCTCAATTGTCTTCCCAATTTTTCTTCTGTCACTCTTGCTTGATCATCAAAATTCTTTTTGTGCTCTTCCATCATCCGAGTTCAATTTTTGTTTTTTTGGATATAGGAGCTTTAACTGTGTTTGACTATATTATCCTCTTCTGAGTTTGGATTTCAATCCTCCTTCTCACCCAATAACTTTCTGTAATTGAATTATTTTTCTATTGGTTGCTTATTTCCTAGTTTATTTCTTGACTTCTAACTCTTCCTTAAAGTGGGACTTAAGGTACTTCTAGGGTTAGAGGTGCATTCTTCTAGGCTTCAGGTTTTTGTGCAGCCATTTTCTGAAATATTTCTTTCAAAGTGACATTATTTAAGGAAAAGTGTTTACCCCTTTCCTGAAATGTGCTCTGTTCTGTGTGTTACCATAAGCATTCTTTTCTGCCTTGGGACTGAGATGAGGGTCCATATTTCCCTGCAGCCCACAAGCTCTGGTGTTCTAGTGCTCCTCTTTGGCCTGGGATTTCCAGATCTTAGACCATATCTGAAAATGGACAGAGCAACAGAGTCCAGCGCCAGGCACATGTAATCCTTTTCTGATTAATTACTCAACCCTCCTTATCACCTGTGGTCTGAGAGCAGCAGCTGCCACTGCATATTCAGTGTTTCTCAAGGCCGCTCCGGGTTTACTGGGACATAGTCTATGCTAGGATAGCCTGTACTATGCTCCATTCCCACCCTGGTGTGGCAAACCTTTCCTGTTGACCTTCTAAGTTGTCTTTGGCCAGAAAATCACTTCATCCTCTCCTTTTGTGGGTTCTGTCACTCCAGAAATTGATATTATTTAAAGGTGTTGAGAGAGTTTTTGGAGAATGTTAAGGCAAATTGTTGCCTTTTTCCTGCCATCTTGGCTTTCCCACTGACTTTTTATGGAGGTTTTCAAGGAAAAGCAAGATGCCTACTTGACAGACTTACTCTAGAAAACTGTAGAGATCAGTTTTATAATATGTGTCTTATGAGCTCCTTTACATTTCTCTGTGATTTTATGATTCTAGTTTAAAAAATTGTTGTCCTAAATCCTTCTTTCATATCAATCTTCTCTTTGTTATTGGTTGCAGGACTGGACCTACCCCTTAGTATCACTTAAAAAAACCTAAACATATTTTTGTTCTATCTAAATTCTTTTTCCCCCCTGAACTTAAGAAACAAAACAAGTATTTCCACAATATGGCAAAATAAAAAATATGACTATACATGAAATTGCAAATCTATTAAATAAAATTTGATATTCCTTTTAAATACATAGAAAAATTATAATGTAACTTTTTTTCTTTTTTCCTACTTTGTCTTAGAGACACTACTATTGGATGCAAAATATATGTGTATGACTATGTAATACATATATGTATACACACATGCACATATACATATATACATGTCTATATATATCTATAAATTCATTATATAAATACCTCTATTCATCAGTTCTTTCTCTGGATACAGATATCATCATCTTTCATATATCCTTTGTAGTTAATCTGGGTTCTTAAAATGGTCAAATTGACTTAGTGACTCAAAATTGTTCTTAAAACAATATTGCTCAAAACTTATCAAACTTTGATCCAGCAGTGTTTTTACTGAGCTTATATCCCAAAGAGATCTTAAATGAGGGAAAGGGACCCACATGTGCAAAAATGTTCATGGCAGCCCTTTTTGTAGTGTCAAGGAACTGGAAACTGAGTGGATGTCCATCAATTGGAGAATGGCTGAATAAATTATGGTATATGAATGTTATGGAATATTATGTTCTGTAAGAAATGACCAGCAGAAAGATTTCAGATGGGCCTAAGAGACTTATATGAATTAATACTGAGTGAAATGAGCAGAACCAGGAGATCATTATACATGGCAACAACAAGGCTATACAATGATCAATTCTGATGGACAATGCTCTCTTAAAAGATGCAATGATTCAAACCAGTTCCAATTGTTCAGTGATGAGGAGAGCCATTTACACCCAGAGAGAGGACTGTGGGAACTGAGTGTGGACCATAACATAGCATTTTCACTCTTTCTGTTGAGATTTGCTTGCATTTTGTTTTCTTTCTCAAGTTTTTTTTTTCCTTCTTGATCTGATTTTTCTTGTGCAAGCAAGATAACTGTATAAATATGTATATATATTGGATTTAACATATATTTTAACATATTTAACATGTACTGGATTACCTTCTATATAAGGGAGAGGGTGGGGGGAAGGAGGGGAAAATTTGGAATGGAAGATTTTGCAAGGGTCAATATTGAAAAATATTTTTTGTATATGTTTTGTAAATAAAAAGCTTTAATTTAAAAAAAAGAAAAAAACAATATTGCTCTTACTGTATACAACATTCTCCCGTTTCTTCTCATTTCACTCTTTATTAGTTCATATTTATATTTTTCTAAGATCATTGAGGTCAACATTTCTTACAGCACAATAATATTAGATTTGATCATATACCACAACTTGTTGAATCATGCCCCAATTGTTGGAATCGCTACAATTTTCAGTTCTTTGCCACCAGAAAGACAATACTATAAATATTCTAGAAGATATAGGTTTTTTCCTTTTTTTCATAATTATCTTTGGAAACAGATATAGTAGTGGTATTTCTGGCTCAAATGCTATAGGCAGTTTAAAAATCTTTGGATATAATTCCAGATTGTAGTCTAAAATGGTTGCTTTCCTGTTATCATTTTAGCCAAAGTGGTAGGTGCAAAATAATATTAGAAAATTCTTTTAATTTGCATTTCTGTAATTAGTATTAATCTAGAGCATTTTCTCTTATGATTATACATTGTTTTGATTTCTTCATTGGAAAACTGCCTATTAATATTCTTTGACCATTTATCACTAGGGAATAGTATCTCTATCTTTATCTCAGTGTTCAATTGTCATTGATGTTTTGAGGAAATTTGAGATGATGTTTAAAAATTTTTCATTCTTAAATGTGGTTGTTCCTATTGCAAAGATTGAATGAACTATGAAAGAGTTGTAGAGATCTTTGACTCCATATTCATCATTTTGCATTGTGGTTGCATGTGTAAATGATAACTTGTCCAAGATCACAAAGGTAACTAGTGGCAGAGACAGGGTAAGAATCTAGAAATTCTAAGTCAAAACTGGGTACTCTTTTTTATTTCATATATAAAGATAACAATATTTCATTTCTCTTTTCCAGCAGAAAAGTCAGCCTGATAACACCAGGAAATCAAACACAATTTACTGATTTTATCCTCCTGCTATTTTCTGAGAAGCCAGAGCTTCAGAGGTCCCTTTTTGGGCTGTTCCTGGGCATGTACTTGGTCCCAGTGGTTGGAAACCGTCTCATAATGCTGGCTCTGACTCTCATCTCCACACTTCCATGTATTTCTTCCTTTCTAACTTGTCCTTTGTGGATTTCTGTCTTATATCTACCACAGTCCCCAAGATGTTAGTGAGCATCTTGATACAGAACAAGACTCTCTCCTATGCTGACTGTCTTGCCCAGATGTACTTCTTTCTTGTTTTTATTGATTTGGAAAAATTCCTCCTCACTGTAATGGCTTATGGCCATTTTGTAGCTATCTGTCGCCCTCTATGCTATACAGTTATCAAGAATCCTAGGCTGTGTGGCTTGCTGGTGCTGGTCTCTTGGATAACAAGCCTTCTAGGTTGACCTTCTTCATAGTCTAATGGTAACACGGCTCTCCTTCTGTACTGACCATGAAATCCCAAAATTCTTTTGAGATCTTGCAGAGGTTCTGAAACTTTCTTGTTCTGACACTTTTATCAATTATGTTTTGGTATATATTATAGCTAGATTGCTGGGTTTTCTCCCCCTCATAGGAATCCTTTTCTCTTATACTCAGATTTGTTTTTCCATATTGAAAAATCCCTCTGCTCAGGGTAAGTATAAGCCTTTTCTACCTGTGGATCTCACCTCTGTTGTTTCCTTATTCTATGGCACAGGACTTGGAGTGATTTTGAACTCCTCAGCTACTCACTCTTCATGGAAGAGCATAGTTACCTCAGCAATGTATGCCATGCTCACTCCCATGTTGAACCCTTTCATCTTTACACTAAAAAATAAAGACATAAAATATGCCCTTAAAAGACTCATTAGCAGAACAACTTTCTCTCACTGATGGGGCTGGTTCATGATCCTTGTCATAAGAAACTGGTACTTTTGAGGAAAATAGAGGGAGGCAGAAATCTTGGATTCTCCTCATTCAAATCTATCCTCTATTTTGTCATTATAGTGATGTTCCCTAAATACAGGTTTCACTCTGTTACTCTTCCCCCTACTGAATGTCAGTGCCTCCCCATTGCCTCCAGGATCAAATACCAAGTATTCTGTTTGATATTGAAATTCCTTTATGCCCTAGCTCCACTTTATCTTTTAAGTCTCCTTATGCCTTACTTGCTACTAGATACTCTTGGCTCCAGTGACAATGACCTCTTTGCTGTTCCATGAACTAGACGCCCCATTTCTTGGTTCAGAACATTTTCTCAAGTTGTTCCCCATATCTAGAATGCTCTCTCTACTGCCTCCTCTACTGACTCATGCTGCCTTTAAGTTATAAGTTAAAAAAAAATTCCATCTTTAACTAGAAGTCTTTCCCAATCCTCCTTAGTTCTAGTGTCTTCCCTTTATTAACGTGATTAATTATTATTAATATTTAGTAAATATTAATATATTGATCATTATTAATCTTGTATATAGCTTGTTTGTATATATTTGTTTTTGTATTGCTTCCTCCATTAAATTGGTGATCCATGAGTCCAAGCACTGATGATACATATTATTATACAAATCATATAAATGACTGATAAATCTAAAGATTTTCTATCTTATTGACTAATTTTGTTCTTATTGATTATAAAGTATAGCTTTGACCTTTTTCCTCATGGTCTCCATTCCTGGCGTTTCCACCACAGTGACATCTGCTTGGACACATTCTGCTTTCTCAAAATATTTTCTAATGTAAAAAATAACCATGCTGGTTATAGAGTAAGAAAACCAGGATTTTAATTCTCAGTCTATGACTTATGAGGTGGTCAAGTTACTTAATGTCTTTTTTCTTTAATTTCTTCATTTCCGAAATGGGAATTGGAAGACCTGCCCTGACTATCTAACTTTCTTTTTTGTACATCAAATAAAATATAGTACATAGAAGAGCTTTGCAAGTATGAAATACTAGGTAGAAGAAAGGAAGAAGAAATTAGGAAAAATTCATATGGGATTTCATCATTAGAGGCTTTATTGGCCATCTCCTCCATGCCTAAGAAAATGGACATTATGAGATGCTGTGTGGTAAAAAAAGAAATCATCACATTGGGAAGAGTATTCTTTCTGGATGAGTGTTTTTGTGCTTTGCCTGATACTATAGGTGAAATCTTTTTCTTTAGTTGCACCTGGAATAACTGGAGCTCTGATGATGTACTTTTTAAAAACTGAGGTCGACTTCAAGTGACAAGGAAACATTGAATGTGAACATATGTGGAAAGTCCATTTGCTTTCATGATCATCTTTGTTTTCCTTACACTCCAACATTGGTTTGGCCATGTCACAACTTTGTTCAAGATGCTTCACTGGCTTCCTATTATATCTAGGAAAACATTTAATCTCTTATGACTTTTAAAATCCTTTATAATCTAATTCCAACACATGTTCTTGGACTGATTTTATATCACTGCCCAACATACTCATTATTCCAGTCAAACTCACCTACTTGTAACAATGTTCCTATTTCTCCCTTCTGAGCCATTATACATGCTGTTTCCCATCTATAGAACAGAGGGGAGCCCAAATCCACCTCTGTATCTTGGATTTCCTAGCTCCATTCACTGCTGTTTGAGTGCTACTCAAACAAGAGTGTAAAGGGATGAAACTGTTAAAATGTGTGTTTGAATCAGACAACCAAGCATTTAAGGCTAATTACTTATTGGACAATAACTCTATTAGCATTTGTTTGGAAAAATGGCCCTTCCCACTATTCTGTGCTGGCTTCATCTTCTGGTGTGTACAGATAATCATAGGAGGGATTAGAAGGTGGGATGAGACAAGCCAGACTCACTTGGCCTCAGGATGAGAAGGAGAACAGCATGGAGATTCTGGACTCTAGACCCTTGGCAAAACTCCTGGCAGTTTTGTCCATCTCATTCACTCCTCCCCCTAAAGACCAAGGACTTTTGCTTATCCTGATTCTGGCTGACTCTGAGGCCTCCAGGGAGCTAGTCCAGACTTTTTACATTTTGGTGCCCAAAGGGTGAACCAAGGACCCTAATTTCACAGAAAAAGTCCCAGGTGACCAGTAAACAGGGTGAATATTTTAATAGATAAACAGGGAACTTACTTTGTTAAGAGATAAATTAGTAATTCTCATTTTCTAGCTGAAATGGGGCAGCTATTAAGAAAAGATTCTCCCCCATCCCCACCCCTAAGGAGATCTACAGGAAGCATACTCAGATTGATAAAGAGACAAGTTACAATCAAACTTGGGAGCAGATTGATGGACTCGTGGATACATTAGAATGTATGTCCCCTTGGTTTTTCAAGAGGCAGATTATTGGAAACCAGTAGGAAATCAACTATGTGAATATTATAATGATAATGGTCTTGATTCAATTTCTAAGGAAACATTTTATATATACAACATAATAGAATTGGCCTTAAAGAATCCTCCAAGTTATAGATAAAAGAAAAGTTTTAAGAATAGCCAAATGAGGAAGTGTGAGGAAAAAGAGGAAGACAAAGGACAGATTAATGGCAATATTGCCAGAAGGCATTAGGACTTAAGTGAACCTAAAGGGTGTGGTGATTCTCACTCTCACAGCCCAGCTTCAACTCCAGCTACACCTGACAGGTCCTTGACATCCCCTCTCAACTTTGGAGAGAGGAGGAGGAGTGGGAGGGACAGTGATATCACCAGTACCTCCCCCCCTCCCAGCAATCACCCCTCCCATGTCTAAATTGCAAAAGGCACTATTTAAAGCCACAGAAGAAGGGCAGAATACAGCTGATTTGAAAATAGAAATGTATCCTATAATTCAACAGTTTAACTCTTCAGGTCGAGAAAGTAGAAGATACACTCCTTTTGATCTAGAAATCCTTAAAGATCTGAAAAAGGCTTGCACTCTTTATAAGGCTACATCATCCTATGTTAAGATGTTATTACAGAATTTGGCTTATAAAGTCTTAACCCTAGTAACTGGAAATCTATAGCAAGGACATGCTTAGAACCTGGACTTTCTGTTGTGGTTTTCTGAATATAGTGAGCTCTGTAGGATACAAGCCCAATGAAATAGTCAAAGTGGAGTTAATCCTCCAATCACCTATGACCAACTAACAGGTGTAGGTTCTTATGGAGACATTTCAGTATAGATTAATTACCCCATAGCAGCAAATGAGCAGATTGCTTCTGCTGCTATCAAAGAATGGGGTTTATCCCAGGTAAATAGGACAAAGAAGAGGCCTTCATAAAAATAACGCAAGGGCCAAATGAACCCTTTGCTGATTTTGTGGGATGTTTGCAGACAGCTGTCCTACCAAGTAATGGTGAAAATGCAGTAACAGATATTATGATAAGGCACCTTTCTAAAGAAAATGCCAATGAGGTTTATAGAAGAATTATACTAGGACTACGCAAGGATGCTCCTTTAGAGGAGATCCTAAGACGCTGTGCCACAGTGGGCACAAATATCTTTTATAGCCAGGCTATGATGCAGACTTTTCAAGATCCGAACATGGAAAGATAATTTCTGTTAATCATCCAGCAAGCAATCTGATGGGAGAAAGGGATTACAATTGGGGAGAATAGAGTTGTATGCAGCTGGGACAAGTGAAATATCCCCTAAAGAGGTGAAGTCTGTTCCTCTCCAGCCTATGGATCCCTTGCCTCCGGGCACAGTAGGCTTGACCATTTCACCTCCTAAAAGTACTAACAAAACAGTGTTCATCCATACACTGATGTGGGAAACTGGGGAATGTATAGGTAATATCCCAGTCACTAATACAGGTAGACAATGTGTAACTTATCAGCCAGGGGAAGTAGTAGCATCAGGTTTACTGATATAGACTCCTAATAGGCAATCTTGTGATAGATGCCCAGATTCTGATTCTAAGCAGCAGAATCCAGGAATATATTGACCAACAGCTGTAACAGCTGACCAATCCATGTTCACTATCTATATAAATGGCATACTATTGGAAGGATTGGTAGACACTGGTGCAGATCGTACAGTCAGAGGTGCCAACTGGCCCAGTCCCTGGCCAAAGATTAAAGCAGACATCTGCATGTTGGACATAGGAGGATCAATAGCAGCTAAGTTAGTGCTATCCCTTTGAGATGGACTTTTGAAGGCAAAACCGGAGTTTTTACTCCTTTTGGAAAATCCCCATCAATTTGTGGGGAAGAGGCATTTTACAACAATTAGGATTACAAATGAATACTTCGGTTTTTTAGGCAGGACTGCTGTTGAAGGCCTGCCAACACTTTCACCTGTTCCTATCCAATGGAAAACCGATACACCAGTGTGGATAGAACAGTGCCTTGTCTAGCAACAAAATGCAGACCTTAATAGATATAATACAGGAGCAACTTGACCAAGGACACTTACAACCATCTCTAAGTCCTTGAAATTCCCTAGTATGTGTTGTAAGACAGAAATCTGGAAAATGGAGAATGTTGACTGATTTAAGAAAAGTAAATGAACAGATGGAAACTATGGAAACTCTTCAGCCTGGACTTCCATCTCCTACTCATTTGCCTAGAGAATGGCCTCTTTGGGTTATAGACATTAAGGATTGTTTCTATTCTATTCCTCTAGATAAGGAAGATATGAAAAGTTTTGCCTTTTCAGTGCCCACACGTTAACTTAGCTGAGCATTATAAAAAATATGAATGGACAGTTTTGCCACAGGGAATGAAAAACAGCCCCACTATGTGTCAAATTTATGTTGCTGCTGCTCTTACTCCAGTAAGAAAAGCATTTCCAAAAGTAATGTTATTACATTAAATGGATGATATATTGGGATGTGCACTTGAGGAACAAATTTTAGAAGCATGTCTACAAAAGACCATAGAAATACTAAGGAACTACAAATTGTACATAGCTCCAGAAAAAATTCAAAGACATCCTCCTTTTCAATATTTAGGATATGAAATATACCCTAAGGTGCTTACAGTATGAAAATTTTCCTTAAGAACAGAGAAGCTAAACACTTTAAATGACTTTCAGAAATTGATAGGAGATATCCAATGCATGTGTCTAGTGTTAGGCTTGATTACCTATCAATTTCAACCATTATATGACATTTTAAGGGGAAACAGTGCTTTAAACTCACTATGCCAGCTTACAAAAGAAGCTCAAGAGGCTTTGAGAGAAGTTGAACTGGCTTTATCCAATGTGGTTGAAAGAGTCACTCAAAAACCTTTGGAAATATCAATTTTTGCTACACAAGAAGCATCCACAGCAGTCCTTCATCAAGGAGACAGTGTGATAGAGTGGGTGAACCTCCCAGCACAACCAGAACAAAGCCTTACTCCTTACCCAGTGCTTATGGCTAGAATTTTACTAAAGGCCATTAAGTGAGCAGTACAATTATCTGGGATAAGAGCTGACAAGATATACACCTTTTATACTAATGCATAAATTAATGTATGCTGTGAAACCATCCCAGAGTGGCAAATTTTATTGGCCACAGCTCCAAATATTACACATGGGTCTCCATTAAAGATAACCAGACTATTACATAATTGGCGATGGATTTTTGAAGAAAAGGTTTCTAAAGTTTCTCTTAAAGGACCAACTTTATCTTTACAGATGCATCCAAACATAATATTTGTGCTGTATACTCTCATGACTTAAATATAAAAAGAGTAGTAAGAACTTTTCAGTGCATTCAGCAGAATGAATGAAGATGGCAGTCCCAGGGTGAGGAGGAGCACTAGGACATCAGAACTTGAGGCCACAATGGAGCAGGGACCCTCCTCACAGTTACAGGGTAGAAAAGAATCCTTGTAGTTACTCACTGAGTAGAATACAAGTCTGAATAATGGTAAACATATCTTACTTAGATTATACCATCTTGAAAGAACTAAAAACTTGTGGGTCCCTAAAAGAATCTATGAAAAGAGCAGCACAAAAAACACCTGAAACTTGGGAATAATGCAACCTCCATCCTGGAAACAGAGACCTATTTAAAGATTAAAAGTCAAGTAATAGACTGGGAAAATAAGTAAACAACAGAAAAAAATTCTGAATGTAGAAATCTGGTCTGAGATTATGGAAGAGCTGAGAAAGGATTTTGAAAATCAAGTAAGAGAGGTAGAGGAAAAAGTGGGAAGGATAATGGGAATGATATATTAAAATCCTGAAAGATGAGTCAATAATATGGTAAAGGAGACACAAAAAATACTGAAGAAAATAACACCTTAAAAATAGAGTAGGGAAATTGGTATGAAAGTTAAGAAATCAGTGAGAAGAATGCTTTAAAAAGCAAAATTGGCCAGATGGAAAAAGTGGCACAAAAATTCACTAAAGAAAAAAAATTATAAAAAACAATAGAATTCACCAAATGGAAAAGGAGGTATAAAAATTTATTTAAAAATTAGAATGGAACAAATGCAAGCTAATAACTATGAAAAGTCAACAAACAATAAAAGAAAAACAAAAGAATGAAAATATAGAAGGCAATGTGAAATATCTCAATGTATAAACAATTGGAAAATAGATGCAGGACAGATAATTTTAAAATTAGTGGATTATGTGATAGCCATAATAAAAAAATAACATGAACATCATCTTTCAAAAAAAAAAAATTAAGGAAAACTACCCTGATATTCTAAAACCTGAGGATAAAATAGGAATAAAAAGAATTCACTTATCATCTCCTGAAAGAGATTCCAAAATGAAAACTTCTCAGGAATATTACATCATAGCAAAATTCCAGAGCTTCCAAGTCAAAGAGAAAATAATATTAGTAGTCAGCAACAGACAATTCATGTATCATAAATCAGGATAATACAAAATTTAGCAACTTTTACATTTTTTCTCTTCTTTTTTAAATTATACCTTTTTATTGACAGACATGAGTAATTTTTTCAGTATTGCAATCACTTCTGCTCCAACTTTTCCCTTCCTTCCCTCTCCCCTCTCCCCTAGATGGCACGCTGTCTCATACATGTTAAACATGTTAAAGTATATCCAAAATACAATATATGTGTACATGTTTATACAGTTCTCTTGTTGCACAAGAAAAATCAGATTTAGAAAGGTAAAAATAGCCTGGGAAGAAAAATAAAAATCTAAGAAGTCCACAGTCATTTCCCAGTGTTCTTTCACTGGGTGTAGCTGGTTCTGTTCATCACTGATCAATTGTTTTTGAATTGGATCCTCTCATTGCTGAAGATAGCCACTTTCATCAGAGTTGATCCTCATATAGTATTAGCAACTTTTTACATTAAAGGATCAGAGGGCTTGGAATATGATATTCTGGAAGACAAAGAAGCTAGTAGTACAATCAAGAATCACTGACTTAGCAAACTTGAATATAATCCTTCATCAGAAAAATGGATATTCGATGGAATAAAAAACTTTCAAGCATTTTTGATGAAAAGAAAATTTGAATTTCAAATACAAGACTCAAGGGAAGCATGCAAATCATAAGGGCATTAAAAATGTAAAATTTTTTTAATTAAAGTTTTTTTTTTTTATTTTCAATATATATGCAAAGATAATTTTTCAACATTGAACCCTCTGAAACCTTGTGTTCTAATTTTCTACCTTCCCCCCACCCTTCCCCTAGATGGCAAGGAATACAATATGTGTTAAACATGGTAAAAATATATTAAATACAATATAGTTTTACATATTTATACTATTATCTTGCTGCACAAGAAAAATCAGATCAAAAAGAAAAAAATCAAAAAAAGAAAATAAAATCCAAGTAAACCACAACAAAAAGAGTGAAAATGCTATGTTGTGATCCACCCTCAATTTTCATAGTTCTTTCTCTGGGTATAGATGGCTCTCATCATCTTAAGATCACTGGAAATGGCCTGAATCATCTCATTGCTGAAAAGAGCCACGTTCATCAGAATTGATCATTGTATAATCTTATTGTTGCTGTGAACAATGATCTCCTGGTTCTGCCCA
Source organism: Sarcophilus harrisii (assembly GCF_902635505.1). Taxonomy (NCBI): domain Eukaryota; kingdom Metazoa; phylum Chordata; class Mammalia; order Dasyuromorphia; family Dasyuridae; genus Sarcophilus; species Sarcophilus harrisii. Next base: position 657,935,997 of record NC_045426.1, read on the forward strand.
TTTCACTTAGCATCAGTTCATGTAAGTCTCTACAGGCCTCTCTGGAATCATCCTGCTGGTTGTTTCTTATAGAACAATAATATTCTATAACATTCATATACCATAACTTATTCAGCCATTCTCTTAACTGATGGGCATCCCCTCAATTTCCAGTTTCTTGCCACTACAAAAAAGGCTATCACAAATATTTTCCCTTTTTGATGATCTCTTTGGGACATAAGAATAGTAGAAACACTGCTGGATCAAAAGGTAGGCACAATTTGATAACCCGTTGGCATACTTCCAAATTGCTCTCCAGAATGGCTGGATCCGTAAGTGAAACTCTTTATATTCCTACATGGGAAGATGATGTTTGTAACTCATAAGAAGCTCCTTATTATTAAGACATTTAGAAGGATACACACACACACACACACACACACACACACACACATATATATATATATATATATATATATAGAGAGAGAGAGAGAGAGAGAGAGAGAGAGAGAGAGAGAAAGAGAGAGAATGAGAGAGAGTTAGTTGAGGTATGAGTTGAATAAAAAGGGATATCTGAAAAATAAAATTATAAAATTAAGGGATGAGAAAGTAATGTACTGGGAGAAAGGGAAAGTGAGAGATGGAATGGGATAAATTATCTCCTGTAAAAGAGGCAAGAAAAAGCTTTTCTAGGGGAGATAAAGTGGAAGAGGAGGGTGGTGAGAAAATGAGTGAACCTTACTCTCCTAAGATTTGGCTCAAAGAGGGAATAACATACATGCTCTTATGGGTTTAGAAATCTACATTACCATATAGGAAAGTATGTGGTAAAGGAGATAAGGCAGATAGTGATGGAAAAGAAGGTAGATTGTGTGAAGGGGTAATAAGAAACAAAACACTTTTGAGGAGAAAGGTGAAAGTATATAGAGAAAATAAAATAAATAGCAGGTTTACTACAATTTGCTATAGTAATTGTGAAAAAAATTTTTTGAAGAAACTTTTTCTGCTTAAGACTCATTTCTTAAACATATAGAAGAACTGAATTAAATTCATAAAATACTCATTGTAAAACTGATGAATGAAAAAAATTGTAGTTTGCAGATAAAGTAATCACAGCTATCTGTAGTTGTATAAAAATGCTATAAGTCTCTATTGATTGGAGAAATGCACATTAAAACAATTCTGAAGTACAACCTTATATTTATTAGATTGCCTAAATCAATAGTAAAAGAAAATGACAAATGTTGGAAAAGATATGGGAAAGATGAGACATTATTACATTGTTGGTGAAATTGTGAACTGATTCACCTATTCTATAGAACAATTTGGAATTATGCCCCAAAGACTATAAAACCATGCCTACCCTTTTACCTAATAATAGTACTACTACTGGGTCTGTATTTCAAAAGACACACACATACATACACACACACATACACACAAACAAAAGGGAAAAGGACTTATATGTACAAAATATTTATGGCAGTTCTTTTCTAGGGGCAAAAAATTGGAAGTTGAGGGGAAACCAATCAACTGGGGAATGATTGAAGAAATTGTGTTATGTGAATATGATGAAATACTATTGTTCTATAAGAAATGATGAGCAGGAAGCTGTAAGAAAAACCTGGAAAGACCTCTGTGAGTTAATGCAAACTGAAATGTACTCACACCATGACTATTATGAAAATGTTTTGCTGTACAACCTATATATAATTGATTGCTTTCTCAATTGGGTGAAGTGGCAATGGAGGAAGAGAGAGAACATAGAACTTAAAGTTTCTTTTTTATTTTTTTCCTTTTTAAAAAAAATTATTGAAGGTTTTTATTTACAAAACATAAGTATGGGTAATTTTTCAATATTGACCCTTGCAAAACCTTCTGTTCCAAATTTTCCTCTCCTTCCTCCCAACCCCTCCCCTAGATGGCAGGTAGTCCAATACATGTTAAATATGTTAAAATATATGTTAAATCCAATATATGTATATATAGTTATACAGTTATCTTGCAAAAGAAAAATTGGATAAAGAAAGAAAATAAAATGAGAAAGAAAATAAAATGAGAGCCAACCTCAATAGAAAGAGTGAAAATGCTATGTTGTGATCCACACTCAGTTCCCACAGTCCTCTCTCTGGGTGTGATGGCTCTCTTCATCTTTGAACAATTAGAACTGGTTTGAAACATCTCATTTTTTAAGAGAACGATGTTCATCAGAATTGATCCTCCTATAATCTTGTTGTTGCCATGTACAATGATCTCCTGGTTCTGCTCATTTCACTTAGCATCAGTTCATGCAAGTTTCTCCAGGTCTCTCTGAAATCATCCTGCTGGTTGTTTCTTACAGAACAATAATATTCCATAACATTTATATACCATAGCTTATTCAGCCATTCTCCAATTCATGAGCATCCATTCAGTTTCCAATTTTTTGCTACTATAAAAAGGGCTGCCACAAACATTTTTTGCACATGTGGGTCCCTTTCCCTCCTTTAAGATCTCTTTGGCATATAAGCCCATAGAAACACTACTGGGTCAAAGGGTATGCACAATTTGATAACTTTTTGAACATAGTTCCAAATTGCTCTTCAGAATAGTTGGATCCATTCACAGATCCACCAACAATGTATCAGTGTCTGAGTTTTCCCACATCCCCTCCAACATTGGTTGTTTTAATCTTTTCCTGTCATCCTAGCCAATCTGAGAGGTGTGTAGTGGTATCTCAGGATTATCTTAATTTGAATTTCTCTGATCGATAATGATTTGGATCACCTTTTCATATAACTAGAAATAGTTTCGATTCTTCATCTGAAAATTGTATGTTCATATCCTTTGACTTTTTATCAGTTGGGGAATGACTTGGATTCTTGTAAATTTGAGTCAATTCTCTATGTATTTTACAAATGAAGCCTTTATCAGAACTTTTGGATGTAAAAATGTTTTCCCAATTTATTGCTTCCCTTCCAATCCTCTCTGCATTAATTTTGTTTGTACAAAAACTTTTTAATGTAATATAATCAAAATTATTTATTTTGTGGTCACTAATGATCTCTAGTTCTTCTTTGATCACAAATTCCTTCCTCCTCCAGAGATCTGAGAGATAAATTATTCTATGTTCTTCTAATTTGTTTATGTCTAGATCATGAACCCATTTCAACCTTATCTTGGTATATAGTGTTATGTGTAGGTCAGTGCCTAGTTTCTGCCATACTAGTTTCCAATTTCCCCAGCAGTTTTTGTCAGTGTGAATTCTTATCCCAAAAGCTGGGGTTTTTGGATTTGTCAAACACTAGATTACTATAGTCATTGACTATTTTGTCCTATGAACATAATCTATTCCACTGATCAACTACTCTGTTTCTTAGCCAGTACCAAATAGTTTTGATGACAGCTATTTTATAATATAGTTTTAGAACTGGTACAGCTAGGCAACCTTCATTTGCTTTATTCCCCCATTAATTCTCTTGAAATTCTTGACCTTTTGTTCTTCCAGATGAATTTTGTTGTTATTTTTTTCTAGGTCAGTAAAATAGTTTCTTGGGAGTTTGATTGTTATAGCACTAAATAAATAGATTAATAGGTAGTATTGTCATCTTTATTATGGGAGCACTTAATATTTTCCCAATTGTTGAGATGTGACTTTATTTGTGTGAGAAGTGTTTTGTAGTTTTGATTATGTTGCTCCTGACTTTCCCTTGGCAGATAGATTCCCAAATATTTTATACTATCAACAGTTATTTTAAAATGGAATTTCTCTTTGTATTTCTTGCTGTTGGATTTTGTTAGTGATGTATAAAAATTCTGATGACTTATGTGGATTCATTTTGTATTCTCCAACTTTGCTAAAGTTGTGTATTATTTTTTAATATTTTTTAGTTGATTCTCTAGGGTTCTCTAAGTATACCATCATATCATCTGCAAAGAGTGATAATTTGGTTTCCTCATTATCTACTCTAATTCTTTTAATCTCTACTTTTTAATCACTACTATGAAGGCAGATGAAGTAGGCACTGAGGCACACTTAGAGCTTGGTTAAACACCAAAGACACCAAGGTCATCCACTGCATCTTGAGCCATCACCACTTGTCTTGACTTTGTTTTGCCACTGGATGGTGAGGACTCTGGAAGATAGAATGAGGTTGATGACTTCATGCAACTCTGATTCACTTAAATCCAATTTATACATGGATCAAAAGACAAAACCCATTACATCTTATTATCTCTGTCAATCTCAAAGTCCTGTGGTGATGGATGAGTGATGAAGCAGCAGGTATGGATACGCTGGGAGTTGTAGCCACAATCTTGAACACAGGTGACCCAAGTTATGGGGTAGTCTTCTCTCTGAAAGTAATAGTGGGATTTGAAAGAATTCTGCATGTCTAACTAGCCTTTTAAGGATTGCATTGACTATCTTAACGTGTGAGGAAGGGCCTAGAAAAGGTGGTTTAAAATGTTTGCTTACCCAACCCTGGCCTGATTGTTGTAGCAGGTGGGGACCTACTCTGCAGTGTAAACATAAAAAAAAATGTACAAAATGTCTGTAAAGTGGATTTCACTCACTATCAGTACATGGAATATGTGCACACAAATAGACAGCACAAAATCCAATCGACCTGAAAGATGAGCAACTCTTGTTGTAAGAGAATTCAACAGGTATTACATCCAAATAGCTGTCCTGAGTGAAACAAAGCTGGCAAGTGAAAACCAGCTTGAAGTTAGAGCTGGATACACATTTTTTGGAGAATATGCACAGTGAAGGGTAGTGTTATAAAACTGGTGTAGAATTTGCAACCAAAACTAATCTAGTAAACAGGCTTGTGTGCCTACCAAAAAGGAATGAATGACAGGCAATTGTCACTTTTTGGAAAATGTCATACCACCATCATCAGTGCCTGTATATCCTGTGACAAACTCTGATGAGGTTAAATGTTTTTATGAAGACCTGGAGACTCTTATCCTCAATATGTCAAAAGAAGTCAAGTTTATAATTCTGGCTTACTTTGATGCTAGAATAATCTCTGACTACCAGACATTGCAGGGAAGACTCCCTGGGAAGAATAGAGTTAGAAACAGCAACAGCAATGGTTACTTACTACTGTAGACTTGTGCAACTTATGACCTCATCATCAACACTATATTCCATTTATTTAAATGCAGTAAAACTTCATGGATGCACCATTGCATCAAGCTTTGGTGTTTAATAAATTATATGATTATAAGAAGAAGAGACACAGGATGTGAGAGTGACCAACACAATGTGTGGTGCAGAATTTTGGACTGATCATAGTCTTATCTTCTCCAAGTAAAATATTCACATTCAGCAAAAGTGGCAGCCTCAAAGCAAAAATATTACAAGACTACCAGAAGAATTAATGTCAACAGATTAGATTGCTTCTGAGAGCCAACAATTTGTTGCTAATTCAGAGAGTAAGTTGGCAACAGTGGAGCAGAAAAGTGGCATCTTTCAGAGATTTGGTGTACAGCACTGCATTTGCTCATCTGGGTCAGAACACTTGCAAAAATCAAGACTGGTTTGACAAAAAAGTTGGGGAAATTCAAAAGCTGTAAAATGAAAATTAAGTGCCCCACAGAATATACCAAAGAATATTCTTCCATCTGTAAAAAGGTAGCATTCAATTCCATCAAAATCAAAGTATAATTGAAACTTAGAGAGATGCAGGATTCTTGGGTCAATAAAATGGAAGGTGAAATTTAGTTTTATGCTGATAGTTATAATCCAAAATGCTTTTATGTTGTACTGAAAGCTATTTATGGGCTAATGACCTATGGTGCCATTTCATCTACTTCGTGGTAAAAGAGCCACATTGATTAGTGATAAGAAAATAATCCTAGAGAAATGGGCTGAATATTCCATAGAGTTTTCAACAGACAGTCATCAATTAAAGCTGAGCCACTGACTGTTTACCTCAGATTGAAGTCAATCCTTCTCTAGTTGAGGCTCCAACTGAAGAAGAGGTTTTGAATGCCATTGGGCTTCTTTCATGTGGCAAAGCACATTCTGGTGCTGGTGCTGATTCTATTCCAGTTGAGATTTACAAAATGGGGAGTTCATTGCTCATACAAAAACTGACTGAAAATTTCCAGATTTTATGAAAAAAAAAGATTATGCTTCAGTAGTTAAAAGATGCCTCCATTGTCCATCTTGGTAAAGGTAAAGGGAAGAGATTGCCCTTCAACAATGACAGGGGATTTCTCTTAGTCATTGCTGGCAAATTCTTATCAAAGTCTTCCTTAATAGGCTGATCCTACGTGTGAAGTAAGGTCATCTACCTGAGAGCCAGTGTGACTTTAGAGAGGGCTGAGAAAGAGCTGATATGGTGTTTCTGCCTGTCAAGTCCAGGAGAAATGTCAGGAACAGAACTGAGGTCTATACATATCTGTAGATCTGACAAAGATTTTTAATACTTTCACTCATGAGGGTTTATGGGGAAATTATGTCAAAATTTGTTTGCTCAGAAAAGTTCATAAGAATTTTTCTTCATTTCATGATGTCATGCTTGCTTGGACATGCTTGGACAATGAGTGAAATAAGGTTGTGTGCCTTTTTCCATGCTTTTTAGCATGATGTTTTCAGCCATGTTGTCGAATACTTTCAATGAGGACAAACATAGCATCAAGGTCAGATGCTACACTAATGGTAAATTCTTCAACTTGAAAAGACTACAGGCCAAAACTGAAGTGAAGGGAATGCTGGTACATACTTTTTTGTTTGTTTGTTTTGTTTTATATCGTATATTCTATGTAGCCTCCATAGCTGAGATGCAATAAAAATATGAATCATTTCTCTATTGCTTGTGCTAATTTTGATCTAACAATACCAAGAAAACATAGGTACTCCATCAGCCAATACTACACCATCCAAAAGTGAAACCACTGGTTACAAAAAACGGAGAAGTTTTGATTGCTGTGAATAACTTCACTTACCTTGTCAGTAAACTCTCCAGTGATATCCACATTGATAATGAATTTGATGCAAGCATTGATAGAACTAGCTCAATCTTTGGAAAGAGTAGAAGAGCAGTATTACCAAATTACCAAAGGGAAGGGTTATAAAGCCATTATGCTGACATCATTTTTGTATACCTATGTAATTGGGACACTTGAATAGTGGCAGGAAACCTAATTCCTTCTATTTGAATTGTCTTAGGAAGATTCTGAAAATTACCTGGTAAGATAAGCTACCAGGTACTGAGGTCTTTTTTGAACTAAACTGCCTAACATTCAAACTCTACTGTAGAGAGTGGGATTCTATTGGACAAGACATATTTTTAAATTGCCAAATGTATGTTTGCCAAAGAGATTTTTATGGAGAACTCACACAGGACAAGTGCTCACAGGGTGGTCAAAAAACGTAATATAAGGACACTTTCAAGGTCTCTCTTAAGAATTTTAGAATTGATTGTATGATATGGGAGACGTGTGCCCTCATTAGAGAAGGTACTGTGCTCTATGTGTAAAGTATAATTGAAGTTGCTCAGAAGTAATGCAAGGTACTCAAAGTTAGAGAAGCCATCCAAATGTACATGTGGATGTTCTGGGCCCAGCTTGGGTCTGAGCATTTCAAGCTTGTATTGCTCTGATCAGTCACAGTCAGACATACTTCAACTTGACTCCAAATAGTGCTCTGATCAGTCACAGTCAGACATACTTCAACTTGACTCCAAATAGTGATGTCATTTTGATCCCCTTTGAGAATGAAGGACAATAATCAACCAATTTTGATGATTTGGGGTCTCTGGATGACATATAATTATAGTGATAATAACAATTGCAATAAATTCTATACGTAGGGATTTAGGTTGTTAGTTCCTTTTATATTTTTTATTTGATTGTTACAAAAATATGTAAGATAGGTTTTATTATCAACATTTTATTCATTCATAAAGTGAGGCTCAGGTAGACTAAGTGACTTGCCCAGAGATGCAAAACTAATAAGTGTCAAAAGCTATATTCAAACTCAGATCTCTTTAATCAAAATCCCTCTATCCACTACAATGATACTTTGGAATAACTAAAAATTATTGATATTTTATGAATGGAAATGAACAGAATTAAATAGACATTGAACAACTTTGAAGAGGTTAGCAAATGTTTAATGTTGAGCTTTTTGTGAAACATTTAAGTGTTTGGTTTTTTTTAAAACTCTGAAGGACTTGTGATGACAAATGTTATCTATCCCCAGAGAAAGAACTGATAAAGTGTGAACAAAGATTAAAGCATTCTTTTAAATTTTATTTTTCTTAGAGTTTTGGGTCTGCTTTCTTTTATATATCATGGCTAAAATGAAAATGTTTTGCATGACTACACATGTATAACTAAAAAAACTTGACCAGTTTAAATAATGAGCCAAATGTAATTAAATGAAATTAAATAGGAATACATGTCTGGTCTTATATTTGGGTTTGAAAGACAAATCACAATGATAATATGGATGAGGACAAAATAAAGAAACTTGAGATGTTTTTTTCTAGAGAAAAGAACAATTTATTTGCATATAAAAGGCGTCTTCATGAGTTGGGAATGATTTGATGCGAAAGGATGATTGGTCTTGTATTTCTGGGCTCTAGAGGCAATGAGGAAACTATAAGCAGTACTGATTTGGGTTCAGCAGAAGCCAAGACTTTCTTGCAATTAAAACAGTACAATGGCAGAATGGGATGCCTTAGAAAGCAGAGGATTCCTTGTTAGGAACATGGGATAATGATTCTGATTGGACTGAAGAACTTCTGAGTTACTTTCTTACTCAAGATCTCCAGGGTTTGGTAACTTCATGTGTGATGCTGGATAACATTCACTGTTAGGAAGATTTCTATAATTGTTTCATGTCCCACAAGGGTTCAGCTGTTCAAGGATAGGAAATAGAAATATAGGATTTTTCTAATGAAGAGTTTGGGGGATTGAGCCTCATAGGCACTAGAAATTTCAAATAGCCTTCTTGTTTTTCCTTAGGACTAAGATACCAGTTATTTGAAGTTGGGAGGGAGTCTGTACATGCCTCACAGAAATATCTGCCCCAAACTCTCCACTTTTTCTGGAACCCAAAGTATCTGCCTTCCTTGTCCTCCATTCCAACAGATAGAGTCAGTCAAACCTGCCCCATTAGTCATTTTCAGTAAGTTATTGGAGGTAGGAATTGTTGGGAAGAGACAGAGTAAAAGAAGAGGAAAGCAAAAGAAAAGAGAAGTAGCCTGTTATTGCTCAGAAACTCAAGGAGATTCTCCTTGAATCTCCACAAATTCCAGCACAAATGAATTTAAATCCTAAACTAGCAAATAGAGCAAGAAAATCTGACCTGCTTCAGAGCTTACTTGAAAACCCAGGACCAAGTTTGGAAGAAACGCAAATGAAAGTAGAATAAGCCCTGCACACTGAGTCATGTTCAGGTTTCTTCCTTGCCAATAAAACCTTGGTCTAATTATTTTCATTTTTGGGCCCTGTGCCAAAAAATGGGGATCAAACATTTCATGGTATTTTTTTTTGTGTATGAGTGAGAGTCAAATGAGATCATCTTTGTGAAATTTTTTTTTAATGAACTTAAAATCATTTCAAAACGATAAATTTTTATTTATGTCACAATAACAGAGATATGAGTCCATTGTGGCCCAATCCGTCTCAGCCAAGTATAATCCAAACACCAGGGACAATCTTTAGCCAGAGGTAAGTCTCAGATACACCAAGGGAAAACCTAGTAAAGACAGAGTGGTTATAAAAGTATAAGATAAAAGGTAATGGGTTATAGTATGGCTAGTTTCATATAAGGTGTAGGTGACTCCTGTGAAACTACCTCTGAAAGGCTTTTTTTTTTTTTTTTGGCTGACCTCATCACTCATGGCACAAGTCACAGGGTCAGGAATTGTAGGGAAAATAATAGAAAGACTTTCTACCCTAATAACATTTGGTGGAAAGGTTAAAAACATTTCTTAGTATCTGGAGATAGCCATAAACCTAGGGAGATTTCAGAGGTTGGTGTGGAATTTGTAGACAGATTATCAGGAAGAAATACGTGATAAGGACACAACAGAGATTCTATAATATTTGGAATATAGTTCATCTATGTACCAAGATAACTGTTGTCCTTTTTAGAAACATTACTATGTGATGTGTGAAAAATCACATTTCTTATATTTCTTAAATGCACATTCCTTATGTTTTCTTAAATTCAGCAGAAGTTGACTTACATGTCACTTCCTATTGTCTTTTCTCTATTACCCTAATGTAATTTTTATTGATTTTGTCAATTCTAAGCCATCTTTCCCACTTGGTCTTTTTTCCTTCTCTCTTTCTCCTTTTGATAAGGGTAAGAACAGATGATTTGAAATTCTTATTTATTTCTTCTGATTCTGTTGTATATCCCTATACCAGTCTCCTTCCTTTCTACCTTTTATTCCTATTCCCATTCCTCTGCATGCTCAAATTTAGCTGAATTTACAGAAGCAAAAATAGGCTTGTGAAAAGTAACTAGTATTTCTTGAATTCTACTAAGAGAAACTATTCCTATCTAGGAAGTATTTGCTATCAGGTTGTATAGTTGTATACAGTGCAACCATATTTGAACTAGAGATCATGATTAATGCATTTATCTACCTCTAAAGATGTGGAGTTGAAAGGGCTGGGGGATGAGAGACAGAGAAAGGAGCCAAAAAAAAGGACTAGAAATATTCAAGCAAAAATTTGGATTAGATTTTTGATATCATGATAGGGGGAGAAAAAAGATTTCAAAAATTTGTTATGAGAAAGATTAGGTCTGTTTTGCATGACCTTAGAGAATTGAACTGAGAATAATGCATGAAACCTTTAAAAAATTCAGTTTGATAGAGAAAAACCTTCCTAATAATTGCAGCATTGAGACTCTACAAGAGATACAGGCAGACATTACAGCATGCTAGGAAGAATTTCAGTAGGGCCACATATAAAGGAGGAAAGGACCTTTAGAAAAAGTACTTAGCTAAGCTTTATTTTCCGTTTGTAACAAATACTCTAAATTTACCCTCACTTTTCCCTGAATGATCGCTATACTTCTGGGAGAGTATATCACTGCCAGTTTTTCTTTTGGCAGTTTTATACAAACTCAACTCAACTCAACTATCAACTTTGAGTTGATAGTTGAGTTTTATACAAATTGTTTGTGCCATTCAATCTTAAGAATTGCTTTTTCCTAGAAACCAGTGAAGTCTAACGGATATCAACTCAAAATTAATGGAGTAATCATGATGATGGAAGTCTATAAATACTTTAGTTTATAAATATTACAGAACTATCCCCAAACTCCACATAGTTGTTGTCCTCTAGGGACAAAACTTGCTATCTTTAAGTATTTGAAGGGTTAGCAAGAAGAATTAGACCTGTTTTCCTTAGCCTAGAGTGGACAAATTTTGACTTGATTTCAAGAAAACAAACAAACCAGCAAACAAACTTCTTAATAAGCAAAGTTTTCCAAATATAGGATGGGCTCTATCAGGAGGTGGTAGATTCCTGCTCAAGGGATGTCTTCAAGCAACAGCTGGATAATTACTTATCATTTGTAAAATGACCTTTTATCATTTTCTCTGCTGTGTTTCTGACTCTGGATTTCATAATCATGACTTAATGACCAAGGGTATTTCACCCTCAAACTTCATATCAGCATGTCATCCTCCTTTTCCACATTGGTGAGTTCCCCATTTTAGGAAAGGGCTCAGATTTATCATTCTTTATTCTCCTGTCTATGTTTCTGACTCTCCAGGCTCTGTAATCATGCCCTTGTACTGGTATCTTCCTCCTCTCTGCTTCACCACTTCTACTTTTTGTTTTTATGTCCCTATTACTTAGCACAATGTATGCTACATAGTAAAATTTTAATAAATTCATGCTGTGTGCCTAGCCCTAGGAAGAACTTAGTTTTTGCTTTTCTCAGCCACATCACATTTTTTATAAGTTATTTAGGGCTAGGTTGGACTAAATGACTTCTGGGATTCATTTAAATTCTGAGGTTCATTGGTTCTAGAATTCACAGAGGGCCTATCTGCCTAAAATTTCTGTCACTCAGACTGTTCTTGACTATTCTAGTTAATATAAAGAACATAATAGTTGGCTCTACCCTTGTTCATGATCAACTCTACCCTTCAGTGTTAGGTGGAAAATTGACTCCATTATTTCTAGAAATACCTTCTTGAACTAAAATACTCCCATTTAATCCTGGATCCATCTTCTATCCACAGTATTGTTACCCAGGGACACATGTAGCAGTGAATTTTTTTCCTTTTTAATGCCACATGCATTAAAACCGAGGGTCAGGTGGGATGGACGGTAGAATATAGAATGTCAGAGTTTTGAGAGATTATAGAATATGTCACAACTGTAAGACATTATTATTTGGTGATCCCTGTATCTTTCAAGGCTGATGGAGCAGAATCTCAAGAGAGTTGCCCTTTCATTATGTACAGCCCTTGACTATATCAAGGGAGGCTTAGCAACACAGGTTTGCAAGATATTGGAAGGCTGATCTCATCTAATGCCAGCTATGTGTGGTTGCAGCATATAAAAAGGAGAGAATACACAAGTCCATAGATTCTCCCCTCATACAAGATTCCAATTCCTTTAAAAATGATGTGAGAATTTCTAGTAGATTGTAAAGTCACTATGAGTTAACAATGACATCAGACTTAATGACCTAAAAACTTAACATGCCTTAAAGGAGTCAAAGCTTCCAATAAGAAAGAGGTGATTATTTAGTTGTCCTTGGCCATAGTAAGATTTCATTTGAAATTTTGTGTTTGGTTCTATGTACCACAATTTGGAAAGGATTGATTGTCTAGATTGGATACAAAAGACAGCAATCAAGATTGTGAAGGGTTTATGTTGGTCAACTAAAGAAATTAGAGTTACTTGAGCTTTGGAAGACCAAACAGATGCAATATGGGCACAAAAATGTGTTCACATTTTTAAAGAGATGTTATGGGGAAGAGAAATGGGATTTGTTTCTGCAGAGAGTAGACTGAGATCATTGGATAGATTTTGAAAACAAGCACATTTTGGTTCAATAGAAAGGAAACCCAGAGTAGAATGTGTTGCCTGAGGAAACAGAGTTTTTCTTTCCATGGAGGTCTTTAAGGAAAGGAGAAATGCTCACTTGACATGCATAATGTAGAATGGATTTTTTTGGTGGGAAAAGTTTTATATTCTATTTCTTATGAGGTCCTTTTCATTTTTATGGAAACTGATTTCAATTTAAAAAATGGATGGCCCAAATCTTTCTGTAATATCAGTTCTCAATCTTTTCTCTCTGGTATTGGGTGCTGAATAAGACTTGCCCTGCCCTTAATATCTTTTTTTTTTTTCTTTTTTAATGTCTAGGCAAATTTTTTGGTGCAATTTAAATTTTTTAAAAATTATATTATTTTGTGATTTTTGAAACAAAATAAGCTTTCCCACAACATAATAGATAAAAAAGATTACATGAATTTATAAATCTATTAAGTAAACCTTGCTATTTAAAAAATCGTAATAATGATATATATATTTTAAATTCTTCTTCCTCCACTGCTCTGAAGACAGCAATCATTACATGTAAATATTAAATGTGTTTGTGTAATATATATATATATGTATATACATAAACACATGTATAAAATACATATTTTTGCCAAATCATTCTATTTATCAGTTTTTCTTCTGAACGTAGATAGCATCTTCCTTCATATTTCCATTGTAGTTAATCTGGGTTCTTAAAATATCAAAATGACTTAGTCACTCAAAGTTGTTTTTAAAAAATATCACTCTTACTGTATGCAATATTCTCTTGGTTCTTCTTATTTCTCTCATTATTTTGTTCAAGTCTATTCATTTTTAAAAGATCATTGAGGTCATAATTTCCTATAGCAAAGTAATATTTCTTCATGATTGTATACCATAACTCATTCAGATATTCCCTAATTAATGGGTATCTCAACAACTTTCAGTTCTTTGTTCTTTGTCACCACAAAGAGACTGCTAGAAATATTCTAGAGCATATAGAGTTTCCCCCCCCCCCTTCCCTTATCATCTTTGGAAACAGACCTAGTAGTGGTATTTCTGTGTAAAATGGTATAGATCATTTAATAACTCTTTGGGCATAATTTCAGATTACTTTCTAAAAAGGGTTGATCAGTTCACAGTTCCACCAGCAGTGAATTAATGGTCCAGTTTTCCTATATCCATGTTAAAAATGCTGCTTTTCTGTTCAATCATTTTAGCCAATGTGGTAGGTGTAAAATAATATCACAAGGTTGTTTAATTTGTATTTCTGTAATCAGTAACATTTTAGAGCATTATTCATATAACTATAAGTTGTTTTGATTTTTTATGAGAAAACTGCCTGTTCATATCCAGTTATCACTGAGGAATACTATCCCCCTCTTTATCTCAGTGTTCAATGATCATTGATGCTTTGAACAAGTTTCAGATTGTATTCATAAATTGTTCACTACTAAATGTGATTGTTCATGTTTCAAAGACTCAATGAACTGGAAAAGATTGTAGATATCTTTAGGTTCACATCCTTCATCTTGCATTGAGGTTGCATGTGTAAATGGTGACTTGTCTAAGATCTTAAAGGTAATAAGTGACAGAGACAGGGAAATAACTTAGAAATTCTAAGTGAAAGCTTGGTGTTCTTTCTATTTCATTTACAAGGATAACCATGTTTTCATATTATACTCTTCTCACTTCTCTTTCTCAGCAGAAAAATCAACCTCATAATACCAGGAAATCAAACACAATTCACTGAATTTATCCTCCTGCGATTTTCTGAAAAACCAGAACAGCAGGGGCCTCTCTTTGGGCTGTTCCTGGGCATGTACTTGGTCACAGTGGTTGGAAACCTGCTCATAATGTTGACCATTGGCTCTGACTCTCACCTCCACACTCCCATGTACTTCTTCCTTTCCAATTTATCTTTTGTAGATCTCTGTGTGGTATCTACCACAGTGCCCAATATGTTGGTGAGCATCTTGACAGAAAACAAGGCCATTTCCTTTGCTGACTGTCTTGCTCAGATGTACTTCTTTATGGTTTTTGTTACTTTGGACAATTTCCTCCTCACTGCAATGGCTTATGACCGTTTTGTGGCTATCTGTCATCCTCTACGCTATACAACCATCATGAACCCTAAGCTGTGTGGCCTGTTGGTACTGGTCTCCTGGATAATAAGTCTTCTGTATTCTCTTCTTCAAAGTCTGATGGTAACACAACTCTCCTTCTGTACAGAACATGAAATTCCACATTTCTTTTGTGATCTTGCTGAGGTTCTTAAACTTTCTTGTTCTGATACTCTTATCAATTATGTTTTGGTATATATTTTAGTTGGACTACTGGGTACTCTCTCCCTCGCAGGGATCCTTTTCTCTTATACACAGATCTGCTCTTCTATATTGAAAATCCCATCTGCTCAAGGTAAGTGTAAAGCCTTTTCTACCTGTGGATCTCATCTCTCTGTTGTTTCCTTATTCTATGGCGCAGGACTTGGAGTGTATTTGAGCTCCTCAATTACCCACTCTTCATGGAAGAGCACAGTTGCCTCAGTAATGTATACTGTGGTCACCCCCATGTTGAATCCATTCATCTATACCCTAAGGAATAAAGACATAAAAAATGCTCTTAAGAGGTTCATTAGCAAAATAGCCTCTTCTCAGTAATGGAATGGGCTCCTCGTCTTTGGAATAAGACACTAGTCCTTTGCATGAAAATATTGGGAGGCAGAAATCTTGGATTCTTCATTTTTTCTACCCACTCAAATCTTCCACCATTTACCTGTTTTACTTATGTTCCCTAAAATAAAGATTTCATTCTGTCACCCTTTAATTCATTGAATGTTAATGACTCCCTATTGTCTCTCTAAGGTCAAATTCAAAATCCTCTGTTTGACATTAAATTTGCTTCATAATCTTATTCCTTATCATAAACTCTTAACTTAATTGAAACTAAGTTCTATCCTATTCCATGAACAACACATTCCATTTCTTGACTCTGGGCACTTTCTAAAATGTACCCCATTAATTCACCTAATCGGCTCCACTGCCCTAGCACTCATATCCATTAACATGGTACTATCCTCAATTATACTCATTATCCTTTTCCTTCTTACCATTCTAGAACTGGCTGTAGTTATAATCCAGGCCTATGTCTTTATCTTACTACCTCTGGAATATTCTCCATTTACTGGCTTCTTTTGCTTCCTTTAAGTTCTAAATTTTAAAAATCCCATTTTTTACTGGAAGTCATTTCCAACTCCTCTTAGTTCTAATGTCTTCCCTTTGTTAATAATTTACTAATCATTATTAATTTTATTAGCTTAATTTATTAGGTTATTAACATATTGAGCTCTATTAATCTTGAATAGAGTTTGTATGTATTTGTTGGTATGTTGCCTCACCCAGTAGATTGTGTGATCCTTGAGGTCAAGGACTATCTTTTGCTTCATTTTGTATCCACAATGTTTAACCAAGTGACTCATACATAGTAGGTGCTTAATAAATGTTGACTGATTAATCTCAGTGTTCCTACCTTAATGGCTTATTCTGCTCTTATTGATTATAAAGAACCTTGATCTTTTTCCTCATGGCCTCATTGACATCTGGTTGAACATATTTTGCTTCTTCAGGATATTTTCTAGCTTAAAAAAATTGCTGGATATGGCCAGGGTTTTAGTCCTCATTTTGCTACTTATGAGCTGTGTGCTCATGGTTAACTTAATATCTTTTTCAATTTATTTCTGAAATGGAAATGGGAAGATCTACCCTGACTACTTAGCTTTTCTTTTTTTGTGTACATCAAATCATAGTATATGAGAATGCTTTGTAAATTATAAAGTCCTATATAGCTACAGGAAAGGAGGAAGAAATAGATATGAGATTTCATTATTGGGGGGTCTAGATGCCATCTCCTCCATGTCAAAGCAATCAGCTATGATGAGTTGTTGTGGTAAAAAGAAAAATCTTCACTTGCTGGCCAATGCTCTTTAGATGAGCCTCTATGTGCTTTGCCTGATACTAAAGGTGAAGTCTTTTTTCTTCTATAATTATATATGCTACCTCTTTTTTGATTTTAATAATATTTTATTTTTCCAAATACATAAAAAGATAGTTTTTTTAAACATTCATCTTTGCAAAACCATGTGTTTCAACTTTTTCTTCCTCTCCTCTCCCCTCCTCCAGATAAACATAAGTCTTTTTCTTTAGTTGTCTTTGGAAATACTTGACATAGTCTTTCAGAAACTATGATCAACTCCATGTGTCAACGAGATATTGAAAGTGTACATCTGTTGAAAGTGCAATTGATGTCATGATCATTTTTGTTTTCATCACATTCAAACATTGGTTTGGCCAAATCAAAGCTTTGGTTAAGATTCTTCACTGGCTCCTTATTATAAATAGGAAAACATAGGAACTCCTATGACTTTAAAATTCCCTTATAATCTAATTCTAACTGATGTTCATGGGCCCATTTCATATCACTGCCCCAACATACTCAGTAATCCAGTCAAATTTACCTATTTGTAACAATTTTCACATCTCTATCTTTTCAGAGCCTTTACACAGGTTCTTTCCCATACATGGGACAGAGAAGAGCCCAAATTTACCTCTATATCTTGGATTCCCTAACTCCATTTATTTCTAAATTTGAGAGCTTACTCCAACAAGAATGTTTAATTTCCCCAGTTGTTAGTATTACCCCAGACTATCAAATGATTGCATACATTTCATTTTGTTTATCTGGGTACATCTTGAATTTTTCCTCACACATTTGAATATAAGCTCTTAGGAAATAGAGACTTTCATATTTGTTTATGAAGACAAAACATATAGCATACTACCTGGCACATTCTTGGCATTTAAAGAACATCTGATATAAATTAACTTAATTTGGGCCCTTTGTCTTTCTCTTAGGAATCCCTAAATCACAGGAGATGTCCTCTCCTCCACCCTCTTAAATCATGAAATAATCATCCCCAGAGTTAATATCTTTGCTGATGACCCAAATCCTTACTTTTCCTCTGAATCCACATTCAATTCGCCTTGTAAAAATCATTGTCTGAATTTTTTTATTTTCTGATCCCATCTCCCCTCCTTTTGCATCTTTAGTCTTCCCCTTTTTACTGGCTGCTTTGTTTCTACATGCTCAATTCTCCAGTTCCCAATAGTAATCCCCTTTGAGTTATAAAAATGCACAACCCTTGCATCCAGCAATGTCATTATTGGGTCTGTTTCCTAATTAGGAAATTAGGGAACAAGGAAAAGGATCTATACTTTCTAAATATTTACAGCAGCATTTGTTGTGGTGTCAAAGAACTGGAAATCGAAGGGATGCCTATTAAAAGTTGTGGTATATGATTATGATGGAATGCTACTGTGTTCTAAGAAATGTTGAACAGATTGATCTTAGAAAAACATAAAAAGATTTTCATGGAATAATGAAGAATAAAGGAAACAGAACCAAGAGAATGATGTGTACAGTAATAATAATACATTTTTTGGAGAGTAATGTGAATGATTAAGTTCATGGATATTTCAATCAATTAGAAAGACCTATGAAAGAACAAAAAGAGAACTCATATATGGAATTGAATTATTTCATATGGTATTATATAGTTTCATATATATGTATTACACATATACAGACATATATGTTATACAAAGAACATAGAATTATGGATAGACAAATAATTTACAAATAAACAATAGCATGAAAGAAAAAAGGCATAAAATGGATAATTTCAATTACATTAAATTAAAAAGTTTCTTGAAAAACAAAATTCAAGATAAGAGAGGAAGCAGAAAATTTTGGGAAAAGTTTACAGTTTATTAGATTAAAATCTCATATCAAAAATACATAAAGAACTTTGTTAAATCCAAAAGAATATGGGTCATTCTCCCATTGAAAAATGGTTGAAGGATATTTCTAGAAAGTTTTCAAAACAAGAATTTGAAACAATTTATAATCATATGAAAAAGCATTACAAATCATAACTGAACAGAATACTGCAAATATAAATAATCTTGCGATATCATTTTGAACCTACTATTTCAGCTGAAATGATTAAAGGAGAAATTACTAAATGTTAAAGGAAAATTGGGATATGAATTCATTGTTGATGGAATTATAAACTGATCCAAACATTTTGGAGAACAATCTGGAATTATGCCCAAAGAGTTATTAAACTACCCTTTTACACTAGCAATAGTAGTACTAGGACTGTTTACAAAGATGATTAGGGAAAAAGGAAAAAAAAATCCTACATGCTCTAAAATTTTTGTAGCAGCTTTCTTTGTGGTGGCAAAGAACTGGAAATTTCAGGGATGACTATCAATTTGGGAATGGCTGAACAAATCATGGTATATAACTGTGATAGAATATTACTATCCTATAAAAATGATAAGCTTGATGATCTTGGAAAAGCATGAAATAATGAAGAGTGAAAAGAGCAAACCAAGAAAATATTGTATATAGTAACAGCAATACTGTTTTAGGAACAGTTTTGAATTAAGAACTTATTTTGACATTTCAAACACACATATTAACTATAAAGGACATATGAAGTAAAATGCAATCTGCATCCAGACCAAGAATTAATAAATAGAAATATTTAGAGAAGAATTTCACATACATATTATATACCTATTTGTGTCTAATGGCAGCTATCTTTAGGTATGTTACCATCAGACTGTGAAGAAAGGCCTACAGATGGTTTATTATCCAGGAGACTAACATTAGCAGGCCACATAGTGTGGAAGGTGACAGGTAGTCACAAAAATGTTCATAGGCCATTGCAGTGAGGAGGAAATTGTTCAAAGCAGCAAAATCCATAAAGAAATACATCTTAGCAAGACAGCATTGAGCGTTGTACATTTAGTGTCAGGATGCTCCCCGTCATCTTGGAGACTGTGGTGGATGCCACACAAAGATCCACAAAGGACAAGTTGGAAAGGAAGAAGTGCATGGGGGATGTGGAGGTGAGAGTCAGAGCCAATGGCCTATATTATGAGAAGATTTCCTACTACTGTCACCAAGTACATGTCTAGGAACATCCCAAAGATGGAGGCCCCTGGTGTTTTTGTTTTTCAGAAAAATCTCAGGAGGATAAATTCTGTGAACTGTGTTTGGTTTCCTGGTACACTGGGGTTGATTTATGAGCTGGGAAAGAAAGCAAGAAGAGAATTACTTAAAAATGCAGTTATCCTTGTATATAAAATGGAATGAATAACAGACTAACTTGAAATTCCCTGTTCTTGGTTCATTCCATATCTTTGCCACTTAGTACCTTTGTAATTTTTGAACAAGTCAGTACTTTCACATTTCCCCTAATGCAAGATGAATTGGAACCAGATAAACTCCAAGATTCATTCCATTTCAGAGAGTATTTGAAACAGGAAGAACTATATTTAGAAATAAACAATTTACAAAAATCATCTCAAATAAAAGTTAAGCACTGGGATAAAGGAGATAATGTGTCCAGATAATCCACTCCTGTAATCAACAGCAGAGAATGAGAACAGCTATCTGGCATGATAGGTGCATTCTTTAATAAGAATAAGAAAATCACATAGAGCTGGAAGGGATTTCATGGGATACATAAGATCAAGCTGTACTCCACAAATAATTCATTCTACAATATCCACCTTTGAATGTGACCATGGAAGGGAAACCTCCTCATTCTGAGGAATTTTTATATTGAGCCAAAATATGCCTGTTTTCAAATTTTACTCAATATCCTAATTCTACCCTCTGAATCCTTACAGAAGAAATAACATTTCTATCTCATCTAAATCCCTTTAACTAAGTAAAGACAAATGCCATTCCCCATATATTCCTCTTCTCTAGGCTAAGAAACCTTAGTTCCTTCAGCTGATCTTCATAGGTCCTTCACCATTTTGGTTGTTTTTCTCTTGGATTCTCTCTGTAATATATGTATTCTTTCTAAATTATGATGCCTGCAACTGAACACAAAATTTCAAATGTGTTTTTATTAGAGTTGAGGACAGGTGCATGATCTTCCCCTTCCTATGGAAAATCTGAGTCCTGTATTGCAGGATAAGTTTCATTAGGCTTTTTTGACTGTCATATCATTGCTGACTCAAATTGGATTCATAGTCCACTAAAACCCCCAATAATTTTCAAATCAATTTTTCTCTAGTTAGTATTCTTCTATTTAGTCTTTGTAAAGTAGATTTCCTGAATGGTGGTGCCAGAAACCAACCTATCAAGGTCTAAAGAGGCACAATTATCAGTTATCTTTTCCCCTTCTTTTAATGATTTTCTGATCACCATTGTGCTTCTTAAAATGTTATTGCAAAGTTCTAAGCTGGTAAAGAATAGAGCCTGGAATATATCTGAATTCTAGAAGTTTTAGTCAGGAAGGGAGAAGGATCAGAATACTTAGAAGAAACATGACATTGTGATCATAGTGAATACTTTTGTGTATAGGAGGCTACAATACTATAAAAAGATTTTGTTGAAGCTTTTATATCACTATTCATTAATGATTATTAGCCTATGGTTCTATTTCTGTATCTCTTATTAGTTTAGTTATTAGGATTATAATTGTGTGATAGAGGAGTTTGGCATGATGTTTGTTTTTTCAGTTCTTGAGAATAAGTTATGTAACATATTCATTTTTTTCTTAAATGTTAAATGGAATTTACCTCTAAATCCTTTACAGACCACTTTCCCCTTGACCCACTTGAAACTTTCCTTATTGTATAGTTTTCCTATCTGAGATCTGTTTGTTTAAAATGTATATCTTGTGTACTGTTAATTGGTAAATTTAATTAATGAAGGAAGAGTTCAGTATGTGTTTTTCATAGCCACATTACATTTTTCATTGGTCATGTTGGAATAGATCATATTTAGGTATAGTTTGGACTAAATGGAATCTGGAGTTCATTTAAATTTGTAGTTGAACAAGTTTTCTAGAATTCTCAGGGATATAATGCTATGTTTAGAATTTTTGTCTCCTTTACTCACAACAGTTCTTGACTTTTCTTGTTAATATTAAAAAATATAGCAGATGGACCTGTTTTTGTGGAGAACTGACTCCATATTTTGAACAACATCTTTCTAGACCAAATATTCTCCTTTAATCCTGGAAATATCTTCCATCTTCAGTGTTGTTATCCAGAGCCATTTGCTAAAATGATATTTTTCCCTTTCAATATCATATGCAGTATAGGAAAGGAACTTAATACATAGAACAAAATGAAATAAAAAAATTAACCTGCATTAAAGGAGCCATAGCTTCCAGTGAGAAAGAAGTATTCCCCTAGTTGTCCTTGATCATAGTTAGACTTCATGTGAAGTTTTGTGTTTAGTTCTGGGTTCCATAATTTGGAAAATTGACAATCTGCAGAGAATGTGAGAAATAGCTACCAGGATTGTGAAAGGCTTTTATTGATCAGTTGAAAGAGATAGAGTTACTTGGGAGAGAAAACTCAAGTAATATGGAATCACTATATTTACATATTTAAAGGGATGTTATGTGGGAGAGAAATGGAATTTGTTTTGCAAGGATCCAGAGGGTAGATTGAACTCATTGAGCCAAACTTGAAAACTGGCATATTTTGACTTAGTGGAAAGGTAAGTGAGAGCAAACACATAGCAGAATAGATTGTCTTAGAAACAACAACTTTTCTTCCATGGAGGTCTTTAAGAAAAGACAAGATGCTCACTTGACAGGCATAGTATAGGATGAAATTTTTTGTGGTACAATTTTATACTTTGAGTCCTAGGAGGTCCTTTTCATTTATATGTGATTTTATGATTCTAGCTTATAAACAGCTTAAATTCTTTTGTATAGTAGTTTCCTGTTCTCTCTGCTACTGGTTGCAGGTGTGGACCTGCCCTGCTCTTAGTATTTCTTTTTTTTTTTTAATGATAAAGTATATCTTTTGCTTTTTCCTGTTTAAAATTTTTTTATAATTTATTTTATTTTCTGTTAATGAAACAAATTAAGGTTTTCCACAGCATAGGAGGAAAAAAAGATGACTATACACGAAACAAAATTTATTAAGTAAATTTTGCTATTTCTTTAAAATTTATAATAAAGTTATGTAACATTATTTTTTCTTCTCCTTTCCCCTAGAGATAACTACTATATTTGTTCATAGGCATACAAAAATTTATGTAAAATGATTCTATACCCATTTCTGTTTATCTTTCTCTAGTTGCAGATTACATCTTTCTTCATATGGCCTTTGTAGTTAATCTGAACACTTAAAATAGTCAAAATGACTTAGTCACTCAAAATTTGTCTTAAAATAATATTGTTTTACATTCATATTTACATATATAAAACATTCTCTTGGTTCTTCTCGTTTCATTCTTCACTATTTCATACAACTCTATCCATGTTTTTCTAAGATTATTGAGGTCATCATTTCTTATAGTAATATACTATCAATTTGTGATCATATATCACCATTTAGTTAGACACTTGTAAACGGATGGGCATTGCTACAATTTTAAGTTCTTTGCCACAAAAGGGGGCTTCTATACATATTTTCAAACATATGGGTTCTTTTTCTTTTTCCCACTTTATCTTTTGAAACAGACCTAGTGGCGGTATTATTGGGTTTAATGGTACAAGCAATTTATTAACTATTTGGACATAATTCAAGATTTTTTTTCAAAAATGTTGTAGCTAGGTACAGTTCCATTAATAGTGAATTAATGTTCCAGTTTTTCCACATTTGCTCTTATATTTGTCAATTTTTTGTTCAATTATTTTAGCCAATGTAGTAAGTATAAAATGATTTTTTTCTATTTGATTTAAAAAAATTTTTTTTCTATTTTAATTTTTTATTTTAATTTCTATTTCTGTCAATAATATTTTAGAGCACTTTTTCTGTGAATATATATTGTTTTGATTTCTTCATTGGAGAATTGCCTTATATCCTTTGATTATTTATCATATCAAAGGAACAGTATTCCTTTCTTTATTCCAATGCTGAATAGTCATTGATACTTTGTGCAAATTTCAGATTGTGTTTATAAATTGTTCATTCCTAAATGAGCTTGTTCATATTTCAAAGACTCAAAGAACCAGAAAGAATTGTAGATCGACATCCCTCATCTTGCATTAAAGTTGCATGTGGAAATGCACAATTATAAGTGACCAAGACAGGAAAAGAACTGAGAAATTCTAAGTCAAAACTTGGTATTCTCTCCATTCACTCTATGAGGATAACAGTATTTTCATGTAATGCCCTTCTCACTTTTCTTTCCCAACAGAAGAATCAGTCCCATAGTACCAGGAAACCAAACAAAATTCACTGATTTTATCCTCCTGAGATTTTCTGAAAAACCAGAGCAGCAGGGGTCCCTCTTTAGGCTGTTCTTGGGCATGTACTTGATCACAGTGATGGGAAACCTGCTCATAATATTGGCCATTGGCTCTGACTCTCATCTCCACACCTCCATGTATTTTTTCCTTTCCAAATTATCCTTTGTAGATCTCTGTATGATATCTACCACAGTCCCCAAAATTTTGGTGAGCATCTTGACAGAAAACAAGGCCATCTCCTTTGCTGATTGTCTTGCTCAGATGTACTTCTTTATGGTTTTTGGTCTGTTGGACAATTTCCTCCTTAATGCAATGGCTTATGACCATTTTGTGGCTATCTGTCATCCTCTATGCTATTCAGCCATCATGAGCCCTAGCCTGTGTTGCCTGCTGGTGCTGCTTTCCTGGATAATAAGCCTTTTTGTTTCCCTTCTTCACAGTCTGATGGTAACAAAGCTCTCCTTCTGTAGAGACCATGAAATTCACTGCTTCTTTTGTGATATTGCTGAGGTTCTGAAACTCTCTTGTTCCGATACTGTAATCAATTATATCTTGTTATATATTTTATCCAGACTTTTGGCTATTCTACCCTTCATAGGGATCCTTTTCTCTTATACTCAGATCTGTTCTTCCATTTTGAAAATCCCATCTGCTCGAGGCAAGTATAAAGCCTTTTCAACCTGTGGATCTCACCTCTCTGTTGTTTCCTTATTCTATGGCATAGGACTTGGAGTGTATTTGAGCTCTTCAGCTATCCATATTTCCTGGAAGAGCACTGTTGCCTCAGCAATGTATGCTGTGGTTACCCCCATGCTGAATCCTTTCATCTACACACTAAGGAACAAGGACATAAAAGATGCCCTTAGGAAACTAATTAGCAGAATATTTTCTTCTCAATGATGGGGTTGGCTCTTGGTATTTGGAATGGACAATGGTCTTTTTCAGGAAAATATTGGAAGAAATCTTGGATTCTTCAATTTTCCCCCACTCAAATTTATCCTCCATTTTGTCTTTTCAGTGAAGTTCCATAAAATATATTTCACTCTCTCATCCTTTCCCACTGCCATGGGATCCCTATTGCCACTAGGATCAAATGCAAAATTGTCTGTCTGACATTCAAATATCTTCATAACCTAACCACAATCTACCTTTCCACTCTTCTAAAATCCTACTCCCTACCATATGCTCTTAGCTTCAGTGAAACTAGCCTCTTTGCTACTCCATGAACAACACATTCCATTTCTTGGCTCTGGGCACTTTCTCTGGCTGTTCCCCATATTTGGAATGCTCTCTGTATTCAACTCTACTTACTGACTTCTTTTGCTTCAAGTCCCAAATTAAAAACAAGTCTACTTTTTCCTGGAAGTCTTTCTCAACCCCTCTTAGTTCTAGTGTCTTCCCTTTATTAATAATTTATGAATAATTTTTCATTTTATTCACTTATTAACTCTCAGTATATTAAATACTATTAATCTTGTATATCACTATGTTGCCACTCCCATTAGATTGTGTGATCCTTGAGGTCAAGGACTGTTTTTGCCTCACTTTATATCCCCAGTGCTTAGGACAGTGACTGATAGGTACTTAATAAATGTCAACTGATCGATCTCACTATTCCTACCTTAATGACTCACTCTGCTCTTTTTTTTTTTTTTTTTTTTTTTTTAATTTAATAGCCTTTTATTTACAGGATATATACATGGGTAACTTTACAGCATTAACAATTGCCAAATCTCTTGTTCCAATTTTTCACCTCTTACCCCCCCACCCCCTCCCCTAAATGGCAGGATGACCAGTAGATGTTAAATATATTAAAATATAACTTAGATACATAATAAGTATACATGACCAAAACATTATTTTGCTGTACAAAAAGAATCAGACTCTGAATTATTGTACAATTAGCTTGTGAAGGAAATCAAAAATGCAGGTGTGCATAAATATAGGGATTAGAATTCAATGTAATGGTTTTAGTCATCCCCAGAGTTCTTTTTCTGGGTATAGCTGGTTCAGTTCATTACTGCTCCATTAGAAATGATTTGGTTGATCTTGTTGCTGAGGATGGCCTGATCCATCAGAACTGGTCATCATCTAGTATTTTGTTGAAGTATATAATGATCTCCTGGTCCTGCTCATTTCACTCAGCATCAGTTCATGTAAGTCTCTCCAGGCCTTTCTGAAATCATCCTGTTGGTCATTTCTTACAGAACAGTAATATTCCATAATTTTCATATACCACAATTTATTCAGCCATTCTCCAACTGATGGACATCCATTCAGTTTCAGTTTCTAGCCACTACAAAAGGGCTGCCACAAACATTCGTGCACATACAGGTCCCTTTCCCTTCTTTATAATCTCTTTGGGATATAATCCCAGTAGTAACACTGCTGGATCAAAGGGTATGCACAATTTGATAACTTTTTGAGCATAGTTCCAAACTACTCTCCAAAATGGTTGGATTCGTTCACAACTCCACCAACAATGAATCAATGTCCCAGTTTTCCACATCCCCTCCAACAATCATCATTATTTTTTCCTGTCATTTTAGCCAATCTGACAGGTGTGTAGTGGTATCTTAGAGTTGTCTTAATTTGCATTTCTCTGATTAATAATGACTTGGAGCATCTTTTCATATGACTAGAAATAGTTTCAATTTCTTCATCTGAGAATTGTCTGTTCATATCCTTTGACCATTTTTCAATTGGAGAATGGCTTGATTTTTTATAAATTAGAGTTAATTCTCTATATATTTTGGAAATGAGGCCTTTATCAGAACCTTTGACTGTAAAAATATTTTCCCAGTTTATTGCTTCCCTTCTAATCTTGTCTGCATTAGATTTGTTTGTACAAAAACTTTTCAGTTTGGTATAATCAAAATTTTCTATTTTGACTCACTCTGCTCTTGATTATAAACAGCCTTAATCTTTTCCCTTATGGCTTCTATTTTATTTTATATGTGATTTTATATCACAATGACATCTGGTTGAACACATTGTACTTCCTCTGGATATTTTCTAGTTTAAAAAATGCTTGATTTGGAGTGATAGGGCCAGGATTTTAGTCCTTTCTTACCACTTATGAGGTGTGTGCCATGTACATGTTATTTAATGTTTCCCCCCCAAAAAAAAATTTCTACATTTCTACATTTCTGAAATGAAAATTTGGAGACCTGCCCTGTCTCTCTAAGATTGTTTTTGTACAAAAATCAAACATACTTTATGAAAGTAGCTTGTAAATTATAAATTGCTATATAGCACAAGTATAGTATATAGCACAAGAAATGAAGAATTAAGGGAAAACTGATATGAGATTTCACCATTGAAGATCTAGGTTTTATCTCTTCCATGTTTAAACCAATGGCCATTATAAGTTTCTGTGGTTAAAAAAAAAAAGGTTGCTAATGATCTCAATATGAGCCTGTTTGTGTTTTGCCTGATAGTATAGGTGAAGTCTTTTTCCTTAGTTCTACCTAGAAGAACTGGACCTCTGATGATACTGTTCTTGAGAAATTAAGTTCAACTCCATGGGACAATTAGGAATTGAAAGTATACAATTGGGGAAAGTGCAATTGCTACTATGATTGTCTTTGTTTTCATCACATTCAAACATTGGTTTGGTCATGTCACAACTTTGCTTTAGATGCTTCACAGGTTCCCTTTTAGATCTAGAATAAAATTTCATCTGCTATCTTGTTTGTCATTGACCAAACATATTCAGCATTTCAGGCAAACTCACCTACTTGTAACAATGTGACCATCTCTCCCTTCAGAGTCATTACACAGACTGTTCCATCTCATGCATGGAACAGAGGGTAGCCTAAATTCACATTTGTATCTTGGATTCCCTAGCTCCATTCAGTGCTGAAATTACTATATTTACTGCATATATTTCACTTTTCTAATCTGTGTTTATCTGTAATCTTCTCTGCCACAATAAACTCATGGCTCCCAGGGAGCAGAGACTGTTTCCATATTTATTTTTGCATGCAAAGCACATAACCCAGTATCTGAAAGAAACATTGTAGGCATTTAAAGAGCACCTGCTATGAAATGACTTAATCTCAACCGGCTCTCTTTTTCTTAAGGATCCCCAAATCATAGAAGAGATTTTGGATGTCTGTCCTCTTCTCTAGCCTTTAAATCATGAAACAATCATCTCCAGACCTAAACTGTCCCGACAAACATTGCATTTTTTGTTTTTACAATTTCAGGGAACATCTTACCTAACAAAATGTCCTTTCTCATTGTTTAACTCACTGTTTAGTTATGAGAAATCCCAGAGTTCTTTTGCTGGGTGTAGCTGGTTCTCTTCATTATTGAACAAATGGAATTGAATTGATTCATCTCATTGTTGAAGAGGGCCACGTCCATCAGAACTGATCATCATATAGTATTGTTGTTGAAGTATATAATGATCTCCTGGTCCTGCTCATTTAACTCAGCATCAGTTCATGTAAATCTCTCCAGGTCTTTCTGAAATCATCCTATTGGTCATTTCTTACAGAAGAATAATATTCCATAACATTCATATACCACAATTTATTCAGCCATTCTCCAATTGAAAGACATCCATTCAATTTCCAGCTTCTAGCCACTACAAAAAGGGCTGCCACAAACATTTTTGAACATACAGGTCCCTTTCCCTTCTTTAAGATCTCTTTGTGATATGATCCCAGTAGGAACACTGCTGGATCAAAGGGTATGCACAGTTTGATAACTTTTTGAAGTTCCAAATTGCTCTCCAGAATGGTTGAATCCGTTCACAGTTCCACCAATAATGTATCAGTGTCTCAGTTTTCCCACATTGTAAAGTCTGGGTTAGCTCCCTTAAGGCCTCACAATCAGCCAGAGTCAGGATAAGCAAAAGTCCTTGGTCTTTAGGGGGAGAAGTGAAGGAGACAGACAAAACTGCCAGGAGTTTTGCCAAAGATCTCTCCTAGATTCTAGAGTCCAGAATCTCCACCTTTTTCCTCCTTGTCCTGCTGCCAAGTCTGGCCTCTGTCACCCCACCTTCTAATCCTTGCCTAAAATTATCTTCACACCAAACATTGAGCCAGCATCCATGGTGAGAAGAGCCATTTATCCAAACATATGCTAATGAAGTCATTGTCTTATTCCTTTTTCTTTTTTTTATTATAGCTTTTCATTTACAAGATATATGCATGGGTAATTTTTCAGTGCAAATTTAGATTATTATTATTAGGATTATTATTAATCACAAAATATAAAATTTTGATTATATCAAATTGAAAAGTTTTTGTACAAATAAAACTAATGCATATAAAATTAGAAGGGAAACAATAAACTGGAAAAACATTTTAAACATTAAAAACATTTTAAAATATTTTTCCAGTTTATTGTTTCCCTTCTAATCTTGTCTGCATTAGTTTTATTTGTACAAAAACTTTTCAATTTGATATAATCAAAATTTTATATTTTGTGATTAATAATAATCTCTAGTTCTTCTTTGTTCATAAATTCCTTCCTCCTCCACAACAAGTCTGAGAGGTAAACTATCCTACATTCTTCTAATTTATTTATAATCTCATTCTTTATGTCTAGATCATGAACCCATTTTGACCTTATCTTGGTGTACAGTGTTAAGTGTGGGTCAATGCCTAGTTTCTGCCATATTAGTTTCCAATTTTCCCAGCAATTTTTGTCAAAAAGTGAATTCTTGTCCCCAAAGCTGGGGTCTTTGAGTTTGTCAAACACTAGATTATTAAAGTTATTGACTGTTTTGTCCTGTGAACCTAACCTATTCCACTAATCAACTAGTCTATTTCTTATCCAATACCAAATGTTTTTGGTAACTGCTGCTTTGTAATATAGTTTTAGTTCTGGTACAGCTAGGCCACCTTCATTTATTTTTTTTTTTTCATTAGTTCCCTTGAAAATCTTGACCTCTTTTTCTTCCAGATGAATTTCGTTATTTTTTCTAGATCATTAAAATAGATTTTTTGGTAGTCTGGTATAGCACTAAATAAATAGATGAGTTTAGGTAGTATTGTCATCTTTATTATATTAGTTTGACGTATCCAAGTGCACTTAATATTTTTCCAATTGGTTAGATCTGGCTTGATTTGTATGGCAAATGTTTTATACTTTTGCTCATATAGCTACTGACTTTCCCTTGGCAGATAGATTCCCAAATATTTTATGCTATTGGCAGTTACTTTAAATGGAATTTCTCTTTGTATCTCTAACTGTTTGGGTTTTGTTAGTGATATATAAGAATGTCGATGATTTATGTTGGTTTATTTTGTATCCTGCAACTTTGCTAAAGTTGTGGATTATTTCTAATAGATTTATAGTAGAATCTCTGGGGTTTTCTAAGTATACCATCATATCATCTGCAAAGGCTGATAATTTGGTTTCCTCATTATTTACTCTAATTTCTTTAATCTCTTTCTGAATTCTTATTGCTGAAGCTAGCATTTCTAATGCAATATTGAATAATAATGGTGATAGTGGGCAACCTTGTTTCACTCCTGATCTTATTGGGAATGGTTCTAGTTTGTCCCCATTACATATATGCTTACTGCTGGTTTTAAATAAATGCTACTGACTATTTTAAGGAAAAGTCCATTTATTACTATACTCTCAAGTGGTTTTTAATAGGAATGGATGTTGGATTTTATCAAATGCTTTTTTTGCATCTATTGCGATGATCATTTGTTTTTTTGATAGTTTCGTTATTGATATAGTCAATTATGCTAATAATTTTCCTAATATTGAACAGTCCTGATATAAATCCTACTTGGTCCTGGTGTTTTAGCCTAGGCATGATTTTCTGTAATCTTTTTGCTAATATTTTATTTAAGATTTTAGCATCAATGTTCATTAGGGAAATTGGTCTATAATTTTCTTTTTCTGTTTTCAACCTACCTGGTTTAGATATCACTACCATGTCTGTGTCCTAAAAGGCATTTGGTAGGAGTCTTTCATTCCCTATTTTTTCAAATAGTTTATGTAACAATGGAGTTTATTGTTCTTTAAATGTTTGGTAGAATTCACATGTAAACCCATCTGGTCCTGGGGATTTTTTCTTAGGGAGTTAATGGCTTGTTTTATTTCTTTTTCTAAAATGGGATTATCTAAGCAGTTTATTTCCTCCTCTGTTAATCTGGGAAGCTTATATTTTTGAAGGTAGTCATCCATTTCCCATAGGTTATCAAATTTATTGGCATAAAGTTGGACAAAGTAACTCCTAATTATTTCTATAATTTCCTCTTCATTGGTGGAAAGTTCTCTCTTTTCATTTTTAAGATTAACAATTTGATTTTCCTCTTTCTTTTTTCTAATCAGATTCACCATAGGTTTATCTATTTTATTGTTTTTTTCAAAAAAACAATTATTAGTTTTATTATTAATTCAATATTTTTTTACTTTCAATTTTATCAATTTCTCCTTTTAATTTTAGAGTTTCCAGTTTAGTATTTGATTGGGGGTTTTTAATTTGCTCTTTTTCTAGTTTTTAAATTTCAAGCCCAATTCATTCATCCTCTCTTTCTCTATTTCATTCAAGTAAACCTCTAAAGATATAAATTTTCCCTTATTACTGCTTTGGCTGTATCCCACAAATTTTGGTATGTTGTCTCATTGTTGTCATTCTCTTGGGTGAAATTATTAATTGTGTCTATGATTTGCTGTTTGATCCCTTCATTCTTTAGGATGAGATTATTTAGTTTCCAATTACTTTTTGGTCTATTTACCCCTAATTTCTTGTTGAATATAGTTTTTAATTTGCATCATGATATGAAAATAATGCATTTACTATTTCTGCCTTTCTTTTATGTCCTAATATATGGTCAGTTTTTGTATAGATTCCCTGAACTGCTGAGAAAAAAGTGTACTTTCTTCTGTCTCTATTCAGTTTTCTCCAAAGGTCTATCTTACCTAATTTTTCTAATATTCTATTTACCTCTTTAACTACTTTCATATTTGTTTTGTAATTTGATTTATCTAATTCTGGGAGTGCAAGGTTGAGATCTCCCACTATTAGAGTTTTGCTGTCTATTTCTTCTTGCAAGTCTCTTAACTTCTCCTTTAGGAATTTAGATGCTATATCACTTGATGCATATATGTTTAGTATTGCTATTACTTCATTGTCTATGCTACCCTTTAGCAAGATGTAGTTTCCTTCCTTATCTCTTTTAATTAGATCAATTTTTGCTTTTGCTTGATCTGAGATAAGGATGGCTACCTCTGCTTTTTTGACTTCACCTGAAGCATAATAGATTCTGCTCCAGTCTTTTACCTTTACTCTGTATCACCATGCTTTAAATGTGTTTTTTGTAAACAACATATTTTAGGATTCTGGCTTTTGATCCAGTCTGCTATCTGCCTCTGCTTTATGGGAGAGTTCATCCAATTCACATTTATGGTTAAAACTACTAATTCTGTATATCCTGCCATCTTATTATCCCCAGATTATGCTTTTCTTTTTATTTTACCCTTTACCTCTCTCCCCAGTATTAAACTTATGGGTACCACTTGCCTCACACAGCTCTCCCTCTTTAAAATCCCTCCCACCCCTTTTGAGTCTTTTCCCCTTTTTTATACCTTTCCTTATTCTTTATTCTTTTACTTTTTCCATTTACTCTTCCATTTTTTAATGAGGTGAGAGAAGTTTCTTTGTAAACCAAACATGTCTAATATTTTCTCTTTCAACCAAATCTGATGAGATTAAGATTCACACAGTGTTCCTCCCTTTCCCTAAATTCCCTCAGATATGATAGGTTTCCTCTGCCTCTTCATGGGATGTAATTTTCCTATTTTTATCTCCTCTTTTCTGTTTTTCTGATACTATCCCCTTTCTACTTCTATTTCCCTTTTTTTGTTATTATAACAGTTAAATCAAATTATACATGCACTCTTTATGTATGCCCATAACAGAAATACAGTTTTCAAGAATTCTTTTTATCTTTTATGCTTCTCTTGAGTCCTGTATTTGGAGATCAAATTTTTTGTTTAGCTCTGGTTTTTTCATTAGGAATAAATGGAATTCATCTGTTTCATTGAATGTCCATATTCTTCCCTGGAAGAAAATGCTCAGCTTAGCTGGGTACTTTATTGTTGGCTACATTCCGAGTTCTTTTGCTTTGTAATATTTTTTTCCTTAGTCTGATAATTCTGAAATTTAGCCACAATATTCCTTGGAGTTTTTATTTTGGGGTCTCTTTCAGAAGGTGTTTGATGAATTCTTTCAATGCCTATTTTACCTTGTGATTCTATTACATTTGGGCAGTTCTTTTTGATGATTTCCGGTAAAATAATGTCTAGGGTCTTTTTTCATCATAATTTTCAGGAAGTCCAATAATCCTTTAGATAATCTCTCCTAGATCTAGTTTCCAGGTCTGTTATTTTCCCAAGTACATATTTAATAATTTTTTTCTA